>NC_081415.1:210603406-210920906 GCF_030272615.1 Cryptomeria japonica | reverse complement strand
GTTGTGAGTTTTTTTGGTTCTTTTATCCCTAGCCTTCTTGTTTTTTGTTTGGGGTGTTGTGTCTATCTCCAGCATGAGGGGTGGACCTTTGGGTTCCACATTATCGGGTGGTAGTGTTTTACCATCCATTGGGGTTTATGTAGTACCCCTGCCCTAATCAATCTCTAACCTTGGTTTAATCTTGATTAGTTATCTTAATATAATGATTATAGTCAGATGTTTGATTTACGCATAGCTAATGATGTGGTTTTCACACTAGTTGTACGCAAGTTGTTAGTGTACCTATTTCGTGGTATCAATATTGAGCTAACGTTTTCATTAAGTTATTATATATGTATGCATGTATGATCTTTGGTTGCAGGAAATTTTAGGTACAACGCCACATGAGTGCGAGGTTCGGCTTCACCTGGATGTGCAGGTTTGAGTGTACCTTTTTATCCCTAGAGTTGGATTAGGCGGTCGTAAGACCCTAGTTGACCTTCGTCGTGCTCCAGTGAGCATCGCCAGTCGTCGTCGGTAATCCCTTTTTGTTTGGGTTTGCAAGTCATCTGTTTGGTTGACCTTCTCGATTTGCGTGCTTGGTGTGCATGGTTAAATTGATTAATTAGTTCTTAATAATTATCTAATTAAATATGCATTTGTGCATTGAAGATTAATGGGCTAGATTAATCGGGTTTTCGTTATGCAATTTTCGTTGTTATTGGATTGCTCGTTTTTAATTGGGAGTAAATTCGATTGAATGACTGATTTTGATTATTAAATGCATTATAATTATGTTGTTGAAAAAGAAAAGTCTTGTATTTTATCGCAATAGATTGATTGTATTCTGTTGGCCCTTGAAATTAGAAAGATTAAATTTCAATTAATTGAGGAAATCGATTTTGGAATTGATAAAGCAAGTTAATTTGTTGCTAGTTAGAAAGAATTAATTTTTGAGAATTATTTGTAAATAAAAATTTTTATTCCAAAAATAGAAATTTTGGGTCAACTCTTCCATATAACCCAAATATGGGGAAAAATGGAAGGATGGACATTTTGGGAAAATTTTGGTTGGAAGAATAATTTTGGACAAAATTGGGGGTTTTGGAGAGGAAGATTGTTGGTCTCGATCTGGCAGGATTGGGCTCTCCCTCAGCTATACCAGGATTGCAAATGAAGGTAGGATTCTGAATTTGTTTTTGAAAAATCCATTTGATTGACCATTATGAATTTGGCTGGAGATTTTAATTTGGGTGTGTATTTCCTCCATTCTTTTTGGGTGTTTGAAACCCTTGGATGTTTGTATAGGATGAGAAAGCCATCAAGAAGATGTGATATCTAAACCAGTTCGTTTAAAACCGAGATTAGATTGAATTGAAATCCTTTAGCAAGCTCTGTTATGGGCGTTTTTTTTTAATAGTTCGAACTGTGTTTTAAAAAGGGAAAAAGAAAACATTTAATTTCTTATTGCACTGGGCGTTGGTGTTTATTTCCGAGTTGTGTGTTCAAATTAAAATTTTAAACATTTTTTTTTAGAACTGGGCGGAGTTTTTGTTTCGGACTGTGTTTGGGGTTGGAGGGCGGGGAGCGGAGCGTTGGGAACCCCGGCCGTGGCTCACTGCGGTGGCCGCAGGGTGCCGCGGAGCCTGCAGGCACCGCAGTGGCACCGCCACTCGGGCTTTGCCCTGTGGCTAGGGTTAGGGCACGGCCCGCCCTAGCCATTTTGTTTAATTTCGTTTTTTTTTTTGTTGTTTGTTTTAATCGTGGTTTTAATATCGTTTTTTTTTTATGCATGTTTTTTTTAGTATAAAAGAAAATGCATATGATATTTTTTTTATATATCATTTTAATGGAAGTAATTTTAATGTTAAGTTTAGATTAGATGCTTAATTTTGATTAAAGGTGGAATATCATGTTAAATGTCAAATTGGTATTGATTAATTTTATAATGGGGTTATAGGTTAATCATTATCCAATTTCATTTCACGACTTTGGTACCTTTTCTAATTAAGTTCTGAAACTGTTATTTTGCAATTTAATATTGTCGATGTAATTCTACTTGATGATGTTAAATATTATCGTAGAATATAAATTGAAAAATAGTGAAATATTTATCGTTGGGCATTAGAAATTTAACGATATGCTTTTGATAATGATTATCTTCATTTGGATTTCCTTTTTATATTTAAATTTCCGTGATCCGTATAGTGCATCTGGAATTGAAAATTATGAATCTGTATAGATTGAGTTTGAACCAGTATGTCTATGATGTTCTGTTGGAGATTAAATATCTTATTTTAGTTGATTAATGGTTGTCTGAATTTTGTTAATATGAATTGGTTTAAAAACTCGTTATGACTTTATATGTCTGTTCGATGCTTTGAAACTCAAGAGTTAGAAAACCAAGAATAACTTATCCCTAGTTGAGGTAGATAACTGTAATCTGTTTTAGATCATGTAGAAAACTTGATCGATTTTAATGTTTAATCAATTTGAGAAGATATTGCCTTTCTGATTATTGCCTTGCGAGTTTAATTTCTGTATTCACCTTTAATTATGAAATGGCAAGAGTGCTTTGTTTGATAGGACCCTGTCATATGAAATGATTTGGTGTACCTGTTTCAGTCCTCGTTTTTGAGTTGACTATTGTATTGTGGTAGTGTCGTTTTGGTCATATCCTCCTTGTGTGTGAGTCGAATGATGATTCATGGTTGACCTTAGTTTGTCAGGTCTCTAGTTAGAGTACCATCAGTAAGTGTTCATCTTTGAGTCGTGTTTGACCAGATGATTGTTCTCCTTTTTGAACTCCATTCGTCTGACCATGTGTATTCCTTGGTTTTGAGTTCGTCTGAGTTTAGTCTAGTGTCGTATGGGAAGTGGCTTTCGATTGGGGGCCGCGCCCAAAGTGGCTGCTGGGTAACCCGTCAAAAGTGAGTCTAATAAGTGATAACCTTTAAGTAGATTAGAATATAATCTCTAAGTAAGATAATGTGCCTCACACATGGGACGAGTGCTATCATAGATTCGACATGATGTGAGAAGGCCTGAAATGGCAAACCACCATCCTTGTCTTCACGAGAGGATGTGTGGGTCCACACGAGGCTTGGATGGGTCGGAAGTTCGGATTAGGGTGCCAGGGTGACCCAGTGTATGGGGCCAGGACCTATGAAGACTTGCCATGGTATCCATACCAGGTTGTGTGATGACACTTGTCCCTACGTTCGCTTGTGTGTTGTCGTTTTGTCCTGTTAGGAGTACCTTTGTGAGTCATCCTTTGTCTCTGCCCTTGTGAGTGTCGGTTTCATGTTAGACCTTGGGTGGCGATGGCTCAGTTTTATGGATGCTCTCATGGACCTCTTGTTTTAGCTTTGATTATGTTCAGCTGGATCCTGTTCTTTTCAAGGATCGTTTATGTATTAATTGACTGGTGCGGTCGCTTGTATATTGTTTATGTATCGCCTTGATGGCTGGATTGTATAGTGTAACCTCTCATATTCTTAACTTTATTATTTATCAGAGGGGTCTTGCAGTTGCACAGACCCGGAGATGTAGCCCTTTAGGGGTGAACTCCGAGATCATTATGGTGTCATGTGATGATATTCTCTTATGTTTCCTTTATTCAGCTTTATCATGTTTGAATAGCTATGTTAGAATGGTTAGGTGGATAAATGGAATTAGCTTTAAATGCTTATATTCAGTTCTTTCTTGAATGCCATGTTGATCGAATGCTTAAGTGGTTTAGATGAGATTTATCATAGATGCTAGTCTGCAATCGTCTTTTGAAATGCAATAAGTTGGAATATGAAAGAATGTAACTTAGAGTAATGAATTATACTCAGTTGTTGTTAAGGAATTTATATATGCTTGGAAAGATCTCTTATATTATGATGAAATCCTAGTGTATTAGAATGTTAGAGGTATGGTTTGTAATTTTAAATGAAAAGCTTGAATGAAGATTATGAATGGATCTTAATGATGAATCTTTGCTTGTGATTTATATTTCCCTCTTTTGAAAGGAATTATCCTGATTATGAATTATTGCGTTATTAAGATATTCAGCTTTTGGATTAATTGTGTGAGATAAGTGAATTGTGAAATTTAAGTAATCTCGTTGGGAAACTCTTTAGGTGTTAGTGATGTCTTCCGCTATGTAATCTGAATCTTTGATATCTTGTTGCATCTTATGTGTTGTAACCTTGCTTAAAAAAAAAAATTTTGCACTCTATTCTTGTGTTTTGGCTTTATCCCTTCGGGGTTTCCTGGCGGGGCATTACAGTTTATCTTTAACATTTCTATTAGTGAGCAGCTGGATGGATCTTACCTTGTGAATCAATGATTCTATATTCATATGTGGATGTTTCCACCTTTGTAATATATTATTTATATATCTTCCAGAGGAAATGTAAATAATGCACATAATAGCATAATTGTATATTTGTACTTGTAATTGAAATGATATTGTAATGAATTTTCCAAGTCGAAAAGACTATAATTAGTTGCAATTGTATTAATGGATATATTGTAAGTGAATGTACTCTTATGGATTGTATATATGTTCTTACTCTTTATGAAGGTTATCATAGGAATCTTTTTTTTTTGTGCTTTAAAATGAACTTAGCATAGATATTTATATGATTTATAATATCAATGAATGATAGTGTTTCTTAGTAATGATGCTAGGGAACTTGTAATTGAAATGATATTGTAATGAATTTTTCAAGTCGAAAGGATTATAATAGGACTATTGTGATAGTTGGAATTGTATATTTGGATGTATTGTGAGTGAATTTACTCTTATGGATTGTTTAAATGGGTTTTTCATGAGATTAAAGACATCAATATGAAACTCTAGGCAATTAATAGAAAACAAGATATCCAAGTTGCAAAACAATGGACGATGGACCACATAAAATCAATTGTGGACTCCATGCAAGAAATAGTGGGTATGGTAAGTGATATGAAAAAATACTATGATAGAAGAATTTCCCAGTCGAAGGATAACTCAAGAAAGAATATGAGGGTAGATTGGGTCATATGGAAAATAAATTCCAAAAAGAATGAGAATTTGATATCTTTGATCATGTACAGTCATAAAGTGGTGAAGAATTATGCTAAGAGCATATACACCATGGTTGGAAATCTTCAATCCCTCCATCAAGGAGGAACTACTGTGGATGTGGATGCCTTAGAAAAAAATAAGGAGGAAACAGTTGGAACTTGTAAAAGAACCAGAGCTAATTTGAAGAATAAATCTGCCAACCAAGATATTTACAAGGTTAAGAAAATTGCTCTAAACATGACTCAATTGGAAACTGAGGCTATAGAGGCCCTTAAAAAAAATTACTTCTTCCTTTCTATTGTCTCTTTACTAGTTTGTCATTTTTTGCTGGTCTTTTGATGTCTATGGGTTGTTGTTTTATGGGTACTTTTCAATGTATTTTTTGATGTAGATCTTTGTTAAAGGGTTTCAAGTCCCTTCAAAGCATGTTTATTCCATAATAAAAAATAATGTTAGGGAGCCCTTGGAGTTTTATTATGAGACGTGATAAAGTTTTTCTCTTACCATTCTTGCTATGATTCATCTATGTTATGTAATGTATTTACTTAGTGTTGTATTGAATTGAAAGATAAATGATATTTTATGGTTCTCTAAAAGAAAGTGCATTTTCTATGTATTCGGGTTAGTAGTTGTTAATACTCTAGGGTTCCTTGGAAGGGTGTTACAACTTCTTTCTTGCCTCCAAACCTTAAACACCTATTTGTGAATTTTTTGCAATAACCTGAGCATACGAGGTCAAAATTACACAAACAAACTATCATTAGAAAGCTAGTTCTTGCACCAATCCAAATATTTAGTTTATTTTTTCAGATTCTACTCCAGTTTTCCATATAAATCCTCCAAAATAAGACTTTAGTTTTTCACTTTTGTGGCCATATCTTGAACATTCAGACTCCTTTTTCCTAAAACCAAACAAATTATCAGAAATATCTCAAAGTGCTATATATAACTTAGGTCTATTTTTCCATATTTTTTACCATATATTTTATTGATTTTTTAATGATTTCACTATCTAGTCAATTACTTGAATGTTTTGGCACTTAGGATTGATTTTTTTATTGAAGAGAATTGTATCTAATGTTCTTTACATGTTTTAAGATTTTTCTGGGTATGATAATTTCAATTTTGTAGGTATCATGGGTTTCTCTATTAATCCTCCAATTGTCCATAGAAAGGAGATGAGGATTAGACACGATAAAGTATCAAGCCATTGTTATTTCAAATATAAATACTTCGGATTCATATTTTATTAGCATTGACACATGTATAACACCCATGTATTTGATTTAGTGTAACAGGTCATTGTTCTTTCAAACACAACTACTTGGGATTTATATCTTATAGAAATATCATCCTTGTATACAGAGTCCCATATTATAGATCTAGAGGATTGTTTTAAGGATAACCATCTTCTCTTGAGTGATAGCCCAATGAGTCTTTTAAGCTCTTCTTGATCAACGATGGAGCTATTTCTTCATCAAAATTTATAGAGTCCTAATTGGTCACCTCCTTCATTGCTTGGGTATGTAATAGATTATTTGATGGCACGATTATATTTCTTGAACATACCAACATTTGAGTAGTTTATAGGGAAAATCATAGTTTGGGTTTACAAATTCCCATTTCTTCTAATTTATGGGAGTTGGTTCTGATACCTCTAATGGATATGTTTCTTCCTAAGGGGAGAAATGTTGTAAGTAGACACTAGATCATGTTCTGTCTTCATGCATTCATGATTGGCATAGGAGCTACTTCTTCATTGGGAGGATTCCTATCCCAATTTTCTCTCTCTTATAGGGAGGATATTCATTGCACTATTCCAATGGAAGTAGTGCCTGGGGGGTACATTAAGTCCTCCTTTCCTTCTTTCATTGGTATAGTTATTCCATTTTGTCTCATTTGGAGGGTATTTTTCTTCTACCATAAAACTTGTGAAGGTAATTTATTACCTAACCTCAATGACATGTGAATCAACAAATTCATTTACTAAACATGTATTCATGATGTGAATAGAAAATTAAATTGGGTGATTAGAGTTGTAGGTCCCAAGATTCTGAAGTTTGGATCTTATCCCAATAACTCTAGCTGTAAAACATAAAATGAAATCCATAAAATCTATGAATATGTTGGATAACCACAAGGAAATTACTAAGGTTGATGGGACCTCCCTCACATATAGCTTTTCTAAACAAAGGTTGTCTTCCTTAAAATGTAACTATGACCACAAGAAACTAATGCTTGCCCTTATACGAACCATACCCAATGTAAATTATATTAAATTTTTGAAATATGATTTTTCATAGCCACTATAGGTGTTTTGCATACTAAGCTACGGTATTGACTAAAACAACTTATAGCATAAATGAAAATGGTGTTTCGATGTTTATTTTTTCTACGGGGATGGGGTGTATTTTAGGATGATTGGGATGTGGACCTAGTAATAGACCAATGCCTATATCTAATTTGTAAAAAGTTCACAAAAACACATTTAAAATCTGTAATAATTGAAAGCAATGGTGATACCTAAATGATGATATCATAAAAGAATATGTATTACAAAATGCCAAAGAATAGTATATATTCTACACATATTATTTAAAAAATTGTAGGTATTTAATATATTATTTCTCAAGAATTTTTTACAGTTATAACAACCTCCAAAAGTACATGCAAACATGACTTCAAGTAGAATATAACAACCGAGTTGCAAAGTCCTAATTGATGACAACTTACTAAAAATTCCCCATGAAGGCTATATGTGGTACCCCATGAAGACAATTTGTCACTACTAGAATAACATACTACCATGGTACCCCATGATGACTTCAGATTATAATACTCTCCCAACTGAAGTCAAAACTTCTAACTTAGGAATAATTCCTATACTGAAAGATCATTGCAATTGCTACCTATCACCAGATAATCTCCAGACCAAGAGAAGTTTTGCATCAAATGAACTCAACTTTAAATTCCTTTTTTATGATGAAATGCAACATTCAAGAAAATATGAAAACCAATCCCTTACATTATTTTTCAAAGATTGATCAAAAGGTCTCATTATGACATCTTCGTGATCTATTTCATAATCGTCCATTAAATTGCTAAAACTTTGTAGATGCATAGATCTACTAATTCTAAATTCTCTAAATTGTACTTTGGCAAGTACTCTCTCATTTCATTAGGGATAAATTTTGGACATCCATAAATACCATTGAAATTCAAAGTTCTTTGCCTTCTATAAATTAAACCATTCATTTTGCAATGTGATTTAAAAAATAAAAATAAAAAATTGGAGTACTTAAAAGTACATTGTAGCCACAAAGTTAAAGTTACCACCTCCCAATCATGAAGACTATCAAATTACTTCATAATATTTAAATAAGTTGCAATAAACTCCAAATTAGATTATTTGGTCACCTAATCGACTCTTCCCAATGATAGCCTTCTATTTTTGTCTCCAATAGAATTGTTAACCTATTGTGACTCAGATGGACTAACACAGCTAGATAATAATTATATAATTTTTAACCAAAGTTTTTAGATCAATATATTTCATTCTCCCTATAAGAGTCATCAAAATGTTGGTGTTTCCCAAATCTACACCCATTTAACCATAAAGATTTTCCATGTCTTATGCTTAGGTCAAAATGGTAGTTTGACCAATGAACAAGAGATTGCATGCATTTATCTCCCTTGTACTTTAGGAAGGAGAAATTGATAAAGAATGAGGAGGGAACGAGGGGAGAGAAAGTAGAGAAGGATGTAGGAAGGAAGCAAAAGAGGTAGCATGTAAAAGGGGTAGAAAGAACAACATATATCTATGGTATGGAGATGGACAAATGGAGAGGAAAAAATAAAAATTGATGTTGGGATCAAGGGATGGGTAGATAGCTTAGGTAGATAGACAAATAGACAGACAAATAGACAAATATATAGAGAGATAGACAAATATGAAGATAGATAGATAGATAGATAGTTCAGCAAAGGGAAAGAGGGAGAGGTACAAAGAGTGTTAGAAATTGATAACTTAACCTAAATGGGTACTAGTTATAAATGTGTATGATTTAGTGTTTGACAAACTTATAAAGATCTGAGGGGGGGGGGGTGAATCAGTGAAAGAAAAATTAGTAATACTTTAATTATAGAGCGGTAAAAATATTTAACCAATTTACCAATGACTTTGCATATAATCCAAAGTGTTATAAAAGCATTAACAACAAGAAAAAAAATCACTATAACACAAATATTTATATGTGGAAAAACCAACCGGAAAAAACCACGGTGAGATGGAACTCACAAGTTAACAATTTGTAGAAATAGATAACTGACCAGTTAAGGTCTACAAATGCTCTATTAGGAGAAGATCCTGTTAGACATCTCAAGCCCCATTAGGAGCTATACCTAGTTAAAGGTAACCTTTGTGGAGGGTTTAGATCCAAATTAATGAATCACCTAGTTATAGAATTTATACAATGAAGCTTGTTAGAGCTTACCCGATTAAGGGATTTTACTGTTGTAGTTGTTAGAGAATAATAGTTGGATTGATCAAAGAATAGCACCTTCTGCTGGTTTAGATCCTTTTATGTGCATTCATTACCGTATCACCAAAATAATCTATAATACCTTCAACAAATCACATCTACTTCAACTCATATCATAACTTGTATCTTCTATATCAAATATCTCATCACAATGTCTTTTTATAGATATTGGATTTCATGTCGGCTCCTGAACCTAGATGCAATTTTCTAGGTTCAATGAATCAAGAAAATATTTCTTAACATAACACAAATTACCGCCATAGTGTCAATCGATTGTAACACATCACAGTCAGTGATAACTCATCACACAAACTTGGAAAATTGGTTAGAACACCGATACCGGTTCAGTGTTGACCACATCAAATAAAATATTAACTCACAAACTGATTCACTTGAATTCATATTGGGTGATTGTCTCCATGCTCCTCCTTTACTTTTTCTATTGTATCTCAAACTGGTAACTCTAGAGTAGATCAAAACCGATTGACTTATCTACATATACCGGTTATCTACATACACCGGTTTAGACATCTTCATACATATGATACCGGTTAACAATACAATAACTCAATAGTACCAATTTATCTTAACTAAGATGAATATGACAATCAAAATAGATGTTCCATCAATGACAACACATGAAGTAATCAAATACAAAAATCATCATCAAGCCAACAGTGTTGACTATTCTTTCTTAAATGAGTATAATTTTTCTAAAATGTGTTTGCATTCTTTATGACATTTTTTTCAATGTTTCGTTCATGAAACATGAAATAAAATTATTGCATTTTTCATTGTAATAAGGTCAATACATAACTAATCATATACACGATTCTTGGAATTGATATATAAACACATCCTTTTTTTATCATTTTAGAATATTATGAACTTTAGATCTAGACATTTTATTTTCTTCCCCTTCTACCTACTTATAGCTATGGAAGCTTTATTGGTTAATTTGTGACTCACTAGGGTGATGGTGCTATATAAAATCCTTAACGTGATTTTTGTTGGATTAATTAAGACACTTTATCTAATTATTTATTAATTATGTCCTATAATTACTTTTCAATTGAAAGTCAACTTAGGTGATTTTTCATTTTATTAAAGTAAGCTAATAATAGTTGAAGTTGTCTCATTCGTTATGGTTGTGACACTTGGGGCATGCTAATTTGATCTTGAATATTTGCATCTAGATATTCATTCATCATAATGATTCTTTAATTCATTGTAATCATATCTCTAATAATTATGGTGTGCAATCACTACATAATTCTTAGGTTGTTATGGACCATATTATCTTTTCTTTCTCTTTGTTGTGTGATAGGTGTTTTATTTGTGGATGATTCTCGGCTCCTATGGTTGTATCAACAAATTGTGCATGGTAATAGAGCTCTAAATCTATTATTTTCATGCCAACATGCTTGAGCGATACAATCTTGAGTAATTTTTTTGTGAACATTGGACTAAAATGGGGGTTGTCATTGTGTTTGCAACGTCTTGGAGCATAAGATTGACTGTCGTTTCATAAAAATATGAGCAATTGAAATTTTGGGTTAATTTTTCTAAGGGAAAATAAATTGAGAAATAATATAGGGCTAAGATAAAAAAAATGGGGCACTTTAGAGTTGAGAAAAGATACCATCATTATCAAAAGGCCTATCAAATTGTTGAAATTGGACAAGTTGAAATTAGGGTAAAAAAATTTGGTTGCACACAAATCTATGTAGTTGTACAAAAATTCATATGGCCATGCCTTCTAATGAAGGTATCTATCACTAGTCTAAAAGCTTTCAATTTGAGGAAAAAAAAAATTGTTTTAGAAACCTTTTGAAAGGAAAACATATATGCATTAATCGTAGTGTAGAAGGGTACACAGTCAAGTCTAGGCGCTGAGGTCAGAAGCATGTCAGCAGTGATGTCAACCTTCCCAAGACTATTTTAGGTGGATCTCACCTAATTTTTGTGCCTCAGTAAATTAGTGAAGGTTCCCTATTTTTAGTAGTAAAGTGAATCTGAAGAACATTCTTTTTTTGGACAAGGAGGTCAATTGTTTTTTATAGGGAATATTTTTCAGAATATGCCACAATTTCATACTGACATTGACATGGTATCAGTCATAGGGCCTACACATGCAAGATACATTCTATCCTTAAACCTATAAAAACTTATTTGTATTTTTGTTGCAATAACTTGAGCATGCGAGGTTAAAGTCACACAAAGAGGATATCGTCGAGAAGCTAGTTCTTGCACCATTCCAAATATTTAGTTTATTTTTTCAGATTATCCTCCAATTTTCCATACAAAGCCTCCAAAATAAGATTTTAGTTTTACACTTTTTGGGTCATATCTTGCACATCCATGCTCCATTTTTAAAAAACTAGACATCGTCAGAAATATCTCAAAATGGTATATCCATATCTTAGGTCTAATTTTTCATATTTTTTACCAAGTATTTTATTCATACTTTTTTTTTCACTATCTAGTCAATTACATAGAGGCTTTGACACTTAGGATTGATTTGTTTGTTGAAGAGGGTTGTATTTCATTTGATTTTGAAGTTTTAAGATATTTAAGGTCTTATAATTTTATTTTAGGAGGTATCGTGGGTTTTTCTATTCATATTTTAATTATCCACCTACCCAAGGAAAATTTTGATTCTTGGCGACATGGCATCTTAATTAATCTCAAGAAGCTAGATATTTTGCCTTATTTGAATGGACTCATACCTAAACCAATGACTTGATAATATCATAGAACATCTTGTAGGTGTGATTTGTACTAGTATTGATTATGATAGTATGTGTGCTCTATCAGACCTTCATTGTCCTTCTACATATCCTTTTATTCCCAAATGATCATATTGTAGATTGCCTTCTTTCCCTTGCACATGAACATTAAATACCCTTTTATAATGACACTTTGGAGAAGCTTGAGTATATCATAGGTCTTGCTTGCTCTGATGGATTATAGGGTTACCTTCATGTTCCTACTTTTTGCATTGAGATCCTATCTCAATCATCTTTATTTTCTTTTGGTACTAATTAAATTGGCACTAACTCATGCATAACCCCTTTAAGTCAATGTAATATGATATTATTCTTTTAGATACAACTAATTTGGATTCATATCTTTTAGCATTGTCACATGCATAAGACCCATTTGATTTAGTGTAGCGGGTCATTATTCTTTAAAACACAATTACTTGGGATTTATATCTTACAAGAATGTCATCCTTTTTGTGGAGTCTCATATTGTAGATCTCAAGAAGTATTTTAAGGATATTCATATCCTCTTTACTGATAGGCCCATGAGAGATTCAACTTGTCTTCATCATTGATGGAACTATTTCTTCATCATTTTTTAATGTCTTAATTGATCATCTCCTTCATTGCTTGGGTATGTACCAAATTATAGAATCATTATATTTTATGGAAATATTAGCATTTGTGTAGTTTTTAGAGAGAAACATGGTTTGGATTTGGATTCTTACTTGTCCTAATTTATGGGAGTTTCTTGTCATATCTCTAATTGATTTGTTTTTTCCTAAGGGGAGAAATATTGTAAGCGTATAGTGGATCATGTTTTGTCTTTAGACACTCATAATTGGCATAGGAGCTACTTCTTGATTGGACGGATTCCTATCCTCAATTTCTCTCTCTTATGGGAAGCACATTTAGTGGACTATTATGATAGAAACAGTTCATGGGGGTACATTGAGTCCTCCTTTCCTTCTTTTACTAGTACAGTTATTTCATTTTCTATATTTTGGAAAGGATTTTTCTTCTACTATGTTTTTCTTCTTTTCCATTATTTTCAAAGTTGTATTTCTTTGTATTGGTTTGTACATGAGAACCTCAATAGGCATTTGTTGTTTGGAGTTATTTATGCATGCATTTTGTATTTATCTTTAGCTTAAAATTATCTTATCCCTAAATAGTCTTAAGGGAGTTTTAGACTAATTTAGACACTCTAACTAATTATAATTTAGTTATGTCCTTTAACCAAATTTTCACTTAAGATAAAGTTAGGCTCTTTTTCCTTGTAATTGTCTCTCCAATAATTCTTATTTTCAATCAACACAAAATTCTCAAGTTGTTACATTACATATTATCTTTCCCTAATCCCTCTTGTGTGAGAAGTAATTTTCTTGTAGATGATTCTTGGCTCCTATGGTTGTATCATCAACTTCTACAATCTATATTTTATTATTATCTCCTCTTCACCTAATGCTAGAAATAGGGTTGTACAGGATGCTATTTAGGTTCTTTCGTGAAGAGTTCTGAGAAATTTTCTTAGATCAAAGGGTATGGTGCCTATGATTTTCAATAGTAAATATTTTGTTAACAAGCATAATTTTTTTAATAAAAGTGAGTAATTTCTTCCTAGTAAGGAATTTGTCTCATGTTGAAGTGAATAAGACACAAGATAGAGCTACTTATAGTGAAAGATATATATGTTTTACTAAAGTATCCAAAAATGTGGAAGCCTTAAAAATAGATAATCGCCTCCTTAAGTGGTTCCACAAGAAAATAGAAGATCGAATCTAAGAATCATCTTATAGAATAATGAGGGTTGGAATCAATTGAAGGTTAGTATAAATATCAAAAAGGAAATTTGGAATATGAAAAAGAACTAGTATAAGATAGGTTAGTATATGGTAGGATATTCATAAAAGTTGAACAATATTTATAAAATGATTCAAATTGAAGGATTATTTGAGTAAGATTATCAATCTCAATAGTATCACCATTAGACACTTGACTTGTATATTCATGCTCCATAGAGAACTTTTAGAGAGAAGTTATATTATTAAGGTTTTAGTAAAAGGTATATGAGAAATGAAAAGAATAACAAGGACCTAGTTAATGAGAAACATAGTGAGGTGATTGAAGACCACCTAAAATTCCTGAAGCAATATTGTAATGTTTTCATCTTTTTTGAAGAGTTCATTTTCCGAACTATATGTTTTGAATCTTACTTTTTATTATTTTTTTAGTTGGTTGTCAATTTGTCTTTCTATTATTTCTTTTGTGACTTGTGCAAACATTTATTAAATGTTTTCACTAATAAAAGGGTTTGGAACCTGACAAAATTCCACATATAAATATGAATTAGAAAATCTAAGGCTCTTTTATCTTCATGGTAATATCTAGTAAAATATTATGCATGATTATGATCCTAGTTATAATTATTTCAACAGACTACTAGATTTTTGTAGTGGACAATTCAATTACTTCTATGATATAATATAGATATTTATTTAAGTATTTATCATTGGCTCTAATGAAATTACCTTGATTTTTTTTCCTTTTATAGCCTTGGGCTAATATTTAATGGGATGAACATCTGTTGAATTAATCTAGAACCTTTTAATTATCTAACAATTCAATCTAGGATATTATACATACATACATACGTACATGTGTTGCAAGGTGTGTGCCCTTGGTCTCCTTGTGTTGTGAAGCACAGTGCTCCGGTTTGAGACAAGGATTAATGACCTCTCATGGATTCATTAAATCTTGAAGTTCTATTTAGCATTAACGGGTTGATCTTTTGGTGTAACGACAACCATGTATCTAAAAAGTGGTATCAGAGCCTAGGTCATGGGTTCAAACCCCTCGCTTGCACTAGCGGGATTGTTGCAAGGTGGGGATCCTTGGTCTCCTTTTTTTGTGTAGTGCAATGCTCAAGTTTTAGACATATCTTAACCACCTCTCGTGGATTCATTAAATTTCATAGTTGTATTGGGAATTAATATGTTGATGTTTTGGTGCAAGAATAGTTTTGTTTCTATCAACATGCATAAGTACACACATGCATATATACATAAGTAGTATGAGATACATATAAAAATTTCTTGATGTTCTTAGAAAAATATTTATATGCATGCACATATGTATAATGTATCTAATAAAATATGAGATATTTTAATTAGAAACATGTGTAAGGAGAGGATCTCTAAAATAGAAATTAAGAATCGAAATGTTATCACCTATAAATGCACCCTAACTAAGTTGCACACTTATCTTTTCTGGTTAAACATGGAAATGTTCCTAAGGTTGTGGGTATCCTTGAAACTTGGAGTGAATCTATGGATGAGGCGGGCTCCTAGTTGTTCAATCAAGTTATCACCTATACTACTAACTTGCAGGGGTAAAGGATGAGCACATGCATGAATTGAAACAACTTAAACTTGAAAATGAAAAGGGGATGCACCAAAATATCAAGCAGGATCTGTAGATCAACTTACCAAAACATAAAAGTCAATAGTAAGTTGATATGCACAACTCAACACAGATATTCACTAGCATCAATATTTTGCAAGAGGGTTATTATGCATGTGAATTTTGAATGGAAGAAAAAATTTCACAACTCAAAACCCCTAAAAAAATTTTAAAAACTTTCAACCTGCAACTGCATATACTTTGTGTCTAAAGATGTTAGAAAGGAGACACTGTAACTAGGAATATAGAAATTCAAAAGTTAAAGCATCAATCACCTATGCACATACAATAAGAAATAGAAGATTGAGAAGGTAAAACTTATCTTATTGGCCTCCAAGATTCAATCTATAATCATGTCCCAAAAGAGTTACATAAAAATAATAAACATGCAGAAGGGCTCCAAAAGTCACTAAGCATCAATATCATAATCAGCACAGAATATAAATGAATTGAAAAAATGACTATAACGGTGGAATCCATGATGTGAATGTCTTGGAAATGGATTTGTATAAATCAATTATCTATAATAATGGGTATAATTAATGGATTATCATTATCATTAATCTTATCAAGCTTATCAATTGCCAAAAATATAGGGCCTATATCCTCTCCAAAATATCTCCAAATGAATCAAAAAGTCAATCTTGACTTTACCAAACATAATGACACCCAAACAACCCCTAAAAATCCCTCAAAAGAAAACAAAAACCCCCTATATATCCTTCACATGTTGGCAACTATCGCTAATGAACCCTATATGCCCTTATTTGTATTTAAACTTAACAAGATGAGTTAAAGGTTTATAATGGCACCTACTAACTCATTTGTTTACAAATGATTCTGATACACAGTACATAAAATCACTCATCTACTAGTGATAAGGCATATCAACATGATGGTAAAAATGACCATAGATATAGGCTTTACAAAAAGAAAATAAGGCATAAAATACCTAACCTTCACACATTATTCAATGGCCACGGGGTATTGTGTGTGTGAAAAAGTGAACCTGTAGCTGCAAGCACAACACTTCAATTAAGTCATTATATGCATGGTTAGTAATCAATAATCAATAAGAAATAAACCATAGAAAAGCGACTAATTTCCTTTTAAAAGATGCGAGTATAAGATTTCTCTCAGATTTTTATAAGCAATACCAGTGACTAGACTACACCAAGACGAAGGATTTAATCTATATGATATTAAGCTATATGGATGCAAGTTGGATGAATAATTCAAGCAAATTCAAGCAACAATGCATGCAAGCAATAATGAATGTAAAATGGATGCAAGTAATCTAAAAAAGCACAATGATTTCAATGACTCCAGAGTGAAATTAGCATGATAATAATTTCCAAGCGTGTTCTCAAAAATCTCTGGGGTGAATTGGAATGAGAGCTGAAGATTGAATTTATAGAGAATTACAAAAAGCTCAATTTAGGATTAATTGAAAATAATTGAGAAATTAGGTTGAGTTAACCTTGAGATAGATTCCAATTATAGTTTAATTGAAATGCATTCAAATTAGAAGTCCAAGTTGCATTGGAAAATAATAATAAATTAGTTCCATGCATATCTGATAAAAATAGATAATTATTTGTTTTATTCAAGAAAAGAGTTTTCTTAATGCAACTGAACTTCTTTTTCTGAAAAGCTTTGAGTTCCAATTTTAGAGAATAATTCAACAATTCAATTAAATTGCTTTTCTGATTTCAAGTTCTAAATTTAGAAAAAGAAATAATATCTCAAGTTTGATTTCTCTCTCAATTCAATTCTTTTTTTGGACTTTTGTTTTGTTTCAATTCAACTCTTTGTAATAAATTAATTCATCTTTTGTAATAAATTAATCCTTTCGCATGATTGAATGGCAAATGTATTAATTAATTAAATATGCAAAGATATTTAATAAATTAAAATGGGATAATTGATCAAAATGATTATTGTTGAAATGATTCAATTAATTAAATAAATATTTAATTAATATTGAGTGGTTGATTTTCCATGTGATTTTTAATAATTAAAGAATTAATAATGTGCTCAAGATTGATTTAATTGCCTTTGGTTAGGACCTTGGTGATGTTGTCGAGATTAGAGGCCCATGGTTTAGATGACCAATTTTAGGGTATTACAAGTATTAATTTATATTTGCATAAAAAATAAAAATCTACCAAAATGTGGTTGGTGTTTCTCTTAGGGAAAGGATAACCTTAAAGTAAAACTCAGCAAAGAAAGAGGAAGACATTTCATTGTATTTGGAGCTTCATGAAGAAGCTTTCTCTGTTGGCTAGGGTTTTGAAACCCTAGCCAACCACCTATGAACTCGGCTGCTAATAATGAAGATGAGGGTTTCGCCATCATGAAGGTTTTAATACTTGTGTATATTCTTCAGTTGTTGTTATGATAGCTTTATGAAGATTCAACAAGGAATGCGAGGTAAGTTTATCACTTACCATATCTCTATACCGTGCACTTTCTTTATAAATAATATTGTAGATTTGCATTTTGGCAACTAGCTTTTCTTAAGAGAATCACATGGGTTGTCATTGCATCATAAAAGACCATTTTTGCATGATGCTTGTGGCCTCATTGTATGCATTTCTATTAAAACATTTCAAGCCGCCATAAGGGTTTTTTGTGTTTTCTTGTATCATCAATGAATAACATCATGCTCTAACTAATTTTGTGTTTAGGAAGATATTATCTTGAATTTTTTCTAGATTTCATATAGCTAAAAGGCACTTATGGCTGAAAGTGTCATTATTTTTGTTAACAATTTTACTTGATTACTCTGTACTCAACTTACTGTATTTGTTGCTATAGGAACATTTACTGTCATTATTGACATCTTTTTCTTTAGGATTGTGAATACCCTATATACTACTCTATTATGTACCTTTGTTTCAGGTTAGGGATTTTGGTTTGACCATCACCCTAGGGTCTTTTCACTATTAAAAAACCTTTCTTTATATGTATTTATGGGGCTTTTGCTTTTGTACTCACTATCATTTCTAGCATCATGCAAACCATGTTCATAGGATTTTATGTGTCAAAAAGGTTGCAAGACATTGTGTCTATATTGAGATCTTGGTATATGCAATCTTTTAAGTGTTTGGATTGTTACATTGTAAGATTGCTCCTAGAATATGCATTGCTAACTTGTTGTATTTTGTTTTGAAACCCTCCTTTGGACTAAGGTTTGTATCATTGACTAACTACTACAAGTTATTTATCACTGCTCTAGAGCTTCTCTTGACCGTACTCTACCTCTATACCTTGCTAGTAAGGGTTGCATATAGATTGTGGACTATGTTTTGACAATGAAGAAGAAATCATTGTATTCTCATCCTTTAGATTGAGGCCCTTAGCATCTAGGACTGTACCATCACACTTTCACATAGGGCTCCTTAGGTCTATTTGGGAATTAATCTCTATGTATGGGCTGTGATCTTATTGTATACTACTAGGGACTACCTTTTACTTCAAACTTTTGTGGTTGAATCCTTGCAATCTCTAGCTAATTGGTGTCTTTTGAGATTTTCTTAGTGCCTTCACTATCTTGGGCTTCATAATCATAGCTCTCAATATCATCTTTTAATTAAACTCTATGATTCCACTTTCAAACTTTGGTATAAGTATCACTGTTCTACAAAGCTTTGCTCACATATCTCTGATTTCCTTGTTTTGAAAGTGATATTGATTTCCTGCAAAGTTCTTGTTACTATGAGACCTCAATAGTCTGTCTAGATGCTTTGTAGGTTGTTGTATTCTTGAAGTTGATATATGTATTCAATTCTCTCTATTCTTTCACATTCAAACATCTTTTTTGATGTATTAGGCATTGACTTCCAGGCTTATATTCTTTTCAAAATGGAACACTAGCAATGCCTTTTAGCATTGTTCTACCTTGTTTCGATATTGACCACCTTTTTCTCCTTAGTGTAAATTGTTAGGAAAAAAAAAAGGAAGTCATGTCAAAACAAAAATAGAATGTTGAATCTGCACTTGGCCTCTGCAAGGTAGCATGATGTCTTAGGTTATGAATCCCGAATGATGAACTTGTAAGGATTCATACTTTGTAACTCTTACTATCAATCTATCATTGCACTACTTAGTTTTATATGCTAGCAGGCCCAACTCAACCCTTGTGAGAGCCACATTTTACCCCACATGTTAAAAATGAACTTGATTAAACCTATATCTGCACATGACATAAATATGTTAGAAAAATATATGCCTATCTCAGGTATACATGATGATTCTTTGTGGTTTTCCTGTGCACTTAAGATATGCATTGCTTTTAAGTACTCATAGAGTTGAATTTACACATGAATGGGTATAGTGTATATATGATGATAGAGACCTTTCATTGCTTGGAGCTTTTCATAGCTCTAACATCATTTATTACAATGGATGTAGGTACTGCGACAACAGTAGAGCAAAGAAGAACACTAGCAACTGGAGACAAACAAAGAATCAGGACAACATTCAACCACTAGTCATTCAGGCAATGACTGGTCCCTTTCTTCTTATGTACATTTTAATTTCAGTATACCTATTCATGTATGGAAATTTCTTTATGTGTATTGAACAAGTATTGGGTAGTCTCATGGCTTGTGTGAGAACAAATGTACATACTTTCAATAAAGATTACTCTTTCGGGAAAGATTTCCTAAATCTTTTTCATGTTTCATGCATGTGTATAAATGAAGTACTGTAATCTTTTATGAATTCATTCTTGCATATGAATGCAATATGGAAATTATTTGTAAATGCATCTTTCTTTTACTTCAGTTATCTCATAAGACAAAAACAGTCAACCAAAATGAACTATGAGTAAAATTTTGTTAACAAGAAAATAAAACCAAAGAAATTAATTATTACGGTCTCTGGATGAAGGTGATATAGCATGTTTACTAACTAAATTTTAAATGTTTGAAGATCATTACTAAATATTAGTCTATCAGCTTGCTCCATGTTTCTTACTTTTTTTTTTTACCAAAGCCTAACCCTCCCACATTTGTCATGTCCTTCCCTGTATTGTATGATTCAAGAAAAGGAAGATAACTAAAATCCACACCATTTTGAATAAATAATTGTACGTTGAGAAGGAACGGAATGGGTTAAACTTTCTAACATATTCCCTTGATCAAACTTGATTTTCAAAAAGACTCATTTGATTGATTGATCTTATTTCTTAATTATGCTTAAAAGTAATATATATTGATATTTTTCTTACTTTCATAATTTTTTTTTTAAATTGAATAAATTCTCTATATCAATGAAAAATCCTAATCAAAAATCCATTTAACAAAATTTCCCGAAAGCCCCAAAAGTTTTAGCTACCCACCTGTAAATAAAGAAACAGATTTTACACATTAATATGTTATCAGTGAGCCGTTTGCTACTAATGATTCTTTGGTAAAGCTTAGGAAAGTGAAGCCTCTTTTGAAAATTTAAAGGCATGTTTTAATACTTTTGCAAGCCACTTGGATTTATCCTTTACTATAATAAAAAAAATATATAGATAGTGCCCCTTCTTGCAACTTTAACTCGATGAAATATGTATACGGGAAATGGATTGGAAAAGGGTTAACTGATCAAATTCCTTTGCCCTTAATTGCTACAACATTGGGAGCTAAGCCCAAGACTAGTTTGAAATGGAACAGCTGGCAACCTATATAAATTACACTTCATTTAATTGAGCAAACTGGAATATCCCTTCTTAGGGATTTTGGATTCTACTGAATGGGCGGAGGAATTGCGTAAATGGCGTCGTATGCCGGTGTCGTTGACAATGAAACTGAATCGTCAAGACTCCTCGTACACTTATTTAAGGCGTTTTGTGCATGTTAATCCTCAGAATTTCCTATTCTACAGAATTAAAAATGGGAAACAGATCAGATATTGGTAAGACATTTACGACCTTGTTCATGGTCATACTGATTCTGGGAGGCGCATTCATGGTGGAAGCACAGGACTGCAAAACTGATAGCGATTGTGCTGGCCCTTATCCCCGTTGCTGCGATCGACTTAGTGATGGGTTTTGTTGCGATCCCTATTTAGTCCCTCCTGATGAGCTAAATCGTTAAGCCTTCGAAAATGATCACATGGCCTTTGTTGCTGCTTTGTTGTGTTTCTAATATCTATGTCCCAATATAGATTATTCAGTCTTCTCACCTACGTTTATATAGGTTTGCTACTGCCATAAATATAGTAAAGATGTATACATCATATACGGCAGGGCTTTGTGCTACGATATAAAAGCTGTTGAAATAATTTTAGTGAGTATTAGATATATGTTTGTTGTCCTCCTTCCATATTTATAGTTGAATAAGACTGTATATGTCATATACAGCAAGGCTGTGTGATATGATATGTAAGAATTTTAATATATGTAACGTATGTTCTGTTGAAATAATTGAATTATTCTTGATGATAAAGACTACATCAAAGCTCAATCACTGATATGAGTCTATGGATCTGACTCAATCGATAAATCAGTGTAAAAATTATTCTAGGTTTGGAGAATATAAGTTGTCTGGCGATAATTGAATATAAATCTAATAATAGCTAAGAGGCGAAGGACCTTAGACTTAATAATTTTTACTCTTTGATTTCACGCCTCCCATCTAGTTAGAATACATAAGAGAGGAAGGACCTTAGACTCAAAATTTGATTTCACACCTCCCGCCTAGTTAGAATACATAAGGACTCCAGTCTGCATAAGATTGTGGGGCTTCAAATTTCTATGGTTTAGCCTTTCCATAAATAATGCTTCTAGGCACGAAAAATTTGTAAGGCATCTTGGGTCTAGTGAATAAATAATAGATTAAAATAGTCTCTAGTTAAAATTGATCATCTCACATAATCTTAATATTCAAACTATGTTTAAAATTGAGGGTAGCTAAGTTGAATCAATGGAAATAAATTATTTTCATATATATGTGATCTGAAACTGATTTAACAATTTAACAATTTGGATAAATAGAACTCTATTTGACAATTATATAAAAAAGAATTTTAATCTTTAACCGTGAAATAAGATCTAGATAATCAAACTTGTGAAGATTAATAGATTAACTAACCTCAATTATATGTGAATGAAGAAATTAATTTACTAAGATATAATCATGATGTGTATACAGAAAGAATGTGGGTGACTATAGTTGTAGGTCCCAAGATTCCTGAGTTTGGATCGTATCCCAATTACTCTAGGTGTGAAACATTAAATGAATCCCATAAAGTCTATGATTATGTTGGACAACCACAAGGGAATTATTAAGATGGGTAGGACCTCCCTCACACGTAGCTTTGCTAAACAAAGAGTGTCTTCCTTAGGATGTTGCAATAACTATGAACACAGGAAACTAATCATACCAAATGTAAACTACATTAAATTTTTGAAATATGAATTTTGATAGCCACTATTGGTGTTGTGTATACTAAGCTATGATAATGACTAAAACAACGTATAGCATAAATTCAAAAGGCATTTCAATTTCTTTTCTTGCAAGGGTGGGGTGTATTTTTTAATGATTGGGATGTGGACCTAGTAATAGACCAATGCCTATACTCAATTGGGTAAAAGTTTACAAAAAAGCATTTAAAAGATGTAATAATTGAAAGGAATGGTGATACCTAGATGATGATATCATAAAAGACTATGTCTTCAAAAATGTTAATGAATACTATATATTCTACACATATTCTTTAAAATATTATGGATATTTGTGTAATATTAATTGAGTCTACATTCTAATCCATGACTACACCTATTTTAATTTTCTTGAAAATATGCCTTGTAAATATTTAACAATTGTGTCCAAGGGGTTGAGCTTAACTGGTTAAAACACTAGGTTCTCACTGTGGATACCCAAGCTCAGTTCCTAATAGGGACATCTAAAATGAAATTCTAAGCTATGACTCTTGGCCTTCCATAGGATGGGGAAGGTCTTGGGGTCAATCTAATCAAACATAATAATAATAATAATAATAATAATAATAATAATTCAAAGATATGTAATGGGGATGGGGAACCCTACTGTGTCCCCACTAGTTCATAGCTCTAGTCAGAGCAAAGCATTTTTTTATCTTGTTTGCTTAGGGGGATGCTTATATGCAAATAGAAAATATCGTTGCATCAAACCTACAAAATATCTTTCTGTGCTGGGTCTTCCTCAAACAACAGGATGTAAAGTGTCTTGATGATTGCTCTATTCCATTGATGGTGCTCGTCAGAAGGTTATGAGGTGATACAAAGGGAAGTCCATACCATGCAGAAACTAGACAGTTCATCAAAGTAGAATCATAGGGCACACCAGAAGATTCCTCCATTGATTTTGCCTTGATAATTCTCCAGGAAGTGATTCTGCTCATGGTGAAAACATGGAATGATTGTTATGCATTTGGTGTTTTAGAAGTGCATCATTAGGCAATAGCATATGTGAATATAATAATAAATATATTATATAATCAAATAACATAATATAAGATCCATTTCAGGTGGCTTGGCGAATAAAATGGAGAACAACTCGATGGCGGTTACAAAAAGTTTAGGTCCAGAGCTTGAGGTTATCAAAGATTGGTCTCTAAACTAGGTAGTGGAAGTAAATGCTCTTTGTTGGTAGGATAAAGCAGGCAATGCTAGTGTAATCATCAATGAAACAGGTCTATCTTGGGCTTGAACAGGGGTATGAGCTCTGGCGTTTTCTTTCTCTGTTTAAGAACAGAGTATGATTTTCCTTGTCAGTAGATCTCATTTTAAGATTTTAGTATATTTTTCAGTTTTCTTGGGACATTTGACCTTTCTGAAGGTTTATATATTTGTTGTAAACTTTTGTTAATATTAATATAAATTATTCCTTGCTTTGACCTGTTACTGATAAAAAAAAATAACGTACGTAAAGATTAAAGCCATATTATAATAAAATAAATTATATGAATTTTTTTATTTTTAACATATAAAAACCTATTATATCTGATAACACAATAAAATTTGTCAAGAAAAGAAACAAGTTGGCTACCGACAATGAAAGGCTCTCCTGTTGAGAAACATGTGTCTCAACCTTGCAGTCTTTTTCTGGAAAATTCCAGAATTTGTTTGAGGCAGTTTTCCACATGTTTATGCATTGGAAAATGGTTAGTGAGTTGTTAAAAATGAGTCTTGTCCATAGTAGAATATAGGTGGGCCATTTTTAGAGCCTTAATGACTCATTTTGTGACTTTTAAGAGGGTCTAAGCTAGGGGACAAAATTATGGACGGGATTTCTATTTTAACCTGGTTGTTTTTCCATTTTGGAAATGTAAATGTCAAAAATGGGCACCATGTGGCATGGTGGTTAAGCCCATGGTTTTGTAAAACCACAAGTGGTTTCCAGGTTGTAAAATCACTACAAAAGGAGGGCTTGGGGAGGAGTTTGATCAATTGAGTTTTTTGCAAGACTGGATGCTAGAAGGAGTCTCTCTGAGTTCAAGTTGTGGTGATGTGCTCCTATAAGAACTTGCATTGCAAGTGTATTGTAATCAGCTTGATTTGATAATACATTGTGCAAGTTTTGGAGGGTGGGGTTTTTTTCCCAGAAGGGTTTTCCCATGGTAATCACTATGTTATGTGTTCATTGCTATTTTGTTTATGCTTTATTGTGCATTTCTTGATATCTTAGTAATATTTAAGTTGAAAGTTGCATAACCATCCCCTCAAGATTAGCGTAGGAAGCGTTTCCACACACCTTTTCTTCCTTACAAGTGGTATCAGAGCCTGGCCAGTTTTGGTTCTATTTGTTGGGTACAAGGTTTTTTGAGCTAATCAAGGTTTGAGTGGGAGCTTGTGCAGAGTATTTCATTTTTGTATTGCAGGATTGAAAAGGTGGCAAGCATTTCAGGTTGGATTGATGTAGAGAAGTTTTCTGGCACAAACTTTGAGATGTGGAAGCTGATGATGGAAGATCTGTTGATTGATTGAGATCTATGGGATGCGATTGATGAGAATAAGCATAGGCCCACAGATCTGACTTTAGCCGCACAATATGATGTGACTGATAGAAAAGCTAAAGGTCTCATCAGATTGTGTCTTGCAGACTCTATTCTGATAAATGTCCATGAAGAATCTACTGCAAAGAAGCTTTGGAAGAAGCTAAGTGAGATCTACCAAGAGAAATCACTTGTGAACAAGATCTTCTTAAGGAAGAAATTGTATTCTTTGAGAATGGAAGAAGGTGGATGAATTTTTGAGCATCTGGAAAGCTTTAATATGTTGGTAACTCAGTTGACCCAATGGATGAAGAAGAAAGATGCCAAATCTTGCTATGTTCATTGCCAGACTAATGGGATAGCCTTGTGATGGCCATAGGGAGCACTGCAATTGTCTTGAAGATGGAGGATGTTGTTGGTTCTCTACTTTCTGAAGAGATGAGAAGGAAGGTCTCTCTGAATGCCAAAGAGGCTCTGAGTGTTTGAGGAAGACCAAAAGAAAGAGGCAAGAATGAAAAGAAGCATGGTCGTTCTAAGTCCAAGAATAAGGGGAGATCAAAATCTCCTGGTAAGTCCAAGGTAATTTGCTAGAATTGTGAAAAGCTCGGACATTTCCGAAAGGACTGTAAAGAAGAAAAGAAGAAAAACAAGAAGAAGCAAGATTTTGATTCTGAGTTCGAGAAGGAAGATGAAGATGCTTTCATCATGGCCTTGGCCACTTGTGTAGCTAACAATGCATGGTTAATAGACTCAGGTGCATCTTTCCACATGACTCCTAATAGAAACTGGTTTAGTAAGTATGAAAATTTTGATGGTGGTAAGGTGTATTTGGGTGATAACTCAGTACTTGATATTGTTGGTCATGGAAGTATTCGTGTGGAATTTTCTGATGGTAGACTTAGAATATTTGATGGTGTCTTGCATATCCTGGGACTAGCAAGGAATTTGTTATCTATTAGCAAGTTAATAGATGCAGGTGTGCATGTACAGTTTTCTGAAGTAGGTGTGAAAATGGTAAGAGGTGCTATGGTGATAGCAAGAGGAAGCAGATTGGGTACACTGTACCAGCTTGATGCATGCACAGTTGAGTGCAATAGTACTTCTGATAAGATTGTGAAAAAGACTACTCAGTTGGAAAAGGAGAGGGTTTCTCTTTCAACAGATGGTCGTGGTTTTTAGGTACCCAAGGGTGCTCTGTCTACTGAATCAAAGTTGCCTACAGAGAAGACCATGTTATGGCACCAGAGACTTGGCCACATAGGTGAGAAGGGTCTATGGACCTGAAAAATAAGAACATTGTTGATGGGTTGAATGATTGCAATCTTGAATTTGATTTTTGTGAGTATTGTATCTATGGTAAACAAAACCACATTCAGTTTTACTCAAGTTCTCATAAGTCTTCATGTATTTTGGATCTAATCCATTCGGATGTATTTGATCTAGTTGATGTTCCTTCTATTAGTAGATCAGTTTATTATGTTTCTTTCTTTGATGATTTCAGTAGAAGAACATGGGTTTATTTTCTTAGGAGTAAAACTAAAGTTTTCAGTCGTTTCAAAGAATTTAAAGCAATGGCTGAGTTGCAGACTGGAAAGAAAATAAAATGTTTAAGGACAGATAATGGTGGTGAATATTGCTCCAATGATTTTGACACATTTTGTAAAGATTGTGGTATTAAAAGAGAGAAGACAACTCTGTATTCTCCACAACATAATGGAGTTGCAGAAAGAATGAACAGGACCTTGATGGAGAAGGCTAGGAGTATGCTAAGTGGAGCTGGACTAGAACAAAAGTTCTGGGCTGAAGCTGTAGCCACTGCCTGCTACCTGATAAACGGGTCTTCTACATCAGCTTTTGTTGATAAGACGCCAATGGAAGCGTGGTCGGGCCACAAGCCTTCACTTAGACATCTGAGAGTGTTCAGTTGTGAAGCATATGCTCATGTTCCAAAGGAGAAGCGGACAAAATTGGACAACAAAGTTGTTAAATGTATTTTCATCGGATACAGTTATGGTGTAAAAGGATACAAGCTTTGGAATCCTGTTGAACAAAAGGTATTTTATTAAAGAAGTGTTATTTTTACAGAAACTAAGCCTTCTTCTGTTATAGTGTAGCCAGAACAAACAGAATAAAAGAAAGATGTGATTCAACTACCTGCTACACCAGATAAAGTTGAATCGAGGCCCTTAGAAAGACAAGAAGTCGAGGAGAGCTCTATGAGTTCTGAATCATCAGAGGAAGAAGAGGTACCTGAAGCTAAACCTGAAGCTAAACCTAAACCAGATCTTGCTCGAAGGTCTACTAGACAAAGGAAACCACCTGAAAGGTATGGGTATTCTCCTGATGATTGGAGATGCATATTTGCATTGAATACTAACATTGATGAACCAAGATTTGTAGAAGAGGCTCTTGGTATGAATGATTTAGAGTCCTAAAAAATAGCAATGGATGAAGAAAAGGCAGCTCTTAAGAGGAATGAAACATGGGACCTTGTACCATTGCCTGAAGGACGAAAGCCTATTGGTTGTAAATGGGTGTTCAAGAAGAAGATGGGTTCAGATGGAAGCATTGAGAAGTATAAAGCACGTTTGGTTGCAAAAGGTTACTCTCAGGTTGAGGGAGTAGATTATGGTGAGATTTTTTCTCCAGTAGCCAAAATGACATCCATTAGATTTTTACTTTCTATTGCAGCAGCCTATGATCTAGAGATTGAGCAAATGGATGTGAAAACAACTTTCCTTCATGGAGATTTGGAGGAAGAAATTTACATGTCACAACCAGAGCACTATGTGATAAAAGGTAAAAGTCATTTGGTCTGTAAGTTGAAGAAATCCTTGTATGGTTTAAAACAGAGTCCTAGGATGTGGTACCAGAAGTTTGATACATATGTGTTGAGTTTGGGATTTGTGCGATCTAAATCTGATCACTATATATATTTTAAATCTGATGGTGATCATTTCTTGGTCATTACCCTGTATGTTGATGACATGTTGTTTATTGGCAAACGAAAAGGTTTGATTGCAGAGTTAAAATCTCAGCTCTCGATAAAGTTTGAAATGAAAGATCTTGGTGCAGCTAGGCACATTCTGGGAATGGAGATTGTAAGAGATAGACAAAACAAAAAGCTTTGGCTAGGCCAGAGCAAGTATGTTGGTACTATTTTGAAAAGATCCAATATGCAGGATTCAAGACCATTGAGTGTTCTTATTACATTGGGAACAAAGCTTTCTAGTTCACGGTGTCCTACATCCCCATTGGAGATGGAAGAGATGAGTCAAGTACCATATCGGAGTGCTGTTGGAAGTTTGATGTATGCTATGGTCTGTACAAGACCAGACATTGCCCAAGCAGTGGGAGTTCTTTCTCGTTATATGTCTAATCCAGGAAGAGCACATTGGGATGCAGTAAAAAGAGTTTTCAGATACTTGAGGGGTACTTCAGAGTACTAGATATGTTTTCATGGAATAGGAAATGAGCATTCCTTAGATATTAGAGGCTATGTGGATTCAGACTGGGCCAGTGATGTTGATAGAAGAAGATCCACTAGTGCATATGTGTTTACATTATTTAGTGGTGCAATTAGTTGGATGAGCAAGCGACAAGCTATGGTCACTTTGTCCACTACTGAGGCGGAATATATGGCAGCTACTCATGCCTATAAGGAAGCTATCTGGCTAAAGAGATTGTGTTCAGATATAGAGTTCAAACAGGGTGCAGTGACAATTTACAGTGACAGTCAGAGTGGAATCTGCCTAGCGAAGAACCCTACTTTTCATGCCAGGACCAAGCACATTGATGTACAATATCATTTTTGTGAGAGATATGATAGAGGATGGCAAGGTGAAGCTGGAAAAGGTAGAAACTTTGGTGAATCTTGCTGATGCATTAACTAAGCCCGTGAGCACTGAGAAATTCAAATGGTGTTCAGAGTCTATGGGCCTCTCGGCCCCTTGCAATTAAGTCCATGATATTTTGGATCCCCTGACTCTTGCAAGGTGTTTGACAAGTGGGAGAATGTTGAGAAACATGTGTCTCAACCTTGCAGTCTTTTTCTAGAAAATTCCAGAATTTGTTTGAGGTAGTTTTCCACATGTTTATGCATTGGAAAATGGTTAGTGAGTTGTTAAAAATGAGTCTTGTCCATAGTAGAATATAGGTGGGCCATTTTTAGAGCCTTAATGACTCATTTTGTGACTTTTAAGAGGGTCTAAGCTAGGGGACAAAATTATGGACGGGATTACTATTTTAACCTAGTTGTTTTTCCATTTTGGAAATGTAAATGTCAAAAATGGGCACCATGTGGCATGGTGGTTAAGCCCATGGTTTTGTAAAACCACAAGTGGTTTCTAGGTTGTAAAATCACTATAAAAGGAGGGCTTGGGGAGGAGTTTGATCAATTGAGTTTTTTGCAAGACTAGATGCTAGAAGGAGTCTCTCTGAGTTCGAGTTGTGGTGATGTGCTCCTATAAGAACTTGCATTGCAAGTGTATTGTAATCAGCTTGATTTGATAATACATTGTTCGAGTTTTGGAGGGTGGGGTTTTTTTCCCAGAAGGGTTTCCCCATGGTAATCACTATGTTATGTGTTCATTGCTATTTTGTTTATGCTTTATTGTGCATTTCTTGATATCTTAGTAATATTTAAGTTCAAAGTTGCATAACCATCCCCTCAAGATTAGCGTAGGAAGCGTTTCCGCACACCTTTGCTTCCTTACATGTCCCGCCCGAGTGAATTCGAAAGCCTTCTTCAATGACTCTCTTGCCCATGCGAACAAGCTTGCCCTTGTTGTTGTCGCTTCGAACTGAGATGTGTCAGCATCTACCCCTTCTGTCATGGATGGTTTTGCCATAGAGGGTGCAGGTAAGGGCGTTTCCTCCCACCCCAGGGCTGATGGTATTCTGCACAACTTAAGGGGTACTGGCATGGTGCCCAATGATGATTCTATTGGACAGGGTGTCCGGAGGTCCCGACTCGGTAGACAACAGTTTAGAGAGTTTATCCCTGTTGCTAATGGCATCATTGTTAATCTGAAAGATGATACCACAGAGGAAATCATTTATAATGTTTCTATTCTCTTTTTGTATGGTATGATCTCTTGGTTTCAAGGTTTGTGGTCTTCCCTCCCTCAGTTGCACACATAGATATCGGATCAATGGGATCCCCTTATTATCGGTAAAGTTCATATCTTCCCCATGGCTAAGGGGTTTTTTGTTTCTAAGTTTGATAATGCTTAGGATAGAAATAAAATCTTATGTGATCAATTTTTTAGCTGAGAGGACAAATTTTTAAAAATGATTAAGCTTTGGCAATTTCAACCCTTCTATTAAAATGTTAAATAAGATTCTGACTTGGGTAACGTTACCTAATCTCTCCTTTTATTTATGGAAAGATTCTATTTTAGAGGAAGTGGGTACAACCCTTGGAGATTTTTTGATGGTGGATGATGAATCCTATTATGTTTTTCATTCTACTTTTACACACATATTGGTTGTATGGATGCTTTAAAAGGGTTTCCTATTGAGATTTTATTTAAATCTTCTAAGGGTTCTTGGGTCCAATCTTTGGACTATGGAGGGATTCCCTTTTGATGCAAAAGGTGTTTCAAAACTGGTCATGCGGCTACACAATGTGGCTTTGATAAAAAGGCTATGATGATGACTTGCTAGAAAGGTACTTCTCATCAACATTATAAGATTGCGAAGATATCTGATCAACCTAGGAGCTTTGCTAAGGTGGTTGCTAGGGAACCACGAGATTTTGGGGATTCATCTCTAGATGTCACTATGCTTGAGTCTCCTGCTAAAACCCCTAATGTGAGAATGAGTGGGCCTCAGGAGGCTAATTCTTGCAATATCACTCCGGCTCTTAATTCTAGTGGCCTTTATGATATGGCCATGTCGACAAGGAAGAATATAGTGGATTATTCTAGGACTGAGGTTGTTGGCTTTCATTCACAAATAATGGTGGGCTGGACTGGCATGACATGGCAGTGCAAGTGGAAGAGGGTTGGATTTCTATTAAGGGAAAGAAAGTAGAGTGCTCTATGCCTCCTTTTGACACGACTCTCTCCTCCGACAAGAGTAGCTCTAAAAGTAAATCTTGATGGTTCCTGTTCGGGAGTTGGTTGTAGGTTAGCTGTAAGTTGACCTCTTCACAGTTGTGTAGTTGAATGCATGTTGTTCTTTTTCCAGTCTTCTATCCTAGGTTGTTTGTGCCTTCATGTTCATTTTGTTTAGATAACTCTCTTGTAGTGGGTTCCAGATCCTTTCAAAATTTGGTTGTAAAGGGCTTCGGTCCCTTCAAAACATGTTTTTATTTTAATAAAAAACTATAATATCTAATATAAATTATATTTACTAACAACACTATTATATTATAATTAATTTTATTATTATTATATATATTATAAAATATATAATATTAATATCGTAATTACAAAAATATATTATAATATAATTAATTAGTTATTTCTATCCCTTCATTCTATATTTTCATTATATCTCTTAAAATAATATAATGGTTTAATATAATTATTATAATAATTTAAATAATATTTTATATAATATAAATATAATATTAATTATATAAAAATAATTATATAATACATAATAATAGAACTACACACTCATTCATAATTTTTTATTCTCACCCCATTTTTTTGTTGTTTTGGCCTTGATAGGTTTTGCATGTCTTTGTCTCTTACTATTGTTGAGGTTTTTGGCCTGGGTGCTCTTTCTGTAAGTGTGGCTTATGATGGATTTGTGTTTGGAGTGATGGTTCCTCCTTTCCTTCTGTGATCTATGCCTATCAAGGTTTGAGGGGTTCTGTGGGCTACAATTTTTTTTTTCCAGAGGGCTTAACTCGTGCACATTAAGCTTTGATTTCAAGGTTTAAAAATGTTGAGCATTCAGAGTTGACTGACATTTTCGAGACTTAATATATTTCATAGTGTGTGGAGTTTATGACTGACCCTACTTCCCCTTGCACATGACCTCTTGATGTGTGGTATGACTGGGGTATGGTTGAGGTTTCCTCCCCTTATTGACCTCCTTGTTTTATTCCTTTTCCATCAAAAGGGTTGGTATGTTTTTCTCTGGTTCTACCTCATCTATTTCCACATGATCTCATTTCTTTGTACTCATTGTTGTTGGGGTTTGATCTGCTGAAAAGGTCATCATTTGGCTCCAACTCCTCTATTCACATAGGAGCTCATTTCTTTGTTCTCATTGTTGTTAGGGTTTCATCTTCTGAAAAAGGTCGTCATTGGTTCTAGGGTCTAGAATCCATTGGTTTTACTGGGCAACTTTTGTTGGGGATTTAGTTGGGGAGCAATGACTTGGTTCCTTAGTTTTGTTTTTTGGTCTCGTGTTTGTGCTACTTTAAAGAGGTGGGCAGTTTAAATCACAGATATATAGTTTTGGTTTTTAAGCTTAAAAGGTGTTAAACATTCTAAATTGATAGACATTCTTTAAATTTAATATGCTTAGTGTGTGGGGTTTAAGACTGGCCCTTGAGAGATTCTATGGTGTGTTTTGAGGTGACGTGGGTGTTGAGAAGTGTTACTCCACATGGGAGGTCTTGGGATTGTTTATAGTTTGGTGGTGAGCTCTTTGTGGGAGATGGTCCGAGTATCTCTATTCTTGTTGGGTTCAAAATTCCTCTTGATGTGGAGTTGCCTATCTTTTGTGCTTCCAAGTGGGTGCCTCTATTGCCTACTTGCTAAAGGCTTGGTCTTCCTTAGGCAGATTCGATGGTGAGCTCCCTCATGGTGCTCATGCTTTGGTAATTATTAGGAATAGTGGTGGTGCTATTAGTCCTATCGAGGTTGACTCTGCTACTAGTGTTGTTCATAGTCCTATTGAGGTGGACTATGCAGTTAGTCTTTCTCGTTGCTCATTGATAGTGAAAAGTAGCTCATTTTGATCAAATAATTTTTTTATAATTAAGTTATATTTAAAAATATATATCACTTTCATTTAAGTGTGCTTTACTTATTTGCAACATTTGAAAATGAAAAAACAATATTTTTCATATTTAACTTGATCAAAATAAAACATACTTATAATTTTCTTTGAAATTAATATTTCATTAAACTCGCCTTTTGTTTTGTCAAATTAAACTGATTTTAATCAATTTTCTTAGAATAAATCCAATAAAAAATATAATTTATCATCAACAAAATTATAAAAAATAAAATAATAATCTATTTATTTTATATAAATTTAATATCACGTTCTTCAACAATGAACTGTAATTTTACATCTCATATTTTTAGAAAAAGTAACAATAGTTATTCTTCTCTGATTAACCAATTTTTTTAAGAATAACCATCTAATATCAATTAGAATTCTTTTATTAGGTTATATGGTAGCATTATAGCCTTATGGTGCATATAAAATAGATAACCTAATTCTAGAAAGAGGGAAGTAGCATATGCAACATTTTTATAGCATATGTAAAATAAAAAAAGATTAAACAATCTGTATGCACTGATCAGCAATAATAATGATCATTGCAAAAGTCAAGGCCATCCCCATAGGATCCAATGTCACAGCAAACCAAGTTGATACCATGAACAACGCAATCCCCATTGCTTCTACAATAAGGGTTGGAATCATGATTATTGCAGATTCCTTGTGCCGCGCCTCCTAACATAAGTATAACCATCAACAATATTTATCTAAGGATGACTTATTGAAGATTGAAGACACCATGTTACATTCTTTCTACACTCATGATTATTGCAAATTCCTTGTGCACACAATTCTCACAAACACAACTGCTTATAAAGCCAGTTTGTCATCTATATTTATCATTCACGATGCCAATTACAAATAATTGATATGCAATTCCTTTGCCTAATGTTTTATCCTGTAGCAATAGATTGTGATCAATGGATAGGCGACTGAGTGTAGTCATATTCCTTTAATTCCTTGTTTCATACATTGTTGAGTGATGAGATTGTTTGGTCTCAAGTTCACCGATCTATTTTAGAAAACAAATTATAATTTTAGTCATTGTTACAACTTTTTCCTTAGAAAATAATTCATATTTCTTAATAATAAATTATGTTGACTGTGTTTAGATTATTCTAATACTTCCCATTCATGAGGGATGAAGGAAGAGAACAAATCTCCTTGTGGCACAATAAGAGCCTGTTCAAAATGTCTTTTTAAATACTGTCAATACTCGCATCAAATAAAATGAGAAGCAAAAAATGAGGTGAACAAGGTGACTAAAAGAGTAGAGTTCCACATTATGAAAGTTGAGATTGAGATTTGCACATAAAGGATGGGTTTATAACTCTAAATAAGATTCATATCTACAAACTTGATTTAAGGAAACATATAGTTTGATTGTTGAATGTGAGGGATCTCGGTAATAGATGAATCATAGTTTAAGGGTTGAAGTAATTAAGATTTAGTATTTCTAATGGAATGGAATTCATTCTTCATTCATAGAGCTATGTACTTATTGGTAAATATATTATTCACTATTAGATCCTAAAATCTTAATAGGTCAAAACCCCTCCTAAGTCTGGTGAGGATGACTTATTGTATGTCAAAAATGTGAGATATATAGATCTATCAAATACATCATACACAATTTTATGTACCATCCCTACCAAAAGTCCTCATCAATAGGTTGGGATCACTTGTACCAATATTTTTAATATATCAATAGCTTTCAAGGATGAAAGAAAATGTTATGATTCTCATCTCTCAAACATTTAATAATGAAAATAATCATAACTATTAAAAATATCATCAGGAAAGTAAAAGGAATATCATTATAAATCCTCATGAACTGAAAAAACATATCACTTTGAGCAAGAATGGAAATTATAGAAGAAATATTAAAAAGTGGAAAGGAAATGTATGAAAGGAAGTTACGGTAGCAAAAAAAATCCTACACTAACCTTGAGAGGAGGGTTGTGCAAAATTTAATAGATCTTTGAAATAGTTATGGAAAATTAACATAAATAGCATCCATACCAGAACATAGTGATTTAGGTGGCAAAACCCATTTTAGAAGAAAAAATCAATACACCTAAATCCACCGAGTATATTATTCACAAATGAACAACATATTACAATATACTTGTTGGTTGAGGGTGCTTGTCTTTTCTCGCATGGGTGTCTTCTTGGAAGTTTTCAAGGGTCTATTTTATCTTAGTTTCCCAATTGGTTTTGTGGTCAGGGTCCTTTTTGCTTCTTTTTGGTCTGGCCCTTTTGTTTCAGGTCATGAGTACCTAGGTAAACCCATTTTTAGGTTGTGGGAGCCACCTAAAACCCATAGGGAGGCTAGATGCTAGAAGTTTTCAAGGGCCCAACCTAGCCTTTTTTTTTTTGGTTAAGGATAGGTTTTGTGTTTGGTGGCCTGAGGACTATGTCATAGGTTAAGCGAGCCAGAGAAAACCATTTTATGTTGGTTTTGTGTGCCACTTTAAAATCCAAGTTGAAGGTTTGGGGATCCTTTCAAAACCCTATGTGTCTAGATTGTGATTCTATGAATAGCTATTGTAATATAGTGTTTTTGAAGGTTATGGGTGCCTGGAAACACCCATGGTATCTATTGAAGGTTAACAGAGCCTTAGCAAAACCCTTGTGCATGTGAAAGATGTTGTTCTTTTCTGGCATGCCTAAGATTGGGCTGCTAGTTTTTTATTATTATTCCTCATGGCAGTGTTGTATTGTGGGTTCCAGATAGCAGTAAAATCTAAGGGTTTCAGGGCCCTCCAAAACTTGTTGTAAGGGGTTTTGGGTCCCCTCATTACCTGTTTTTGCCTTAATAAAAAACAAACCTCCAAAGGAAATTCAATTACAATTAGAGTCTTAGAATATATCACAATACACAACTATAATACAATGTGAGAATGATATTGATAGGTAAATGAAACTCCTCCAATGTGGATGTGAAAATTATGGTAACAAACAATGATGCAATAAAATGTTACAAATTATGTCACTCTCCCCTAACATTTTCTTGTTATCTTACTATTTTGCAATTTACATGTTCCTCTTTTTCTAAGGGACAACCAAATATTGTCTAGATAGAATAATATGTTTCTATCCACAATATTTTTAGGGATGGAAAGGGAAAAAACTAGAAAGGGAAAGAGAAAGGGTACCAAGGAACCCACAACAACTACTATATAGAAACTTTTAATGGTTCAACCTTTGAGTTGGAGGAAAAGTATTCAAGGAATCCTCCTAGAGTTGAGGTATTTTATAGTCATAACTTTGAGGTCCATGGAAAGAGTACACAAAATCTACCCATAGATGGGGCTCTCAAGAAGGGCCCCAAAATACTTAACCAGTTGAATCAATGTAGGTTTGACCTACCCTTTAGGCCATGCATGTCCGAAATTTGACATAGATTCTCCAAGCGTATGAAGTACACAATGAAAGGTTGAAGTTGTAGGTCACTAAAATCGACAAAAGATACACTAAATTGAATATGAATTTCTCAGAAGTGGCTAATAAGAATCAAGTGTTGGAGTGGGAATTGCATCGACAATAGTTGACCATCAACAACCATGAGGCAAGATGCATGGCCAACGAGAAGATACAAAGTTTTGTATTGATAGAGTTTGATGTCATATTTGATGTGATGAAGTGTACCATAAAATATTGAAAAGGGATGTACAAAGAGTTAGTGTGTGTACCTTTAGATGATGTTAATCTACATGTTGTCCCACTTTGCACTAGAAACGATGAAGGGAAAAAAGAAAGTTTAATAGCTATGTTTTTTGTTTGTAATATGTAAGCTCTAAGTTAGATGCTTATATTTAGAAGATTGATGAAACTAACTTCTATAAAATAACAATTCAGTCAAGGATAAACATTGTTTTCAATTACAAATATATGTACGTGTAAAGAAGAAACTATATGTGCAATTACAACCATCTTATATCTTCCTTGTATATTAAGCTATCATATAAAGAATATAACTAGTATCAAGTTTATCTATCAGAAAAATCCATTCCCTTGTGTTATATATTTATATTAGGCATCACTTTGAATGTCATTTTAGTTTTGGAATATGCAATTGTATCGTATCTTGGTACATAACACTATTGATTTTCAAATCTGTGAGCACACCAACCTAGTGAAAGTACCAAGGCTATGAGTATAGTGACTTAGTGGGGATTTGAACCTTGGTGATGGTTTCACCAAGTGTTATAATTGTTGTACTGCATTGGTCACCTTGCATACAACAATAAATATTAAATATCTATATTATTGTTCTTTCTAAATGTGTAATTCTACCCTATCTTGATGGACACTAAAGTAAACAACAATAAACCATTAACATGTATGCTTTTTCTCTTTTCAAATTTGTATTTCTACCCTATAATAATGGAGACTAGCATAAGAAAAAATTAACCTTAAGAATTTTATTTTATTTTTCTAATGAATAATTCCACCCCATATTGATGGACACTAAGGAAAGCATCGATAAAAAATTGACATGTATGTATTTTTAGATTTTTTGAATGCACCATTGCACCTTCTATTGGTAGAAACCAGCCCTTTAATACCATGGTTCTTTCACTTTCAATTTTCTGATTCCACTCTCTATTGATGGACACTAACCCTTTAACATTTGTGTAACATCTAGGTATTTTGTACCTATTGAATACGTGTTGCCACCCTCTACTAATAGATAGTAACTGAAATAAGATTAAACCTTTAGGTCTTCTATGTTCTAATTCAAACAACAATGGATATTTCACTCCTATGTTTTTGTAATTTTGAAATTAGTAGTTGCACATATTTGAACATAATTAAATAGCTTTGATACCAACAAATAAAAAATAATTTAGATACAAATTTCTACATATAAACACAAATAAATTGTTGCTCAACAACTAGTAAAAATTTATATTTGTTCAATGAATTATTGATACTCTTGATCACGAGATCAATAATTTGTTGATCATAGAGGTTAGACACAAATATTTCATTACAATTTGCCTCTTTATGTAGAGGTCTTGGACAAATTTAGGAACAACTCAAAATAGAGATGGTTTGATGCAGCTTTATGAAAACTATAGTTAACGACTACATTCTAATTTTAGAGAATTTATTTTTAGCTCTAAAAACTAGAGTTCAACTTCATTCTATTTTTAGATATCCTATATTTATATCATGTAAATAACCATAGTCCAGACTACAATTAATATCTTATAGTGGGGAGATCCACATGCTAACGTTTTTTCTCCCCCTTAATTTCAACCACTACTAGATTGCTTCAACACAAAAATTGGTATCTTCTTCCAACTTAAATAGGATTTTCTCTTGATGTGGTGTATCATGCAGTGATCTCCTTTTGGATTGGAAATGTGTAACTTTTAAATCCTTGTTTTCTACGACTTGGATTTGACTTCCTCACACAACTGTATATCGGTGGCTTGAAATAATTTTTGCATCAATTTCAAAATATGTGTGATCTTCTCTCCTCTTCCAGAGGTATTTTTTCCCTATTGTGACAAAAATTACTATGAACATGATTTGGCTTCCTCACAAATTGAGTGCTTCACCTATTTCATAGGTGGTTTCAAATTTTATTGTGATATTTAGATCTTCTCAATATCAACACAATCTTTTCACACTATTGTGATCCCTTCTTACCCTGGCAATCTCCTTGTTTGTCTGGGCTCTAACTTGTCTAGTGTCACCTTCTTTTAAGACATGATGTTATTCTAAACCTTGATTCCTTCTATGGTTGACATGCAAATATCAATTTGACTTGATTCTCCTCTTTGGAGGGTGAACTTCACCTTCGAATAGTGGCTTTTTCATTGACAACATGATTAAATTTATTGACTAAAAATACTTTGCCCATGCAACTCGGACAACTTCTCATACTAAAAAACATATCACCTAAATGAATTGTGTTCTTCATTGATATCCTCTAGTGTCTTCCTATGGATTGCTTTTTATTTTGAAAAACAACTATAGATTACTTTTGTTCTAAAAACCAATGATCTTCAAAATTCAAATCATCCTTGTTTGATATGTGATCATCTTGCGACTTCAAATGTGCCAACAAAGCTTCGTCTTGAAAATGATGATCTTCTCATCGACCTTCCTTCTTACTAGTCGAATGTTGTTGGATATTTTTGTAGCTTCATTGATTTAACCCAGATAATTTCTTGAATATGGCTTTGATACCAAATTAATATAATTAAATTTCTCTAATACCAATTGAAAAAAGAGTTAGACACAAATTTCTACATAGAAATAAGCACACAAAAATTGCTTCTTAACAGCTAATAAAACTTTACATTCATTCAATAAAATAAAAATACTCTTGATCACAAGATGAAGGATAAACTGATCATAGAGGTTAGAGATAAATTTCATTACAATCTACCTATTTATATGAAGGTCTTCAACAAATTTATGGACAACTAATAATAGAGATGGTTTCATACAACTTTGTGCAAAACTACAATTAACAACTTCATTCTAATTTTAGATCTTTTATTTTTATCTCCACAAACTATAGTTCAACTTTATTCTATTTTTAGAGATCCTATTTTTATATTGTACAAAGAACTACAATTCAAACTATAGTTGATCTCTTGCGTTGGAAAAATTGACATGCTAGTGAAATTGGTGAATGGTGTACATGGAAAAACATTTGAAATCATATCATTTCCCTTGCCTACTATTTCTTCATTGTTCCAACAAATAAATTCATGTTAAAAAATAGAAAAATGTTTTAAAATAAATCATTCCACCTTAATAAGTGTTCTCTTTGTCTTTTCTATTTTGTTGATATTAACCATGCATAAACCATCCTTAGACATAGACCTGCACATGTTCAATGTTCCCTATTAGTTTTTAGTTTGAATTGATTTAATTGATTTACTCTTGCCTTTGAATCAAAATTCCTTGCACTCATAGTGGTGTCTTGTAGTGAGGTATATTCAATTTCCACATAATAAGGATTCCAAAATGATCATATACTCATCAAATACAATGATTATTTTTCAAGGTGAATAGTGACAATAACAAATGCACAAAAATGAATTCACATGATCTACAAACTCAATGACTACATAATTTCTAAACTATATAAAACTTCATCTATATTGCTAAACTTTATAAATATATTACTTCTTAAATGTTTGGTAAATTTTGTACTTGGATATTTATATATTGATTTTACTTAGTGGTTTGTATGTGCGTACAAGGGTAAATACATTAAGTTAAATCCACTTAAAGTGGGTGTTTTGGATGTAGCCAAAATTGCAAAATTGGGCTAAAATGAGATTTGTTCCAAATGAAATAGGATCATCGAAGATAAATAAGGTCCCTTTTAGTTTCAATTAGGATCTCATTTAGAAAATATATTAAATTTTCTAAAAAATAATTTCTAGCCTGTTTTTCTCTCATAAAGGCTAGCTAAGAACTCGGCATACTAATCCATGGAGCACAACATCTAGCCAACAACAAATACAAGTAGGCTTTTTTTTCTTTTTCCTATTTTTCCTATTTTATATTTTTTTATTTTAAATGAAAATAATAGTTTTACAGTTTTGATTAATAAAAGCAGGATAGGCCCCATACCATTACATATTCGTAATGTGACACTAAGAGTGCATGAGGAATGTTCAACCAGCTAGCAACTAAAATAGAAAACTACCAAAATAGAGAGGAACTAAACCCCCATAAAAAGAACAACCACCTACTAAAAACACAAAGAGATGACCTACTACATGGTAGAACCTTTTCCTTCCAATCTTGGTAGAAACTTAACACTTTATTAGAAAAAGATATTTTTTTGCTCATAGTGGTCCCAAAGCTAGAGGAGACGAATGAAGAATCAGGGGTGGCTTTAACTAGAGACACCATGGGGCATAAACGCATAGCTAAGGCCTCCATCCATTTTCATTTTTTCACCCTTTTCCTTTCCATCTCAGCCTAGATAACCTGTAGGGAGGCATTGTGCATATTGAGCGCATTCTTTTAGGCAAGGTAAACCTCCTCAATTTTCTTTTTGAGGGCCTCTTGGGATTTCTTGACCTCTTCTATCTCAATTTTGGTCCTTACCATTTTGAGATTTCCATCCATATCATCAGTCTTCGCACCCACCTTATCCCACTACTTCATGAGGCCAACAGGGTCATTTGCAGTTTTCCACATTGTCTTTGTCTAAATCAGCCACCTAAGTGTTAGGCTAAGCTTCTTCCTCTATTGATAGCTCCAACCAATTAATTTTCCTGATAGCAACATTCATTTGCCCAAATAGCCACTTTAACAGGTCATCTTGTCTTTGCACATTATCATGCAGGTCCTTCACAATTTTAGTAAAGACCGAAATAGAACTAGGAAATAGAACTAGAGGGATTGGTATTAGTAGAGGCAGGAGGGTAACTTGTGGGCGGAAGGCTAGGGTTAGAATCAATGTCAATATTATTGGCAAGGGACCAATCTAACCTAGTGGTTTTCAAATATTCCAACTCATCCAGGGTAAAAGTACAAAGATGTGTCACACCTTTATAAAGGAAATGGTCAATGTTGACTCAAATTTTTAAATTAAAGCAAAAGAAAGTGAAATGTATGTTTTGAATTTTGAAATGATGTAAACTAGAATAAAATTTATATTCTTTTGTCTATTTTATGTTTGTCATTTTAAGAAAATTTAAAAAAATTATTTGAATGTAGTTTTTTATAAAGTAAACAATATAATTTAGTTCCTGATAAAATGCTAAAATTGAAGTTACACAAGCCGCCACACTTTATTTAGTAAATTTTACCTTTTTTTCTTCAATTTTTTTTATGTATATTGATAATTTGAAACTTTAGTGCATGGATATATTTTTTATTCTTTTTTATCAATATATATTTTTCAATAAATTTGAAAAGTTTTGTGCTGAAATATAACTCTTTCCAATTCCCACCACTTTTTTTCTTAACTATTTATCCAAATTAGAAAATAATTATATCATCTTTACATAGATTCTTTTCTCTAATGCATCATATTTTTTTTAATATTTTCAAATAATTTTTAGTATTTTTCCTTGACAAGACAATCAACCTTATATTTTAGTGTTGATGACGTACTTTCAATAAAAACTAAATATAAAATATTAAACTAATTAAAATATCAAAAGATATATATTTTGGAAAATTCACTTATAGATCTATAAAAGGGTATTTTTACATTTCAAAAAAATAATTATTTGTAAGAGTAGGAGTTGTTGAAACATCAAGTTTTTTTTTTTTTGCAAATAGAGCCAAAGCAGTATAAAATATACATTTAGTAGACATTTCCTATTGGAAAAGTTGTGGCCCGTATATAAATTAGTTATAATGAATTTGTATAGACCATATGTTTGACTAAAATTAATTTTTAGTTAGAATTACTTAAATTCACTTGTGCTGATATGTTGACCTGAAACTTGACATAATTTTGTGTTTGTGCCCTCCAAGGAAAGAGACTCAGAGCCTGAATCCTCAACAATGTCCACATTATTTTGCATCTCAAGGTGGTTATCCATATATTGGTCCTTTATAGTGGTGGCAATAGCTTTAAATTTGGTCACACGTGCAAGGATTTTTCTAGTGGGCATTTTGACACCCAAGCATGACACTTCACCAAAATTGGAGGTCCAGTGACAATAAGATCAACATATAAGCTGGGGTCATAAGTGAGTCCAATCTCAATAGAGGGGATCCCACCAGAGGGGTTAAGCCCAAGTGGAAATCATACAACCTACCAATGAGGCCCTAGTGGAGAGGGGGTTTACCCTTAATAATAGATTTAGAGATAGATTGTGACAAAGAGGACAAGACCTAGTAGGGAAAATTCATTCTTATGCAATAGAGAAGATGATTCAACATGGACAAAATATGCAAGTGGAACCTCCTTTTCCTTCCATCTAGAGTGAATTACTTTATGAATAAAAGGGCTACCTCCTTCTGTATACCAAAAACTTATTCTTTGTTGGAGCCACTTTGAAGCTTAGAAACCCCTTCCCTAGGTTTGAATAGATGTTCAAAATCCGCCTTATAACTCACCTTGGGATTTTTAGAAAAGGAAACACCATTGAGGGTCAATCCAATAACTTTCGCTATGGTCTTTATAAAAACTACAAAGGCAACACTCTTGAGCTTAATGACCCCATCATCCTTAGCCTGAACAAAACCAATACCTGAAGCTTAGGATCATGAATGATCATCCCCTCCACATGAGAGTCTAAATTTCCCTTAATCACATTACTCCAAAGCTCCCCATTATTCTTGAATTCAAATCATTCATCAAGTTCAATCTGGTTCAATTCACCACCCATATCCAAAGACGTAAAAGTTAGATTGAGAAAGTGAGAGATCTAAGAGATACAATTGTAGGTACCAACAAAATTTAAATTTTGCCACCTTATACAATAGGGAAACGAAAAGGTGAGAATGGAAAGGACTAAAAAGGTAATCTTGGGACTATGCATCATTAATAGGTAAGTCATTTGAGATCATGGCACAAACCACAATGAGGATTTCATGTAGGTGAGTCCATATTTCAAAATTATTAACAAACGTGTTGAAGCCCACTAGCTTGTCTGCCGCACAGTTGCTCTCTCATCATACATGGTAGAAGATGATGTTATGGCAGAAGTTGATGTCACTAAGAGAAGCAAGTAGAACATGGAACTTGGTGATGATAGAGGTAGTCTTCTAGACTAATTTAGCCACACCATTAAGTATCATGGTTCTATTATAAGAATCTCCTTCAATAATGATGCGTCTAAGTCCTTCTCCATGGCAACAACTAACCCAAAATAAACCACAGCCACTTCAGCTACACTAGAGGTTTGGACACCAAAGATTGGTACATAGGCAATGATAAGACCACGACATGAGTCTTTGATCACTCCACCCCCTCCCACCCAACCTGGATTATCATAGAGTTTTACAGTTAGTTTTTATTAAAAAAATTATTTAAGATTTAATAAATGTAGTATATATTTTTGTGTTTATCTATTTACAATAGTTATGATAGTATTTTTTAATAAATATAAATGGCCAACTAGTTATATAAGCATTTGTGTATGTGAGAGTTGTGTGTAGAGTTCAAAATGGGAAACAAAACAAAATTTTCTATGAAATTTCTGATATTGTTGATGGTTATACTTTGTTAGGAGGTGCAGTGCAAGGTATTTGCAATAATCACGATTCCATCTCTTATTGTAGAAGCCACAATGATTGCACTGTGCATGGTTTGTTGTGATATTGTATCCTGCATGGATGACCTCAGCTTTTGCAATGATCCTTATTATTGTTGATCACTCCATATAGACCCTTTAAGCTTATTTCTTTTATATACGCTAGAATAACACTGCATATGCTACTTCCATATATCATAGAATAAGTTTGTATATTTCTTATGTACCATAAGGTTGTAATGCTACCATATAACCTAATAAAGTAATTCTAATTAATATTAGATTACTATTCTTAATTTTTTTGTAAGGCTGTAATGCTACCGTATAACCTAATAAAAGAATTCTAATTAATAATAGATGGCTATTCTTAAATTTTTTGGTCAATCTGAGAAAAATATTTATTGTTACTTTTTTATCAATATGACATGTAAAATTACTATTCATTGTTAAAGATTGTTGAAAATTCATTTTCAAGCCATCCTTGTAGCCTTTTCATTGTATTGAAAGATCCATAATATGTTTGTTCTCTTTGTAAGAGATCATGTATCCTACTATTGGCTTTACTAAATGCTTCACCCATCTCCTTCTATAATCATTATTTCTCCATATGAGTTGTAGGCTAGCGAAAAATAACAAAAAATGATGATCTAATTTAATGTTAGAGAAATTTCATATTCAAGCAATCCTTCTATGATTTGACGTAACATTTCATGTCATGAGTATAGAAGCTAGAGGGATCAAAGATTTTATTTTATAGAACAAATTGGAAGTGATTGAGCATGGCAAAGATGCCATCACTTGATGTGTTATAGTGTATATGAATTCTAGTGCAATTTATGTGTCAATAATTCAACCTATCATAGTTGAAAGGATTGAATTTAAATGTATATTTTTTATTTTTATGTTCATGGATTTGGTGAATTCTAGTGCAATTTGTGTGTCTGTAATTTGATGGCCATTTAAATATGCACAGGGCACGATCTTGGCCTGATCTTTTATGATGTTGGAGTCACAACTTTGCACTCAACAAGACTTGATCCCTAGTGAAATCATTTTCAGTCATTCAATTTCAGGAGAAGACCAAGGGTTTGTTGACTTAAATGTACATCATAAATTAAAAAATATTTTCAAATGTAAATGAAAACAATAACAAAATAATGATTTTTGATAATGAAAATTTTAAGCAAAATATTTAAAATTGATTGTGATGGTAAAAGATTGCAATAAGAACTATTTTAGATTAAGAACAAAACATACTTAAAAAATAAAAACATTAAAACAAGCATACATGACTAAAATTTCAATATTATTCTGTGCCCATAAAACAATAAAAATATTCTTTATTTCATAAACCAAAAGATACATTAAAATTTTAGTATCAAATTAGTATATAAATGAACCGATACTAATTTCAATTATTACGGTCATAATAATTTTGGCATGATTAAAGTAGATAATATTTGGCAAATTTATTAAACTAATTAAGCTGATAGGCTTTTAGTGGGCGAAAGCGACCGAGAAATTGTAAGACATTCCGGCGGCCACCAGAATGTCTTGTCGCCGGCATTTTCCCTCTGGTTGCTGACGTGCTCATGCCTTGCCGTCATCTTTGTGCGTGCGCTTTGTTTCCCAAGTGACGCTGTCTTTAATGATGTCTTTAATGATTTTCTCCTCGAGGCTGTGCACGAATGTCGATGTTCTTTATGGGTGCTTGCAACCCTAAAATCTATTTTTTTTTGTTGTTGTTGGTAATTTTTTGCTCTAGAAATGTTCGCATAGATTGTTGGGTTTTGTTCTTGTTGTGACTATTTTGTTGGTTAGGTTTGGTTCTCGGTGTGGCTATTTTACTGGACTTCTTTGTGAGCTTGACAACATTAATGGTTTGAAGTTGCAAGGTAAGTTCCGTTTTATTTAAATTTGTTTTTCTTTTCCATTGCATTTTATTTATAGTCTATTTATTTTCTACTTTCATGTGCTTGCAGGGTTGTTGCTTTGTTTTTATTCCTTAACTGTTTGTGGGCATCACTACTTCCAGTTTACAAGCAATTTGCTCCTATGTGCTTGCAGGATTTTGGATTTTTTTTTGTTCATTAATTGTTTGTGGGCATGGCTACTTCCACTTTGGAAGCCATTTTCGAGGTTGCTTTGTGAGTTTCACGACGTGCATTCTTTGAATTTGCAAGGTAAGTTCCGCTACTTGCAACCATAAGATTTAATTTTTTTTTATTGTTGTAAGCAATATTTCGCTCTGCAAAATTTTCCATGGGTTTGTATATAGTCATGCAGTTAGGTTTTGTTCTCATGCCTTGCCGTCGTCTCCGTGCGTGCACTCTGTTTCCTAAGTGACGCTATCTTTAATGATGTCTTTAATGATTTTGTCCTTGAGACTATGAATGAATGTCGACGTTCTTTATGGGTTCTTGCAACCCTAAAATTTAATTTGTTTTGTTGTTGTTGGCAATATTTCACTCTGCAATTTTTGCTCTGGAAATGTTTGCATACATTGTTGGGTTTTGTTCTCGTTGTGACTATTTTGCTGGTTAGGTTTGGTTCTCGGTGTGACTATTTTACTGGACTTCCTTGTGAGCTCGACAACGTTAATGGTTTGAAGTTGCAAGGTAAGGTTCCATTTTATTTAAATGTGTTTTTCTTTTCTATAGCATTTTGTTTATAGTCTATTTATTTTCTCCTTCCGTGTGCTTGTAGGGTTGCTGCTTTTTTTCTGTTGCTTAACTTTTTGTGCGCATCGCTACTTCCAGTTTGCAAGCCATTTGCTTTTGTGTGCTTGTAGGATTCTAGATTTGTTTATGTTCTTTAACTGTTTGTGGGCGTGGCTACTTCCACTTTGGAAGCCATTTTCAAGCCCACTTTGTGAGTTTCATGATGTGCATGCTCTGATTTTGCAAGGTAAGTTTCATTGCTTGCAACCGTAAGATTTAATTTGTTTTATTATTGTATGAAATATTTCGCTCTACAAATATTTGCATGGGTTTGTATATAGTCGTGCAGTTAGGTTTTGTTCTCGTTGTATGAGCTTCATGCCTTGAATGCTTTGATGTCCTTGTAGGGTTGTTTCTTTGTTTATGTTGTTTAACTATTTGTGGGCGTGACTATTGAAATTGAAAGGTAAGTTCCCATTTTATTTAGATTCTTTATGCCCGCTTGGAAGCCTAAAATCTAATTTCTTTTGTTGTTGTCGGCAATATTTCGGTCTACAAATTACTTTGTCTATGTTATTTAACTATTTGTGGCCGTGACTACTTCCAATTTGCTAGGCAATTTCACATTGCTTTGGATATAGTTGTTGACTTAGGTTTTGTTGTCGCTCTGAGTGAATGGTTTGAATTTGCAAGGTAAGTTCTGGTTTTAGTTAGATTGTTTTTGGTCTTGTGATGCATTTTTCTATACTCTACTTATTTCCCGATTTGGTGTAGTTGCAAGGTTGGTACTTTGTGGATATTGTTGTAGGTTAAAAGGTAAGCTTTGATTTTATTTAAATTTTTTGGGGTTTTGTAACGCTTTTTTTTAATAGTCTGCTTATTTTCTCCTTCCCTCTACTTGCAGGGTTGTTACTTTGTCTACTTTATTTAACTGTTTGTGGTCGTGACTACTTCCAGTTTGCTAGGCAATTTTGCATTGCTTTGGATATAGTTGTTGACTTAGGTTGTGTTGTCGCTCTGAGTGAATGGTTTTAATTTGCAAGGTAAGTTCGAGTTTTAATTAGATTCTTTTTGGTTTTGTAATGCATTTTTGTATACTCTGCTTATTTCCAGGTTTGGTGTAGTTGCAAGGTTGGTACTTTGTGCATTTTGTTGTGGGTTAAAAGGGTTTTAGTTCAGTTTTGTTGTTTGCAGATATTTATTGATTTAAGTTTATTGCTTTGTTTTAATCTTTTCGATATTTATCGATTTAAGTTTATTACTTTATTTTAATCTTTTCGTCCCCGGTAATGTGCACCAATGTAGACTATTTTATTGGGCTTGTTTCTGAGGTCATCGACGTTAATGGTTTTACGTTGCCAGGTACTTGTTTATTTATTTTTTTAAGTTTTCAAAATTTGTAATGCATTATTTGATAGCGTCCTTATTTTTGGGCATGGTGTGCTTGCATGATTGCTACTTTTGTTATGTTATTTAAGTGTTTGTGGACATGATTACTTTTAGTCTACAACGTCTTTGTTCACTTTGACAGGTATTTAGGTTTTGACCATTCTGTTGCTGATAAAATTCTGGTTTAAGTTAAAAGAGTTTTGGTTTGCCGGTTGCAGCCCCAAAATGTAATTTCTTTTGTTTTTCTCAATAATATTTTGCTTTGAAAATTTTCACCGAACATTCAGTATTGAATTTCAAGTTTTCAAAATTTGCAGTCCTTTATTTTATAGGGTATTTTGTTCTTTTGCATACTGTACTTGCATGGTTGTGACTTTGTTTATGTTATTTAAGAATTATAACTTTTTCTTGGCCTAAATATATATGCAGTTATGATATATGTATATGAATATATAAACATGTATATATATATATATAGATATATATATGCACGCATATATTATGGCTTCCTTGTGGTCATCTCCATGTGTGTGCTCTATTTCTAAAACAATGATGTCTTTAATGACTTCATTCCCAAGGCTGTGCATGAATGTTGACGTTCTTTATGTGTGCAAAGATTAACAAATTCTTAGAGTACCAATATATGTATATATATATATATATATATATGTATGCATATACACATCTAGGTATATATATACATGTCTGTATACAAATAACAAACTAAGAGCCCTGTGAGTGCAAGACGCAAAAAAAAAGCACACTATAAAAAAAGGCATAATAAATGCAAGAAACTTTAAGATGAACATTTGTCTTGCAAACTGAAAGTAATCACATCCACAAACAATTAAACAACTAGGGTGGAAAATACCTCACAAAGGGGAAGTACTTAGCTGCGCAAAGAGTTAAACAAAGTGACAACCTTGCAAGCAAACGAAAGGAGAAAATAAGAAGACTATAAAAAAATGCATTACAAAACAGAAAAGAATTTAAATAAAAAAAAAGCTTACCTTGCAAATTCAAACCATTCATGGTGTGAAGCTCACAAAGAGACCCAATAAAACTATCACAACCAAAATAAAACCTAACTCCAGGACTATATACAACCTCATGTGAAAATTTGTAGAGCAAAATATTGCCTACAACAATTAAACTTGAAGTAGCCACAGCCACAAACAGTTAAATAACATAAACAAACCTGCAACCCTACAAGCACACACAAGGAGAAAAATAAGCAGAATATAAAAAAACTGCATTACAAACAAAACCAAATTTAAATAAAACGAAAGGGAAAAATGCATTACAAAATGAAAATTGCTTGCAACCTAGAAGTATTGTTGCCCACAAACAGTCAAGCAATAGAAACAAAGAAGCAACCCCGCAAGCCCTTGGAAGGACAAAATAAATAGACTATAAGCAAAATGCATTACAAAAGAAAAACATATTTAAATAAAATAGAACCTTACCTTGCAACTTCAAACCATTAACATTGTCAAGCTCACAAGGAAGTCTAGTAAAATAGTCACATCGATAACCAAACCTAACCAGCAAAACAGTCACAATGAGAACAAAACCCAACAATCTATGCGAACATTTCCAGAGCGAAAATTGCAAAGTGATAAATTGCCAACAACAACAAAACAAATTAAATTTTAGGGTTGCAATCACCCATAAAGAATGTCGATATTCATGCACAGCCTCGAGGACAAAATTATTAAAGACAACGTCGCTCGGGAAACAGAGTGCACACACGGAGACGACGGCAAGGCACGATAACAAAACCTAACTGCATGACTATATATAAACCCATGCGAAAATTTGTAGAGTGAAATATTGCTTACAACAATAAAACAAATTAAATCTTACCGTTGCAAGCGGCGGAACTTACCTTGCAAATTCAAAGTCACAAAGAACCCCAGTAAAACAGTCACAATGAGAACAAAAGTTAACAACCTTATGTGAAAATTTCCAGAGCGAAAATCGCAAAGCGAAATATTGCTGACAACAACAAAACAAATTAGAATTAAAGGTTGCAAGTAGCCATAAAGAACGTCGACATTTGTGCACAGCCTTGGGGATGAAATCATTAAAGACAACATCAGTTTGCCAATATTAAACATAACGTTGCTCCACAAAATATTTGGCTAGAGTAACACAAATCACATAACTGACTTTGTGCACATGAAGGCTTTTAATCTCAAAGATAACTTAAATATGTATCCATGTATACATATAGATATATATGTATATATATCAGATGTATATGTATACATGTATGTACACTGATATAGACATGTATACTTGTATATATACACATGGATATATATATATATATATACACATACTCTAAGATAAATGCAACTAAGCACTTCTCTTGCAAACTGAAAGCTTTGTAAGTTCACTCATTAGTCAATTTACAACACTCACATGAATCATGCAGGAGATTCCAATTCTGCAATTACACATCCATCAGGTATAATATTACTAAAAACTACTAACTTTCAAATTTTCAACACTTTCAAAGTTTTTAACTTCAGCAAATTTATATGTTATCCAAATCTAACATATATAAATGAAACAATGATGCAGGTCTTTCATCATATACATCACATGGAATTCAACAAAAGGCTATATAACATGCTACTCTTACTAGCATGGGGATGGAAGGTGGATAACAACAATAGTCTGGGTCAAACAAAAAAAATTGGTTGGGAATATTATAGCCTACAAAAAAAAATGTAAAACTATATTCATGACATATTCTTCAAGTAAATCATGCTGCAGCATGGGGGATGGTGGGTGGAAAATTTTCAAATTTGGGAACAACCATTGGTTGGGTTATGTACACAAAAATTGTCTTACTAATACAATTAACTCTTTGACTTTAATAAAATTTTCTTTTTCAGTTATACAATCCAATATACTACTCAATATCACAACTATTAATATTTATAACTCTACAACATAGATCACCTCATGTCTCCTTTTTTTTTACTTCTGTAGTCACTCTCATTTATTGGGGAACATTAGTTTATAAATGTACTCATTTGGTTTATTCAGGCCTTTTACAGTTAACTAATTTGTATGACTCATTCATGTTCCTCCAAACATACTGCCTTAACAATCAGACCTATTCGCCTTCTGTTGCAGGCACTTCCCCTGCAACTGCAACTGGTCAAATAATAGACCTAACAATATTGTCAGTGATTATTAATGTTTTCCATATAAATTTTTGTGTTTATTTCAAATGAAAAATTCTGCTTTTAGGATCCCATCATTGACATTTCTAAGCAATTTAACTTTTCTCACACATTAGCATTGTGAAGCGTACAAAATCCTGTCCCAAAGGTGATAGGAAGAAGCACAAACAGGGCCACGTACAAGATAATGCACATTCACTGTTAGCATAAGGTATACAGTAATTCATTGATCACCTAAACCTAATGATAATACAGCGTTGCCCAGAAAACATAGCTTTATCATCAAGAAGATTATAAAACTGCAAAGCAATAATTAGGTTTTCAATAAACTTATTTAATATTGATTAAAATTCGTATTGTGGTAGCACAATAATTATGATAAATATGATAAATATGAAAGTATTAGAACATAATAATTATTTGGGTAGATATGCAGATTTAAACAATAGAATTTTAGCTTTGGTTTGTTTTAGAGGTTTATTTGAAATGACATTGATGAGTAGATTCTATTGAAAACAAAAATATGGTTTCACATTGGTCATCTAAACAAATTAAAACTTAAAATGTGTCTTTTAAGCTAAAATAAAACAAAGAAAGTTGATTAGAATCATCACAATAAACAAATTAAAATAAAATGTGTCCTTTAAACCAAAACAAAAGAAAGAAAGTTGATTTCAATCATCACAATAAGTAAAATAAGATGCAGAAAACTTAATTGGGATTATTCTGAGTACAATCCTCCTTGCTTCTGTAGATCTACACTTCAGCTTCCACCACTATTGGACCTCATAAAAATAGTACAAACTCAACAGTATCATAGATTTCTTATCAACAGCTATTTTGTTCCTCATTTATAATTGTGTAAATCAAAATATCTTCCCGATTCATACACTGTCAAAATACATATGGGTTAAAGATTAAGTTTCCTTTTAGACTAAATAAAACTAATAATAGAACATCTTCAAGTACCCTCTAGATTGTAGGCCCTGCAATAGAAGACGGTTTAGCAATAAAAGTAGGGTTATCATTCCCCGCCATTATCACAACTAATCTCTCCAACTCATCACCACCATGTACCTCCATATTCTTCTTCCCCATCTCAATATTCTCACTTATTGACTCATTTTCATCCTCTCTGCTACTGTGCTTGTAGTGGGAGCATAGCAGCAAAAGAAAAGCAAAGAGTATAAGAGCAATCATGACACCCAACCAACCCATCAGATATGGATTAGGTGATCTCCATAGAGAATGGGTCATTCATATTGTAGGAGAAGAGCTAATATTTCTCATTCTTATTGTTCCTATACTCAGAAACCTTCCTGTCTGGTTTAAGTGCAACATGGGCCTTATATAATATGCAATGAAAGTGTAGCATGCAAACAAATACTCTGCATTTTACCTCTATTTCATCAGTACCCATCAAATAGATTAGGGCACCACGTTGTTCAGAACTTTTTAATTTGCTCTATCGTATTGTGGCGTTTAGGGAAAGTTAGCAGTTGCTATCAATTAAAATTCTTATTGGTTTAAATGTTAATGGGGGACAGTAAGAATTGCGTGCACTGTATTTTCTCCGCGTATGTAATATTCCAAGCATCAATCAAATTGATTCTACCTCGCAAAAGTACTCATGGGAAGGCCTACTAAATGTGGAATCCATTAGAGTCTTAGAAAAGGAACCATCATTTCCTAGTCACCATAGCTTTTTCTTTTAGCGTTAAGAAAATAATGAAGTCAGTCCAGTGCAATTTCATTTTCTAACCCTGTAGCTTCGAAAAAGTACACTTGGTGTCTTGTCCATTTGGTTTCATTGGTGCCGACTCTTCAGTTTTTCTGCTCATTATTTATTTTGTCTAGTTGAAATCAATTAAAATGTATAGAATCCAGAATACCCAACAAAGGATATTCCACCTAGTTAATTACTATGTGGTTGACCGATAAGAAGTTTTATTTAGCGTAGAGTTGACCGTCCATTTTACAAGCACATCTAATTTATTTTTATTTGTTCAAAAGAATGCTATATTTTAGTTTGAGGCATAAACATAAATTGTTTAAATTATTTTTTTTTAAAACATTTCTATGAATATGAGTACTAAATATCTGATAAGAAAAGGTGGTCTAATAGTTAGTCTTTGCTTCTTCTTTTTTTTGAGGGGGGAGACTAGACCTCATGACCTCATGCTTCACCACTGGAATCTCTTACCAATCAAACTAGGGCCCCAATCTAGGTTTCGCTATTATATTATATTTAAAATTTAATTAATTTTTTAAGTTTTGGATTATTTAGTTGTTTTAATATATCTAAAAAGTAGTTTTTGATTAAGGAAAAAATGGGTTTTACAGGGACCCAAAACTATAGAGTTTACAAGTTAGATAAAACATTCAAACAAAGTTCACTAAGAAAGGAAAGGTGCATAACAGACAAAAGGAACAACAGTAATGAACCAGAAGCCAACAAAAAGCCAACACTAGAAAGACAAAGCCAACCTAAGGACTTTAAGGTATCAACAATCTCAGCTTCAAGGTTACTCATCTCCTTAGCCACCTTCTTCAACTCCTAGATCTCCTAAGGTGAGGAATCTACTTTTCTCTTCAGGTTGGCTCTAGTCCTCTTCAAAGGGTTGGAATCCTCTTTCTAGCTTTTATCTTTTTCAACTTCCAAGTCCACGAATAGGGTCCCTTGCTGGGTTTTTTCCAACTTATCCACAAAGGTTCTCATAGTAGTAGCAGAATTCTTCACAATTCTGTGGCTATGCTTCATGATGGTGTCCATAGCTTCCTGAATTTTCCCAATTTCCCCTTCCAAATGCTTTATCATTTTCTTGTTTTACTTTATCTTATCCATGAGCTCAACTATTCTTTGAAGGCACTCTACCATCAACATATTCCCTTCCTCAGTCCACAAAACCCCAATAGCATTCTGAGGCACCACTTTAGCTTCCATATCATCTATCTTACTAGAGACAACCATGTTCTTTATGTTAAAGTCCTTTATCTCATGAAAACCCCACTTAATAATCTTAAAGTAGTCAACAGCCCCATTTTCAGCTATTGCCAATATGTCAGTAGTGGTCTTCAGGTTTGAGATCTCCAAGGAAACTGAGCCTATTTTCTCTATGAGTGGGAGGGTAAGAGGTAAGGGAACCAAGAAAAAAAAGATATATGAATTGATATAAATGTTATTCATAAGATAATTATTTTCATCTTTCATTGTGAGAACAAGTTGATGTGAATGTGGTCTTGGTATATCGCTTTGAATTAAATCAACCATTGAAATTTGTAAAGATTAGAAAATGGATATTTTGGGCCTTTTACAATTTAGCTTACCCTTTGTTTCAATAAAGCCTTTAAAAGTTCATCGATTTGTTAAGTTTTTGTTGTTGTTGTTGTTGTTTTTTTGTAATATATCATAAAAATAGTTAATTTGAATAGTAAACACACTAATACATTTGACCTAAAATTCCAATGGAGAAGGTATATTGTGACCAAATTTGATATTTTTTTAAAAAATTGCCCGCATTCATCGGAATTCTGATGATAATTCAACATCTAGTTTCGACGGAGAAGGAATTGACAATGAAATTTGTGTTTTTTTACAAATGTGCCTGCATTCGTCGAAATTCCGATGACCACGGGCATTACTTAAAAAAAAAAAAGAACAAAATATTAGATAAATATTATTCTCACCTCTTCCCATTCTCACGTTGCCACCCCCAGTAGCGTAATAATGGGCGGGTTTGGCTTAAACATACATTCCCATCTATTCCGTTCAAATGAACAGTTGTTAACATTCGAATTCAAATTATTCCTGCCCAGAAGTCTTACCATATGGAACAAATAGGTTTCCATCCATATTGATGTTTATTTCTAGCGTACTCCCTCCCTGTGCCAATATGAGAGCTTTTGGGCAGGTAGACATCCTTCAAACCATAACAGAAGGGCTTATTACCTTCGAACATGCTCTAGGAAATTTTATGCAGTCAAAAATGCTCTGATAAACATAATGTTGCATGCCTACAATTCTATGGGATCCAACAACAGAGCCCTACAATTCTATGGGGCCACAGTTGGAGGAGCAACGGTAGGAACCATCGATGAGGCACATGAACCGTTTGACAGAATGCCTCCAAGCAATGTCGGCTCATGAAATGCTATGATTGCAGGATATGTACAAAATGAGTTTACTGAAAAGTGTCCAAATGCTTTCAACCAAATGCAATTAGCAGGTGTAAAGCTTTGTCAACATCCCCCAGCCTTTGTGAAAATGGGATCTTTGGGATACGCTGCGGATGTCCATCACAAGATAAATAGTAGAGGAATTGTATTAGTTGGTGTAGCTACAATTGCCTTGGCAGTCATGTATGCAAAATATATGAGATGAGATAAGGCACACCAAGTATTTGACAGAATGCCTCAGAGAAATTGCTCCCACAGAACACCTGATTATAGGATATGAACAGAATGGGTTTGTGGGAAAGGCTTTAGAGACTTTCAATTAAATACAATTGTCAGGTATAAAGCTTTTCTAGTATCTTCCCAGCCTGCACTAAATTGGAAGTTTTGGAACAAGGTATGAACATCTATCATAGGATAAATAATAGAGGAATTTTGTCACATCTTGTAGTTGCAATTGCTAGGGTACATATTTTAAAGATGTTTATATATCATAGATAATTGTAGTTAAAATTCAATGTGCCACTTATTGAAGAATATCTGAGATTAAGAAGGTTTCTCATAAATGATGAAATGCTTAGGTTGAAATTGATGAAATTTTTATTTTGTCAATGTTTATTATGTGTAAGATTTGTCATGTTATTAAATTGTAATCATTTATGTTCAAGCTAAAGTTATCATTCTAAAGTTAGATAATTTTTATTCATTTAAGTATGTTTATAATGATTTCTTATATCATTTCTCTTGTCATCATATGACAACTCTTCATTTTTGGTGTGATTTTTCCTTCCACTAACATTCCATTCTATTCCCTATTACTTCTCAGCCTCTTTAGACATCCTCTATTCTTTCAATGTTTCTCATACCACATCCAAACCTTCAATACACTAATTAAGTAGTTTGATCAGCTTAAGATAAGAATGGATACTATGCTTGTAGCTCTAATTCTATTATATTAAATATGTGTTTCTTATGGACATAGAGATTAAATTTAATAATTAAATCAAAATAATATATGGCAAAGAACCAATAAAAAATTAATAAACAAACAATTTAAGGAGCAAATGAAACCCTCTTCATTGCCTCTTGATGCTCTTAAGTGCAAAAATCCAACTTCTAACTCTTGTTATCTACCAATAATGTAAGAGAAATAGGATTTTCCCTCCATATATATGAAATCAAGGAAACTTTCATCTTTATGCTCCAAAAATGAATAAGAGAGCAACTTTCAAGAATCCTAATGCCATCATATTTGATGATGGTACTTTCACATGGGTTGCAAAGAAAACTCAAAATATTTTTAGTTGAGGTATAAGAAATAGTTAATTAGTCTTGGTCTAGTAAAATAGTATTGTAATAATCTATACATATTAAAGCATCTTTCTACATTTCTGTAGTATGCATGGAACATTGTTGAATTCACATAATGTGGTGGTTTTTAACTATTCTATCTTATTATTGGTAATAATCAGTGATGTGGTATTTTGGTACAATTTATATTTTCATTCTTAGGGTGGTATATAGTGTAATAATCACCATGAAAATCAAGCATCATTATTAGAAGGGATCTCTTAAGAACAAATCAACTCGCAGATACAAGATTGATTTAAACCTTCACTTCTAATGAAATAGTTGCCTCAAGGTTCCTTAAGTCAGTTTTGGGTAATAGTAATTTTGTTAATCATGTCCCCTACATTAGAAGGCTTTCATATGGAAGGATTTGATATTGATTGGAAATATTTATCCCCAGTGTAGCTTAGAGTGTAGATATTATATGTTTTCTATATCCTACACATTTAAAGATACGAATATATTGAATTTTAAAGAAGAAGTGGTGATAAATAGGGAAGAAAATTATTAGTGGCATCTGATGTTAAGAGCCATTCAAATCCTTTAGGATTTTTAACCATAACCAATGAATAATTGAAGCTACTGCATTGTAACTTGCTATTTCTTCATAATTCTTATGTAATTGTATGGTAGGTGTTGACTATTTTCATGGTGATTCATAATAAGTGGTAAGTAGATTTCTCTATCATCTCCACAATTCTATTATTTTTAAGATATAAGATCCATAGAGCTTGGCATAGGAGGGATTTATTTCATGAAATAGGTTCCATTACTTGATCCCATAGTTGGTAGTGTCTTGACAAATGTAATGTAGAACCCTAGTGCAATAGAGGTTGAATAGCTAGTGGATCGTAATAAGGTATAGTGAATTCAAGATTTTGGAATTATTGAGTTCTTATTTATCCCTTGCGATTTATGATTTTTTTGGTTATGGTTGTGGTTTTTGTAGGGAGACATTTACTAATTTATATCTATTTTCACTATTTTATGGTTTATGGGTTTTTAATGGTAATTTAATGTTTATTTTATAATAGCCTATTATGGTGATTTGTTATATTATGGATGTAATATTTATATTATATTCATTTCATGGTAAATGTTCCTAATATAATCCCTAATTAATTAATCTAGAGAAAGATAGCACTAAAGAAAGAAATCTAATCATCGCCTTTATTTTTAATTTAAAAAATTGAGATAAAAGACCAATTAGGGAGAATTAAGACATAATATTCTATCATGCAATATAGGATACATTAATGATAGCAAATAATAACTAAATTAGTTAGAGATCTTGAATAAACATTCTAATGAGAAGGCCCTTATCTTCAAACCCATCACTATATGAAGAAATTAATAAAGGATTTATGATCAAGTAAAATTCTATTTTCTATCCCACTTCATTATAGTTTTTAAAAAAAATATATAAAATAATTCATCATTGTAACATATTGATTATGTGACTTAAATAGTTCCAATTAAAAAAGGTCACATTAGAATGTTTTGAATTAGTCTAAAGACTAGGTACTTGGGGAGGGTCCAAACCCTTCTCTAACAACCAACTAAGAAAAAAGAGGATCTAACAAGCAGTGAGAAAACCAAAATTAAAAAAAAGAAAACCCTTTTTTGAAAGAGATGCTTTTTATTGGAGTATCAAATTGGCAGGAAAAAGGGTCCTAACCTTACATTAGATTAAAAAATTTCAGATCGAAGGCATTTAGGTAAGAACCCCAAACCAGATTCCAAAAAAAGAAAATTAAGCCAAGACAAAAGTAGCTAAGGGAATAGACAACAAGCAATGTGTTTTGAAAGGCTCTCTAAAACCTTTTCCCTATAAGAATACCTTGAACAAATAATCTCTCATATAAGGAGAGGGATCACCAAGATTTAAAAATAAATTAGGTTTGGCAGGCACCTAGAATCCATGAAACAATACAATTACCTAGCCATCCCTAAAAAAATTAAGCACAATAGAAAGTGTAGTCAAGGAGTGAACTAGAACATGAATTACCAATGCATTTTGAAAGGCACCCCTAAGCCTATTAGTAGCATAAACCCCTACAAACACAACAATTGCGTACATGGGAGCAAGGAAAAACCCACAACCCACCTCAATAGGAATAGGATCACCGTAATTGTTAGATGCCAGCATAATAGTATCTAGAAAAATAGCCTCTAATAGGATAATTGCAGCTACACCAACTAAAAAAATTCCTCTACTATTTATCTTGTGATGGATGTCCAAAATGTATTCCAAAGCTCCCATTTTCCCTCAGATTGGAGGAGTATTCAGTTGAAATAATCTAAACCTTTCCATTAAAACTATTTTGTGCATACCATGCAATCATACCATTCCATAAACTGACATTTATTGGAGGCATTCAGTCAAGCAATTCACATACCTCATTGATGCTTCCACATTTTGTATAAATGTCTATTAGAGCATTTTCGATAGAGAAAAACTCCTAGAGCATTTTTTATTTTAAGATTACACTCAATAAGAACCCTCCCTTTACCTTGGAACACATTCTCATTCCTTCTCTTCCAAAGAAACCAAAGAATTTCAATAGACAATAAAAACCAAAAAAAGTTAGACTTTTTACTCAGATTGCAGACATACCTGACAATAATATTAAACCATGACAAATTATCAACAATATTCCCGCCTAAAATTTTATAATGATTGACAATAATGAATTTTCTCTTGATTAATATTTTCCATGGTTCATTCCCTTCTAAAGCCTTGACAATCCATTTGATTTCTAAGGAAATACCTTGTTGCCTGAGGTCTTTGACCCCCAATCCACCTAAGTCCTTACTCAAGAAGCACCATTTCCATTTAACAACATGCATCCTTTTCTTACCTCTTCCATCTAACCACAAAATTGCACCGATGATAATGGTGTCGGTGTGACGATTTGGCCATCGGTATATGAAAGCATTGCATGAGTTCTATGTTTAAAAATTACATAAAACATTTTTAATTTATTTGATTGAGTCTTATTTGAAAAAAAGATTATCAATGATGTTTCCTTTCTCCAAGAATTGGATCTAGGATATTTCCGTCAGATAATATGTAACATCTGATGACTAAATCTTTTCTTTACATATGCTTATTTTATTTAATCATCTGAGCCTGAATTATAATTTATATCCATGCAGAAGTAGACAATACAAGCTGAAGAGTCATGTGCAAGTAAATTTTGTAAAAGAAAGTAGGCATTATCTTGAATGACATGGAAACAAGCTCATCAGCTACATAGAAAAGATCAATTGGAGAAAAGGAGAGGAGAGTGTTAAAGGGTGATAAATACATAGAGAGTATGCAATACAAACAAGCAATGTCTGGAGTGTGTGATGTGACGTCTCTAATTAATGTTTGGAGAGAATAATTGGTTTTGGAGCTCCTGGGAAACCTATCGGGCCATTCTTGGAGGAAATTAATGTGTTAATGCAAGGGCCACCTTTTTTCTAGTATGAGAATGATGCTTTTGCATCGAAGGATATTTGGAAGAAAATATCCAAAAATTTCTATAGTGCTTGGAACTAGAGTTGGTGGACTCGAAGTACTTTTCAACTTCCACAAGACCAAGAGGTTATGTACACAATCTCCCTATAGAAGAGAGATTTCAAGCATTACCTCTCCCCCCCCATGACTATTCAGGAAGCAATTCCTCAGACAAAGGATGATTGGCCTCTATGGGATGAAAGAAAAAAATTGAATTGCATAGAATCTAGATGATGTGGTAGTGTCCTTTTTGAAGAACTCTGTACTATAATTGAAAATTTATGAGGGAAACTGCAAGATAGTGAATAGAAATACATTCTTGAAAAGTGAAAAGAATGGAACTTGGTTTGGGTGTGGCCAGGTCAGGTGGCTCCTCTAGAGGTTGATGAGATTGAAATTATATTAGGATTTGAAAAAGATCACACTCGTCGAAATTCTTGTGCGACTGATTAAAATTTTTTAATTACCTTGTAATGCTGGGCTTGGGGCCAATTTCTTGCTGGCCTCTTGCTGTCTTTTTCTTTGCTGCTGGTTTTTGTGCTGGTCTTTTGCAGCTGTCTTGTTTTGTTTCCTTCTTGACTATCTTTTGAATGTAATCAAGTTTCGGGTCCCTTAAAACCTGTTTTTACTTAATCAAAAACATTTCATTTATTTTATTATCTGAAAACATGACAAGAATCTATTCTATCAAATTCTTTATACCAAAACATCTAGTTGTACAATTTCTTGAAACATTTGTATGGACATCAAGGGAAATGTCACTACTAACAAAAAATTATTAAAAGGATTGATGCAAAATATTTTTCAAACATATCAAAATATTGTTATATATTTAAATATGTATCAAAATATGTTTAATACTTCTAGAACAATTTATGATGCTAGATTTTCCCAATAAGGATTTGAGCATTTATTTTAGCTTTGGTCTTCCAAATTTGAGCATTAAGATTTTCCCATTTCTATTATCTAAAATTTGCAATCCCATTTGTTGTTCATTGTTATGTATTTATATATAAAAAGTACAAGAAATTACAACATCTTTCAATATTGAAAATATCTTTAACAATAATAGTGAATATTCCAAATTCATTGTACAATGGTTAGTCTTGCAAACTACACTTACAATTGTATTTTAACTATTTTTTTAGTCTTCTTTTACTCAATTTTTTCCAGAGCTTTAACATGGTTTTAAAAATAAAGGGCAATGGCTTTTGCGAGATAAAGAAGCCTAATACAATTTTTTTGTATCTTGGCCTGAATCAACAGTATCATGGGTCAATAGATTGACTAGATTTTTGGCCATGCCCTTGAGGTAGTATGTAATATAATCATACCCCTTAGTAAATTTATAATACCATGCTACTAGATATGGTTTTGAACTTGAAGTCATTTTGGCCCATGACGCAACGCTGTGTGGCCACGTGTAGTGTGGACATTCCTTTATCATTTGCACCAAATCGAATGGCCTGCATGAGCATGTGCCCTTTTGTGCATCCTGTCTTGTTTCTCCCATACTTACATAATGATCGTTGAAGCATTTTATTAGCCCACCATCTCTTTCTTTTATATTGTAAAATATTTCCTCATATTATTTCATTGGCCTACAAACCTTTCTATCCTATTTAACTCGGGAATGTATTATAAAAGTTTTAAATATTAATTTTTAATATATAAATTATTTTAATCACTTTGATTTTTTACTAATTTAAAATTTGGAAAAATATCATGAAAACTTAATAGTTTTCATTGAAACTCTCTATTAAAATAGTTTGTGAGGGTGTTTTAGTATTACTCCATCAATATTTGAACCAAAATATGAATGAATGATTTAGGGCATTTTACTTGACAAGGTGAGCATATAAAATAATAAGGAAGACCATAAATTTAATTTGCCAAAGCTTCATAAATCATTAAATTTGAGCAAATCATGTGTTCATTCTTACTATTGATCATGATTTATTATAGATTTTATTTGATTGGTATCTCACAAGTAGAAGAGAATGGGTAAAAGAAACAAAAATAATTTTCCTAAACAAAATCCTTTAGCATGATTTTGATTAAAGGAAAATGAAGTTTTGAAGGGACCCAGAAACCTTTACAATTAGATTTTGAAAGGATCTGGAACCCACAACCAAAAAATTGTCCAACCAAAAAGTACAGACAACCAAGCAAAAAGGGCTGGAAAAAGAATAGCTTGCAAACATTCACACAACCCAATCACAGCTAAATAGACTAATGCTAGCCAAACATTAGCATAGCCACAAATAGACAATGCCAACCAAATAAAAGATAGTCATTGCAAATCAGGCTAACATCACCAGCAAGGCTATACTCTCAAATTATAGCACATAAAAGAAAGGAACGAGGGTTTAATAGGCACCCTCAGCCAATTAGCATGGATATTCCTAGCTCCCTTAACCTTTGATAAAATCTCCAAGCAGCTAAAAGCTAGACCAAACCTTAACCAAAAATGACCGCAATCTATATTGGGCCCTTGAAAACTATCAGCATGCATCTAGACAAAAGCACACAAGATAAACATTAAAAACTAAACAGAAATATGGGGGTTTTGAAAGGTTCCCCTAACCTTCGATTTTGGTTTTGTAATGGCTCCCAAACCACCAGGATGAAGCCAATAACCTCAAAGCATATGATAGTCGCACCTCTAACAGCAAATCACCTTTCCACCTCAATAGAATAGGGACCCACCTCAATAGGGATTTAAAATATAGAAACCATCAGTGCATAGAACAAAGCTTCATACCACAAACCAAATTCCAGCAGCTAACATATGGGACCACAATGATTTGTTGGACAACTAGGTTTTAAGAAGGCTCCTAGAACCAAAAGTTGAAGAAGAGGCCTAAACCAGTCCAACTCCAAGGAGATAAGCTTAGCCAAAATGTCCACCTGTATTGGAGAATAGGAACATAAACCCAACAGCAAGGAGAAAGCAACAATCAACCATCGAATGTCGAAAAACAAGGCATCCATATCCCCAAACAGGATCCATTGCATCAAACTCAACCCACAACTCTTCCCCTCGATAGAGAATGATCTTCCTAAATAGTGAAAACTAAGAAAGGAAGATCAAAGAAACCTTGAACAAAACCAGAGATCCTCTTGAAGAAGATAAAAAAAGGAGCACCTGCAACCATCAAGAGGAAACCCCAAAAGGCTACAAAACAAGAACATATAGACCCCACACACAAAGGCCCCCTACAATAAAAAGGACCACTCTAAGGGTAAAAAATAGCCCAAAAGGAGTGAAGAGCCCAAAATGCCAATGATGAACTAGGTCATGGGAGCTCCACCCAGATCCTAAATACCTCCTTTGCATCTAGATAAAAGTAGGGCAACAACACCCTCGGCATAGGAGCACAACACCTCCCAACCAAGCCCTCCTCCAAGAATAAGAGGCTCACCTCGCAACAACTATCAAAGCACCAAGACCTGTTCGTGATGGAAGACAAATGCAGCAAACCCTTCCAGCAAAAAAACCCACCACACTGTTTCCACCTCTGCACCTTTCCATCAACAAGACTCTCCACACCGCATCCACCTCTGTAAGCAGCATAAATAGGGGTAAAATTGAAGACCACTGGGGCACCCACAATAAACAAAGTGAGGTCTTCAGCCGCCACAAACACCTCTTGACACAACACATTGGTCGCAGTAGCACCAAAAACAAAGGTGGGCGTAGGGGTCATCACATCGACACCCAAACACTGCCCAACAACACAATTTGCAATCAAAAAATCTTTTTTCGCCTCTGCATCACCCCATCCACAACCCCCTTTTGCTATCTCTACACCAAACCATAACCCATGAATAGCAAGGCAAATGACAGAGATGTAGGGGCAATGACATGTGAACTGGTGTAGGAACAAAGAAAAAGAAGGGGGAATAGATGATTAAATGTCCTCCTCACCATTATTTTCACCTTCCCCTCAATCATTTGCCTCCCCAGTAGAAACCCTAGCTACACTCCTATAGATGCTCTCGCTCACCATCCAAAATCCTTCATCATGTTGCTGACCCCTTTTAAACAATTGTTGACCCTTTAGAAATGTTGATTTCTCAAATCACAACAAATCAGATCTAGAAATTCCTTGCGAAAGCTTAAGTAGGGTTGAAGTTAAAAACACAACCAAAATTTTAAAGTATTACAACTGAGTCCCATTCCATTTAGTAGAGTTGCTGATAAACACATCAAAAATTGTGAAATCTTCAAAACCTTTTCTACTTGCTGCAAACATTGTTTGAAGGTTCTTTTATTATAGGAATCTAAATAATTATAATGTGGGGTCCATAAAAGACTTTGACAATCTTATTATAATACTAATAAATCTAAATTTCTATTGAAGTGCTTTTTCTTAAAGTCTATTATATCTATCTAATCAAAGACCCCCCTTACGTGGTATTTCTTCCTTTATAATTTCTTTCCATGTCACAAGATAATTATAAATCATGTTGTGTCTGGTATATAATATTGCCAAAAGCAATATGGTTTCTATTTCAAAAACGACTTTGGAAACATATAAGATATGGTGTTCTCCCTCACTGGTGACTTTAGTCCTTTTGCAACCAATAGTGTTCCCAAGTTAATTGCTCACAAGGAGCGATCTAGAATGATTTAATAATAAGAGATAAACTTTCACAATCCTTTGATAATGATTGGGATTTTCTTCATAATGATAGGAATGGTGACTTAAGAGACACGTGTCTTGTCTCTAAAATTGTGCCTTTTCAAGATATAACCAAATTTGATTTGTATACAATTGATATTGGTTTGTCATTAACAAGTTACAAGTTATGATAAATCCCTAGTTTATCAACTATTATCAATGTCATGAGTTTCTTGAAATGTATATGTCTTAGTCAAACTGTTTACTAATCACCAATCTCCCTACCATATCCTCATAGTTTAATAGTCTCTATCCATCATCAATTCTAATGATGCTATATAATTTTTAATGGATTCTTATGAGCTTTGAGTATTTGGTACATAGATAAATTATTACTTAGTACTTTATTTCATCATTGTCAATTCTCATTGTGTACCGATATGATAACTTGATCCGGTCAAAAGATATTGGATCATTATGCTAATAAGAATATTGTTCTGATTATGGTCATGCTGACTGTTGTTATGTCCATTCAGATCACACGTTGACTCTAGTGCATATTTTTCTGAGTCTCAATCATATAATCAATAATTCAATATGTATTCTCTCCATGTTGACTCAGTGATTATGTATCTATATTCGGTATTTTTATTGTATTTGATCAATGTATGTTTATGATCTTGTATGAGTAGGATAGTTGTTTAATAAAGTCACCATCATGAGAGTTTGGATGCTTTCAAGTATTTTTTCGTTGATGGATGGCTGATGTGACAACCTTTATCATCCATTGGATCAAGATGATTTCCTAATATTTTTCATTTTACAATTATAAATATACAACCTATTATTTGTACTATGTACACTTATTGCTTCTTAATTACTTAAAAATCAATATCAAGGTTTCCCCCTTTCAACCCACAATTGTTCATTGTTTGTTATATTTCTTTTTGGGGGTGTCAAATATGGGGACATGACACTCTCCCCTCTTGGGAAATGCTTGCCCACAAGTATTCTTAAATTTTGTCATGAGGGTTCTTGACCTTGAAAATTTGTACTTCGATGAGTGAATATTTGTAAGGATAACCTATAATTACATTTGAACCACACATCGAAATATGCATATCCATTGTAAGGATTAAGCAACTACATTATACAGAATACAAAAATGTTATATTTTTGGGAGGAAGAGACATGATGGGATTTCTTGGAGCCATTTCTACACTAAGCCCAAGGGAGGTTGCTTCTAACCCCCTTGATCAAATTGGAGGCTCCTACTCACTGTCCCATCAAGGCCTCATCTCCCGAAAAGAATTTGTCATCTTGTAAAGTTGGCATGGGAATTTACCCAGGTTAATTGACTCTTCAATTGTAAGGACTCACTTCAAGATCACTTACGAGCCCCTTGCAACCTCTCTACTACATCTCAGGCCCACAACACAAGATGGGCTTTTATACAATCGACCTTTATGTATTCCCTTTGGTAGGATCAGGGGGAAGATGTAAGGGTTTACTTGACTCCTCAATTGTAAGTACCCTCTTTTAGGTTACTTATGATCCCCTTGTGACCCATCTTTTACTCTTCAAACCCTCTCTCATAAGAGGATTATAGATAGTATTCTACATGCATGTGGAAACACAAAGTATACATATGAATGCATGAAGACACCGAGCATACACAAAGTATACACTTGCATAAACACAGAGGATACATTTGAAAACATGAAGCACACATATGGATATATGCAAGCACAGATCATACAATCAAATACTCATATTGTTAGATTCCTTCTTATTGAATAAAATTATTCATTGATTCATCTTTACCCTACAGGATGGCAGGATCATTTCTCTAATACCAGTGTAATGCCCCCATTCAGGATTAACCTTGATTTTGTCCTAAGACAACAATTCTAACTTAAAGTGAGAATTGTAATACATTTCTAAATATAATTTCAATGATTTTAAAGACGTTGTTTTATAATATTTAAATCATAATGCTAAGAATAATTTTGAAAGATGAAACTTATCTCGATGTCTTTTTGTAATTTTTATACTAGAAATATGTTCTTTTATATTGTAGACTACTACTCCTATTTCCCTTACTTATCCTTTTATATAATTTTCTTCTTCTTCTTAAATTAGTGTATGTACATGATACGTCTCCCCTATACACCATGCCATAATCTTCATACAACTCCTCTAAAGCATGTGTTCACTCTTACTATTGATCATGATTTTGATTTACTATAGCTTTTATTTGATTTGTATCTCACAAGTAAAAGAGAATGGGTAAAAAAACACAAGTGATTTTTCCAAACAAAATTCTTCAACATGTTGTTGACTCCTAAACTTTTGTTGACCTTTTACAAATGTTGATTGCTCAAATCACAAACAATGATCTACAAATTCTTTGTGAAAGCTTAAGTGGGGTTGAAATAAAAAACACAACCAATATTTCAAAGTATTGCAAGAGGGACCCATCCCATTTAGTGGAGCTATTGCTAAAAACACAACAAAAATTGTGAAATCTTCAAAACATTTTCTACTTGCTGCAAATACTGTTTGAAGATTCTTGTATTATAAGAATATGAATAATTATTGTGTGGGGCCCACAAAGAACTTTGGAAAGCTTATTCTAATACTAATAAATCTAGACTAAATTTCTATTGAAGTCATTTTTCTTTAATTCTGATATCTCTGTCAAATCAAATACCCCCCACTTGGTATTTTTCCCTTTATAATCTATTTCCACATCAGAAGTTAAATCATGTTGTGTTTGGTATATGATATTGCCAAAATCAATATGGTTGTTGTTTCAAATATGACTGTGTAAACATACAAGATATGGTGTTTTCCTTGACTAGTAACTTTGTTCCTTATGTAACCGATAGTGTGCCCAAGGTTACTTATCAAAAAGAGCGATCTAAAATGAAATAATAATAAGAGATAAACTTCTATGATCCTTTGGAAATGATTAGGATTGTCTTGATATACGATGTGAATGGTAACTTAAGAGATAGGTTTCTTGTCTCTTTATAATTGTGCCTTTTCAACATATAACCAAACTGGGTTTGTATATAATTGATTTTCGTTAATCATAATTGTTGTAAACATTGTCCATTAACAAGTTTTAACAAATCCCTTCTTTATCGATTATTATCAATATCATCAATTTCTTCAAATGTATATGTCTTAGTCGAACTGGTTACCACTCACCGATCTGCCTACCATATCCTCACAGTTTAATAGTCCCTATCCATAATCGATTCTAATGATGGTATATTCATTCTGAACGAATTCATATCAGCTTTGAGTATTTAGTACATAGATAAATTATTACTTACTTTATTTCATCCTTATTGATCCTCCTCGTTCATCGGTATGATAACTCGATCTAGGCAAAAGATATTGGATTGATATGCTGATAAGGATATTGTTCTAATTATTATCATGTTGACTGTTATTATATCCATTCAGATCAAATGTTGACTATTGCATAGCTTTTGGAGTCTTGCTCTGATCTTTTTCGATACTTTATCTGCTGGCAGTGGTAATGAGGAATGGGATTGACCAAAACCATATAGTCACTGCTTCAATATGTATTCTCTCAATAGTTACTCGGTGATTATGCATCTATATTGGTTATGTTCATCGTATTTGATCAATGTATGGTTATGATCCTATATGAGTAGGATAGTTGTTTAACACAGTCATCATCATGAGAGAGTTTGGATGCTTGCAAGTCTTTATTCCTTGATGGATAGCTGATGTAACACCCTTTATCATCCATTGGAACAAGATGCTTTCCCAATTTTTTCCATTTTATAATTATAAATATACAATCCAATATTGGTACTATGTACATTTATTGCTTCTTAACTGCTTAAAAATCATTATCAAGACTGCCACCTTTGATCACACAACTATTCATTGATTATTGTCTATCTTTCATTTTTTGTCAAAGATGGAGACATGACATTGACCAAAAATTAGAAGAGTGCATGCATTTATCTCCCTTGTACTTCAGGCTCTACCAGACCTAAGGGCGTATTCTCACACAACCATAACAACTGATAGATTCAACATTTGTACCAGACAGACGTGTTTCACAATTTGAAAATATTCAACTCCTAAATTAAACAAAACAAAAATAAAATTGAATTAAGAATTGATGTGACTGATTTTTTTTGTTAAATCCATCCATCGTTTGCCTAGACCTTTGAGCAAACAAACTTCTAGGATTAGTGCTTTATCCAAATTGTAGAGTCAAGCATCAAACAATATAAAAGACTTCTTGTACAATAATAAATTCATATCTAGGTGGTAACTCATGCCAGTGCATTACAAAGACATGCCCACAAATAAACATCTTCTGCAACTCTCCTTTAATATCAATAAATGAACATACCATTCCTTAGATCCTACTTCAAACATTTTAATTGCCTCCTTGAATGAAAGTAACAAGAAAGATATGCAATCCTAAGAAAATCTCAAGGCATAAAGCAACAAGATCCTCGATCCTCTTGTCTCAAAGAAAAGCATACACACTTGTGGAGAAAATAGCAGAGAATTAGTCACAATTTCACTGAACATGAGCACAGTAGCATTATAGAGAAATTCATTTACAATGTTGAAATATTCTCACAGAAACCCAAACAAAAACCCCTTTCCTACAAAAAATGCTCCTCAAAATATTAATATATTATATTCAGAGCCCAAGACCAGAACCTCTAATCTGAATAACAAGTTATCTTTTATAGAGGTTTTTATTAAAATGTGCCCTTGATCCTGAAATAGAGAACTTGACAATTATTGGTCAAAATTGCTACGCAGGAATATCTGATTCTAATTTCATTAAATAGATTGGCACCAAGATAGCCAAAATTAGCTTCGTATGAAAAAAAATTCTTTTGCACTTTTACATTTTGAAAATTATGAAAGTTTATGCTTCCTGACTGGACAGAGACTATCTAGGAAATTTGAAATCAAACGGGCAGTCATTCTAGAATATTTAAAATTAATTTTGGTAGCCTCTTTAACTGTATTGAAACATCAATCTCATTTAAAATATGCATTAATTCTGAAATTTATACCTACAAAACAAAACATAGCTAGAAAATATAATTTGCTGCATCTTTTCTTTGACCTTTGTATCTACAAATTTTCTACTCCATTTCTTATCTTAGGTCATGTATATCCATTTTGAAATCAAATATCCCTTCTCTATCCTTGTCTTGATTCTTCTGCGCATTACATTTTACTTACTTGTTCAACTCAACCAATTGAATCTGCATTTCAACATCCTATCAAAAAATTTCTATCCATACTTCAAAACACATCCATTTCAGGAAAACCCCTATTCATCATAAAGTCTAATCCTTCAAAAAGAGAATTTTATTCCACTACTAACTGGCAACTATATTATCATCTCTGCAGTCTTAAATATCATTAAAAGAATTCTCATTTTTTTCCAATCTATCTCAAACCATTGAAAAGATTTAGTTGTATCAGCTTTATCATTATTTCTCAAAATTTCATGTCAAACCATTCATACAAAAGTTTTGAGCCTCTATATACCCGTAAAAACTTAATTCCTTCTCACAAATGAAAATGTTTTATGGAATGTTGTTTTAGTCACACATAGAATCCCTTGATAAAAATATTTTAAATATTTCTGAGTGAACTCAAGACACTCAATTCATATTATACAAAGCTCCAATAAAAGGTTTTCCACTTGATCACCCTTCACAACACCTTCTTCAATGATTGGCATTCGGGTGTGATTTGCGAAAGAAGAAATATAAAAAATTCACCATCCTCCATTCCATTACATATTCTCTATTCAACACATCCATTTGAATTCCAATTTGTATCTTCCTATATCAAAATAAAAACCTTTCTGCAATCAGATTCTTTATAATGCAACATTTTTTATTTCAAGATCTACATGAAGTTTCACAACAAATAATTATGATTTATGCCACACCTTATCTCAATGCTCCATTTTCCGAGTCAAAGCATTTCACTGCACAATAGATATTTAGTTTATACAACTGTTGACAAATTTATTTCCCATTACATAGTCGCCTATTATTGAAATTATCATTTCTCCAGCTTCAGGAGTGATCATGTTCCATATTTATCAGCACGCCACTCTTCTATTTCATGACCAGAAATATAATATATCACTAGTACGAGGTCGTGATGGATGAACTTTAAACTTATTCATAAACTCTATCTTTGCACAACATCAATAGTTATGATATTTGCAAATCATTACTGAGTTATATTTAAGACTCTACATAAATCATTCATTTCACCTTTATTTAATCATTTCACATGTGTATTTAACGCGCACAAAACTCACTACTATCATATGAAGTGACAACCTATGTTATCCTTATACCTTTGAAGCTAGTGTACAAGATTTTACAGAACAATATTAACCATACTATCTTCATCACTCGCAAGACACACATTTTCCAAATAAGTGATCTCAAAAAGACCATCCATTTTATTTATATCACAATTGTGTTTGTGATATTTTTAACACTGCATATTTTGCAAATACTTTATCTTCTTTGCTATTCCAGACTACATCTTCCAACAGTTTTCTCCTTACTGCAAATCATTGCTGCCATGCATATTAGTTGCAATGAGATATTGACCTTTTAATCTACATTGCCTCATAGTAATATCAGTTTCCAAATGGAGCTTTCAAAACATTTTGCTCTATTATTGCAACCTTGCAATACAAACTCCTCTATGGATCACAACTTGTATAAATCTCTTCCTTCCATGCTCTTTGATGTTTGTATGTCACCTTAATAACATTAATTTGATCTTATTTTTTTTTATCGTTATGTTTCTCTCTATCTTTGATACCATATCTCATCGACCCTCCTATATTATCAAAAACTATGCTTCTACAATCCGAAGCCTTTCGATGTCAATGTTGAAAAATCACCATCGGTTAGACAAAGTTTTATCATAGGACTACCCCTTATGCTTAGTGTCAGCTTCTTCATTCTTAAAACTCCAACTCCAACATGTCACCTCTATTTTCAATAGTGTTATAATATTTTTCTCTCTATTAAAACTACGGCTACTCTTCATTATTATGACTAGTAGTACTTAAATACATATACACAAATCTCTCAAACACTAATCCAAGTGACCTTACTGTTGTTTCAGACACATTACTACTTTCTTTCACCATCATCCGTGAGGGATAAAATCTTTTCCACTGGTCCTTCAAGTAATTTATACTAGGTTCATCCGTAATTGCGCGAAGTAATTTAACTCTAAAATCATTGGAGTGTTATGCAGGTAATAGCTTGAAAACCTTTGACATTTCCAGAGAACTGAAAAGATATTTCATTTACGCATTCTTCCATGGCCTTGTAAATTCTGATGGCGGCTGTACAGGATACGCAGACAGCCCTAAGTGCTGTAACATCGGCGACTGTGGCAGTGGGATTGGATTCTGTGCCGCCACATGCTAGCAACCGCCTTCTATTACCTTTGCCTCATCGAAATAAATTGAATCGAATGGTTTGCTGTTTGTGTGTTTGAGCAGGATACTTACAATCCTTGTTCATTTGTTTCCGCTATCCAACAAGTTAAAATTGTTGTTCCAAAATATTTGACTATATATATCTTAAAGCTATGAGATTTCCACAATCCATTTTGCATTTCTAGTGTATTTTTTCTGGATTCGATATATCTTATCTTATCTTGTTCATGTTTCAATCTTTTATTGAACCTCCATATATTTATAATGTGGAGTAGAATTCTGTTTTTCACATAGTCACGTCGGTGACATTTTCAAACACTAGTACAGGGGACAAGTGAATTAGTGAGGTTTGGAGATAATTATATTGATCAATATGTTTTCTGTAAGATAGGATTTTTATTACAAAAAGATCCAAACATTCTAGTTGTGTTATTTTTGTGGAGAATTATAACTCTAAATTCTTAAAATAGAAAATGGTCCAATAGATCAAAGAGCTTATATCCATAGACATATTTATGTGGTTAGTGTTGGACACATTGGTTTGTGAACAAATGATTGCACTATCCCCCTTTTGCGAGGACTAGATTTTATTTTGCTTCAGTCCAAGGCATTGCCTTTATCAAATGCCTATTTACACCACTAGCTATTTACTTGTATTTATGTTATGGCTTGACAAGGTAAATACTTTGTTCTCATCTCATGGCTTGACAATGTTTCTCTCATGGCTAGAAATACCTTCCCTATAACTAAATGTATTAATAATGTTTATAGGCACTATTAAAACATTATTTACATGTCCACACAATTTTCTTCTTGCATAGTACGTTTTTGTAGAAAAAATGTCACTTGTTATTTTGGAAACATCGAGGGCCCAAATATTCTCGTTACACCCTCTAAAAGCTAAGTGCAAGATCTATGGCCTTCATTGAATTATCATATATCTACTCATATAATTGATTGCTAATGGATTGATGGATGCATTAGATAAAGTATAATGGAGGAAATTATGTCTATACATAGGAGCTTTCCTCAGTCCAAAGCTATATATCTATATCTACAGGGAAAGCAATAGGGCTGCACGTGAAATTTGAATTTTAACCAATGCTCTATTACATTAAAATAAATCTTACTAATGACAAGTGACAGTATGGACATACATACAACTTCAAGTGATAAATCCTCCATGACTAAAATGTCCTTACAAAGGAATAATGTTATACTGATGAAGATTGGGCTCCCGGTTGCGTTTGGGAGTCATTTTGACACTAGTGGCAAGGTCATGATGCCAACCACAGTTGGCAGTTTAAATATCCAAAAACATAATTTATTAAATGAGTGAAACATCAATTGGATTTTATAGGATGATAGGCCATGTAAAGGTTATTTTAGGAAATGTGGTGTTTTAATTATTTGCTAGTTCACATGTGTTTATTGGGAGCATGGTACCAATATCATCACCTTTCATCATTTGAAATGTTGGTTTGTTTCTCTGGCTCCTTTCTCTGTAATATTTAATTTTGTTTCTTAAATATTGTTGTTTATTAAAGGCTTGTAGAGGCATTCTAAGAGCTAGCATTGAAAAAATTGGAGGACACATGAAAATTTCAGAGCTGTCGAAGTATGATGACCCAGTGCGGAATGATGAGCTTCAGAATCTATTTAAAGAAGATGGGCTCATTTCATTTTTTGAAGCCATGAGGGGAACTACAACCACACTCTGCTAGCTAAATTCAACAATTCTTGGAGAAAGGGTGAAGTTAATATTGGGAGCACCGAATTCAAGATTACCCTAAACTAATTACAGAGGCAGTGTGTCTCAAATGTGAAGGCTTAAGGGTTGTGGAGAAGAGTTGTAGTGACCACAAGCTGTTTATCAAGAAATTCTTGGAGAAGGGTGACTAATAGCACTAGGATAAATTGTTATAATACAAATAGCAGCTCTTTTTGCACGATGATTGTCTAGTGGTTGATTGTATTTCCATCCAAATCGGGTTAAACTAAGATGCAAGTTGCAAATCAGTTGTGTATTGCAAAGGTGGGTTGAATCTTGCACTCTTTTATATAATCTTTTTTCATAAGAGTCAAAACTAATCATACCGTTTTAGAAATAAAATCTTTCGTTATTGCAATTTAGTAATTGTTCGGCTATACTCCACTAATATTTGTGGCAAATATTAGGTTTAATGATGCCTTGGCTATAAAATATTCTAGGACTTTTCATATACTTAGCTTAAATGTCAAATGACTTCTTATACACTCATGATGGGATATTATTTTTTATTAAATTCGAATTATTTCAATCTGTTACGTACATATTATAAAATTCGGCAAGATTTTGTATCATTCTTCAAGAGAGATTTCTTAAATTTACCACTATAATTTACAAATCAAGTAAATCTAAGACACACCAAAAATAAAATATTAAATATAACTTTTGTATAATAAAAAATCATTAATATGAATCATATAACATTGTAAATTTATACGGTTCCCCCTATTTACAGTTTTCAAAAAAAAATCTTTTAGTAGACAGGTAGATGAAGTATGCCATTGGAAACAACAGAATCTCGGAGTTATTATTGAAGAGTACGGTTTCATAAGTAGAGAATGTGCTTTGACTAGCAAGGACAATTTTTGTATAATATAGTTCAAATTTATGAACATGCCACATGCTTGTTTGTTCATACTGAAGGATTAGTTGTTTCTTCTTGAAAACTAAAACTAGGTAAAGACAATTTAGACATTTGAATTGCAGCATCCAATTAACTTTCAATTGGGAAGACAATATTTAGAACATTGAATCACAGATTAAATCCTTGAAAGAATTCCAAACCAAATTAATATCATGGGTACTAATATTATATATAAAGCAAGCTGCTACTAATCAATAAGAGAAATAATCAAAAGTTTATTAGGATAATGGTGAAAAATGTATCCTAATGTATTATCCATCTAGTTTTATATTTAGTTTGGGGCTAATGCCTTAATGCATTTATATAGTTCTGTACTCAGTTTGACATCACCAATCTTGTTGGACATTTATTCAACTTGGTTGATTGATCCATATGACGTTTGTGTATGAGGTCATCCTAGTAGACTTGATCTTGATCATTTTAATTGTATAAAATAAATACAATATTTAGAGATATCCGATTTTCACATTCCATCAACCTTTATTTATTTATTTTTTCTTTCGGTTTTCTACAATGATGAATCATAGAGTATGATCTGAAATGTTGATGAAAAATATGTGTATGCAATGAAACCCAAAGGCTTTCATAATTTTTTATTGGAGACTTTGGAGTGACCTTGGCTTTGTTATTTTTGGTGTTATATTCATGTATAAAAAGATAACAATCAGCATTCACTTTAGACGAGACAACTAAAAATGGATTGAATATTTCAGATAATTGTCTATAACAATCTTTCATAGATAATTTATGAGTGACATAAATTATCTATATATTTTATTATATTAGTAGCGAGAAGGCCGTGACATAATTATCTATGTTAAGCATATGGATACAAAGTAAGTCCACATCTGAACTAAACCTAGAACAAACTATGTTGAACTAACACAGATATCACTATTTGCATCAATCCACACACAATTTTTACTCAAAATCAATCAATTTGTCTTTATTTATTACTATTTATGTTGTGATTATATTTGTCTAATATTAATTGATCCACTTTATTCCAAAACATTATTAATTAATCTAAATCAATTGAATCCTAGAACTTATTTTAATGGTCAACTAATATAAAAAATATAACATACAATGCACAAAATTTTTATAACTGTTTTATTTTTTTACTTAATAATGAGAGACATCACCATACAAAGTGATTTTAACTCATAAATCTATAACTATTTATGAGACGATGGATAACCCATTTTATTAGATGGTTTTGAAAAGACATTGAAGTTAGACAGGGATTTTAGGGTTTCTATTGTGCTTCTTGGTTGTATGAGACATATTTTAAAATCCTTGTATACACTAAATGTTGATTCGCATCCTTATCTCCGCATTGCTTTTGATGTAAGAAAAGGATAAATTGCAGGCCAAGTTGGTGATGCAAATAAGAGAATGCCCGTGATTTTTAATGATGTTTACAAGAGTTGAGTTGAGCATCTCCATCTGCATCTGTGTGATTGAGGTGAGCTTTGAGAAAAGGAAGAGGAAGAGGAAGGAAAAATGGCAAAGAAAATGAAAATGGATAGTGTTAGGGTTAGGAATGTTTCAGTTTTGGTGTTGGTGTTAATGGCAATAATAGTAATGGTTCTAATGATAGTTAACTTTCCAGATTAGTAATGCAATTGTAGTGCAAGATGGAGTCCAAATAGGTCTAAAATTTTCTAAAAAAGCACACTAAACTAGGCGCCCAAAAAGATTGTGAAATTGTAAAAGGATACAATTTACTACATTTCACTCTTGTACCTTCCTTTCCCTTCTTGGCATGCTATTTTAATTCCTCATCAAACCTTTTGTCCCAACATGAGCCTAAAAATTTAATTTACAATTCCACACTTCATTTTTCTTATTGTTTTCCCCTGTACTAGTATCTCAAACCATAATTTTATTCCCTTTGTACTTGAAATACCAATGAATGTTGTTAGCCTTGGCTCTAGTATAGTAGAAGAAGGAGAAATCTAGGAATATAAGTTAAATCAATAGAAGAAGAAAGAGATGGACCCAACTAGTGAGGATAAACCCAATGAGATGAAGCCTCAAGAACCATATAAGGAAGAACAGGCGAAAGGAAAGATTGTCATAGTTGTTGAGGATAATATCGAAGTGATAACCTCCAAGAACCAAATAAGGAAAGAAATAACCACCAAGTTTCTATAAATTCAAGACTTTAAGAATCTCCTTTAGCTAAGAATCTCCTTTAGCTAATACAAAAAATAATAAGTGTAATCCCTAGTTAAGGACCTTAACCTTAACTTTAACCTAGCGGATAATCAAAGTCTTCCAAAATCAAACAAGTGAGTCTAGAAGTTCTGATTAATTTCTTTTGATCAGAAAATGTATTTACACATAAAGAAACCCATCAAAGTAGCTAAGGATTGCTTGATTGAATTGGAGTATACTATTGATTGCTTCTTGGTTCTAGTTTAGGCCACTTTTGAGTTTAGGCCAACATAAAACAATCAAGTACCAAAATTGGGACTAGATTCCAAATTATGAATGCTAACACTAGCAATGCCTGCAATCTTGGAGGAATTTTTGGAAGACATGGTTGTTGACACCTTGGCTCCACCAAAATAGGCCCTTTGAAAGGGAGCCACAAATCTCATGGTATTTGATGTTAGATCATTTCCTAATTTAATTATTTCATGATAGTTAAATTGCAAGATTAGTAATGAAATTGTAGGGTAGGATAGTGCCCAAATAGGCCTAAAATGATCTAAAAAAAGCACACTAAAGTTGGGGTTGAAATAGAATGTGAAATTGTAAGGGGTTACAATTTACTGCACTACGCTCTTGCACATTTCTTCTCCTCCTTGATTTGCAATCACATTCTCAGAAGTTGCTTGATAGGAAACTAGAAAGGTCTGCAAATAACACTTCCTGGTTTGTTGATGAATTTCTCCATGGTGATGTTTTTCACCACCATAACACTCAAAATGGATCATATGAAGCTAACATGGAGATATTTGCAGTCTGTGAAGATGATAGTGGTTTGCAATGCTATGGTGTAAGCCCCCTCACGTGGTAAATTTTGATGATTGCCAAGTGTCTATATCTAGTTATTTACTTGAGGTGGAAATAGAATCATTTATATTAACTGAGGATTACATTGGCATAGAAACATTTTGCAGTTCCTATTAACTAAGGGTTGGTATGAGTATGTACACTGGTAATGTTGATCAAGAATCAATTACAATCTAAACCATAGATATGGATGAATCAAATGTTGCAGGGTATGACTGTTTTTTAATTTATTCAGGTGGTTCCTTAAGCATGAAGATGCCAGAAAGAAATAAATCGGGAGATACTGATGCAATGAATAATAAGGGTTCTGAGCCTTATGTTGATATGAATATGATAATCAGTAATCATGAAGAGGATCATAGCAGTACTCACAATTTAGAAAATTCCCCTGTAGCTTTATTTTTGCTCGTCTTTGAGGTTATTTATGTGGATTTCGATTGTGCCTCTAAATTTGTTTCAGGATATGTTTTTGAGTTTGAATTAGAAGTGTTCACATGGGGTGTAAAGGATGATGATCATGACATGTCTCATTTAGCCGATATGGGAACAAGCAATGAAACATCTAGATTTCGAAGTTTAGATTGAAATTCTTGTAGATATGATCAGACGCAGATACAAAGTAAGCCAACATAAGAATAGTTTTCTTTTGATACATCTAAGGATTGTTTACTTAATTCTTCAGTGACAAGACTTGAAGAAAATTCGGCTAAGTTTTCTAGCACCAAAGGTTAAGGCCATTATTTCCATTGTTGACTCTTTTGGCTGGTAATATCTCTATAAGAGACCTACTTAATGGGTTTTTATTCATACGGTGACTGGATCCTTCGGGTGCTCCTTAGAATGCTACTACTGACTGGCCAGGTGAATTCTCTACCTTCGTGTATTTTATCACCCTCTGAAGCAGCTAAGTAATTCCAAAGTCACCATGTGGGTGTGTGGGGTAGTGTAACAAATACAAAGGGAGCCTCACATTACCTCTTTAATAATAAGTGTCGTTGCATCGCCATGAGAGTATGCAAAAATAGGTGAGACCCTAGGGTATGCTCCCATTATCCCACAATGCAAAATTTTACCTCTTGTTAATGAATGCGGGTTTGCGGTGATGACTGGAAGAAAAGGTATAAGATTAGCCAAGAACACCACAAATACCATTAGGGAAATTTTTTCCAGGATAATCTAGTGTGGATGGCATGGTATAGGAAGAGTGCTATATGATGGGAACTGATGCTGACATGGAATGTGTGCGCCAATCAAAGGGGTTAGATATAAAATTACATGCAGGGGGATAATGAGGTGTTTGTTGCTCTGTAGTTCCACACTAGACAAAAGGGATGATGATCAGGATAATCAAAGTTTGTGAGTTCACCAAGGAAGATGAAGATTAATGGATAAGGCATACAAGGACAAGCATGTAAAAGGTTCCGGTAATGCAAGAGGTGATATTTTGAAGTAAAAGTCAATCTTGGCGAATCACCTACATGAGATCAACTCCAGAAAGGATGTTCATATAATTTCATATGTGAAAAGATAGAGGGACTGAGAACAATGATATGAAAAGTACACAAATATGGTTGTTGGAGCGTTATTGAAGAAATCCAAGCTGGCAGTTGTGGTTGATAAGAATGAGTCTTAATCTCTTGATAAGAGCAAAAGATGAAAAGATTGCTTGCATGCATAAAGCTAAGGTATTTTAGGAGGTTCTAAGTCCCACAAATCAAGGACAATGACCATCTATTGATTAAGCACTATGTTGGGGCTCGTATTAGCACTAGTTCAAATCAAGTCTAAGAGATGGAGCGTTTATATACAGAGAACTGTGAGTTTGCAAGGTGCACCTTCTATGATATAGGTTGGAGAATATTTCGGTGGGCCACTTTGTAGCGGAAGGGATATCAAAATTTTAGAAGGTAGTCGAAGGGACATCAAAAGGTGGTTTTAAATGGAAAACACCTTTCATGGGCTATCTATCTTCATCCCTTCATAATCAAATGACTAGGAGGAAGAAGGAAGGTGAAAGAGAACAATGAAGGCATGGGGTGGATGGTTTAGATGCAGAGCATCTGAAATTCATCTTGAGTATGGAAGATGTGCCTCTCACTCTGCTTATCATATTGATCGATAAGATTCTCCTTCCATTTTTCCATTACCTCCCTTTTCTATTTATTTTCATCCTCTAGTTGTGAGGAAATTTCTTTTATAAGGTTGTAAGGCTCCCCTTCTAGTCTAATGAGTGTCTCTGCCAACGTGTATTATGTAGGTCTTCCACTAGCATGATGGTGGCATGAATCAAAGCACCAAGAATTCAATGAAATATTATTCTCCACCGAGGCATCTTCTTGTATGTGTGGCCCATTTTTGTCTTATATTTAATGGGCAATGAGTTTTCTTTTATCTGCATATGGCCCGAAACATGTCAAAAGAGGAAAAAAACCAAGTGTAAGCATGTTGAAGATTTTAAGAATTCCTTATTGTTATAAAAGGAATACTACGACTGTAAGAAAATATTCTTAAATGTTGTATTCCAGGTGGGTAGAAGCAGCCATTTGTTAATCTAGGGTTTCATGCTAGCTCACAGAGAAGAAGGATTACCTTTCCATATTGTAAGTTTCAATTAGTACTGAATGCAATTTTTCAATGGTTGCATATTCTGTATCCATTTGTATTTTTTGAATTTATATGAATCAAAATATGAAGGATATGTCGGTTTGTTCTGGTATTTTCTTATCAATGTGTGATTATGCTTATGGGTCTCCTTCAAGGAAGGAGTTAAATTGTATTTGCAATTTGTAGTAAATTTGGGAAACATTAAATGGATTAAAATGAATGGTTGATACAATTAGTTGATGGAATTGTGTCAATTTTAGGCATTCCACATTGAAAATTCCCTAATTCGAGTTATTTTGCAATGTGGGTTTGTCCTTTTAATTTGTGGGTGTGACTAGATGTTTCACTAGATATGCACTTGATTGTAGAAGCTGTTTGTGAATTTGTTTCGGAAGCATCCCTTATTAATCATATCTCTCCTATCTTCGTTTCTTCAAGCATTTCTTAAAGGGAAAGTTTCATTATGCATGCTTTGTATTCCCTTGTACACTTGGAGTGGAGCATGTATTACTTTTTTGGCCAAATTGCAGATAGTAATCATTTGCACCAATTTGGATGGCCTATGCCCATTTGCATGGCCACCCTTAAACAACACACACTAAGCGTTGACCACTTAGTGTGGCAGGTGTGGGCCCATTGCCTTTGCCACCATCTGTTGTCGTTTTTCCCATTTCTGTTAGCATTCAAATTGTAAAATTTCTCCCACATAGTTAGTATAGTGAATTCAGTACGTGTTTTCTAACACCTCTGTCTGCGAAGCACTCATACAGTACCATTGATCATGTTTTTTAATTAATTAATAATTAAAATAAAATAGATGTTTATTTTTTTATTAATTAGTAAATATGATCAATCGTACAATATGGGTGCAATGACATCTGGGCAATTTTTATTTCCTAGCATTCTTCCAGCTTGTACCAAAATGGGAGCTATGTGGTGAGTTGGCACGGTTGGAAATGCTCTGGCAAACGTATGCAAACTATGGAAGCACAGACAAGATATTGAACTTTAAATAATATACTTTTTTATCTAAAATTATAATATATATATATATATATATTATTTTTAAAATAAATAAATAAATATGATGCTCTAGAGAGCATAATATATCTTGAGATGGTATCATTTTTTTAAATTTTTTAATTTGTAAAGACAAATTTAAATTTTTGAAATATAATTTAATATTTTTATTTAAAATTAAAATAAAATCATAAATTGCATTAAAAAATTATGTCACTTTCATGTGCTTCAAGTTTAAAAGCTAGACCAAAGGTTAGTGCTATTCATTTCCTTTATCATGATGTGCCACTTTACTTGGATTTCTCTTAATTGAATGTCCTTAATTTTAAATCAAGTTTTCGTTGATGTAACTCTAGTTCCTTAAATAATAACAAAATTAAGGTATTATACATTTTTAACATACTAAGTTATAAAACATAACAAATTCCCTTACTCATATAAAGGGCTTGTTGCAATTGAACACTTGGTTAAACAAATAATTTTAGTGGTAACATCACATGTCAAATTAAAGATAATAAATCCCTAAGGAATGCTAATTTATTTTAATTAGATTTACGGAGCCTAATCATCCTTAATGAAGCATAAATTTAAGGATGATAGAAACATAATGTGTGCAACTTTGATTTAATTAGGTTTATGATTGAGGGAAAATATTTCTAGTAAGCTCTATAATCAATTATAGATTTTCTCTAAGTTGATGAAAAATGGCTCTATAAACTTATAAATAATAATATTGATCAACTATAGTGACTATAACATGTTAATATGTAATGAGTTCTTAAGATATCCATTTAACTATATAAATAATTAAAATACTCCTTAAGAAATAGTGAGGAACCACATGTGAGTGAATTGGAGCAACAAATTATGAACCAATTTTGAGGGTTTGGTAAATCATCATTAGAATAATCACCATGAATTTGATGAAAATTTTAATTAAGAAATAAACTAGTGATGGTTAGGAAAAATTCCAAGAAAAGGTGCACAAAAAGGCAAGAAGAATCTTTCTAATTTGAACGGCTCCAAAGGAAGAAGTACACTTTACAAAAAGAATACAAGAATATCATGAGTGGCAAAAATGAAATAAAAGAATGCCATTTTTTTTAATAATCAATCATATCTCACCAAAATATTTATTTAATAATGTCCATGAATATAGTTCTTGAAATAGAATAAGGAATCTTTCACCTTTCAAGAAAGGAAATCAACATTAAGAGGAGCAAGTGAGGCTACTGAAAATTAACAATAATTTTATTACATCGATCAAGATCCTCATCTAATAATTTGTGCCTAGAGAATGAATTTTATCTTTCATTTGGTTTGCTCAACTAGAGAATGAAATTCATCTTTCATTTGGTTTGCTCAAATTATAAATTTTATTGGCTCCTATCCTGCCAAAGGAAAATGAAAAATTAAATTGAAAATCAAATAGGAGATTCCTATACACTAAAATTCCTCTCAAGAGGTTTCTTTCTAGTAGAATTCTCTAATAAAATTGAAAGGGGTAATGCCCTTAATGGAGGACCAAGGATGTCAAATGGTGTAGACCTCTTCTTGAAAAATTGTCAATTGTTTTGATTTATTAGATCTTAAAATCCAATAAATTTCAATATATTTAGAATTTATAGTCTCCTTCAAGAATAGTGGTAATACACAATCTTGGAGTAGATTGACTTTCACTTTAAAAAATTGAAATCCTAGATGAATTAATTGTGCAGGGAGATTCAAGGATTTGTGAAAGGGTATGTATAAGGAGATATTTGTACAAATGATAATCAAATGTAGAATTTAATATAGCTAGATATAATTACTTTATAGGAAGTTAGGTTAAACCAATCTTTTGTACACATTATAAATAAAAAATTCATCAAAAATCAATGCAACACAAATATTTAAGGAAATGATGAGATTATGAATATCCTAAAAAAACTATTTCATTTGTAAAGTAGTGTTATCAAATCAATTAGCATTGAGATTGTTAAAAGTTGCTTTCTTATTCTTCTTGGATAATAAAGATGAAAATTTATCTTTTTTCATATATATTGAAGAATGAAATTGTCTTCCTCTTTCTTTATTGCTAGAGAACAAGAGTTATCATAAAAGCCAAGGACTAAGGGGTATCCAAATTCACCTGAGGCATGATCTCAACCTCATCCTATTTCAAGATGTCAAAGCCATGCACTTAGCAAGACCTGATCCTTGATGGGTTAATTAAGAACCATTTGACTTCACCAATAATTCAAGGGCCCATTGACTATAGTTAATAATTTCAATCATTTTCTTCATAAGAAACATTTATTTAATGTAATCGAGTCAAAGTTGCAGAGATAGCATCCATTTTCCTCTTAAGTTGATCAAATTGCTTCACTAATATATTTAAGATTTGAAAGTATAAGTAGTAGTGGCATGAAAAGCATGGGTGGAATAATTTTGTTTACTCAAGATGCATTTAAATTGTTTCTTTTGGAAGCCTTGTAATTTAATTAATTTGTGTTTTTTTTATCATCTCATTCTTTGAGATTTTTAATGGAGAATTTGTAAGAAAATTAAATTGAGATTGTGGAAACCCTAGAAGGAAAGGTTCAATTTAGTTTCTGAGCAAAATTAGAACTATAATGTTGCTTGATTGTTGCAAAATAGTAATTTACGTTACATGTAACTGGGTTGACTGCTAAGAAATAGTCCTTATAGTAAGAAAGAGAACTTGCATTGTTATTTACAAATGAACAAAATTGTCCTTTAGAACTATTATGTAGGTCAGGATGGAAGGACATGGGAGAGTATTTGTTTTGCACAAGAAGAAATGGAGCAAGTGGGTATCCATGGTCTCATTTAGAAATGTGGATAGTACAATGTTGTTTCTAGAGTATCTTTATAGCTTCAAAAACTATTTGCCTCTGAATTTTATATTAGAACTCACTCATTGGAACTGCCCATGGCTTGTCCAATGCAATCTTTTATAGAACTTGGTGGATATAAATGAAATCTTTTGTTAATATCCCATTCAAGCATTTTGTCAAACAGTTCAGGTGCCTTTCCTATGCCTTCAGATTTTGTATATCTTGCAATCATGGCCTTCTGTCAATCAGTTCATGTGTCTTGTCTATGCTTAAACATTTTGCACAGATATTTAAAAGGGTAGTGAAGACAATTGAAGCTACAAGATCTGAATAAATTCTTGTCATGGATGTCCATCCCCTGTACCAAAGCTCCCATTTTCGCAGAGGCTGAGAGGAAGCTGGAAAAGGTTGCGATGTCTGGCTTTACACCTTCCCATCTCATTTGGTTGAAATCGTCTAAATCCTTTTCTTCTCCATAACCTACAATCATAACATTCCATGAGACTATATTTCTTCAAGGCATTCGGTAAAACCATTCATGTACCTTGTCTGTGCTTCCACATTTTGATTGAATCTCTACCATAGCATTTCCAACTTTGATATTTGATAATTATCGGGCTGTAAAAATCCTTGACAATTTCATGACAGCAGTGACATAAATGGGAATCATTAGGTGGTAATAAAGTTTGAATTCAAACATTAACGGTGCTAAACAGGACTAGATAGAATGGATTTGGGAGAAGGTATGGGCCCACACCAGCCACCTAAGTAGTCAAAGCTTACTGTGTGCTGGCTAAGCCATCCCCTTTTGCATATACTACCTTCTTTCTCCCATGCTTCCACGTTGACTGTGGATATATTTTGTCGGCCCACCATCTCTTTCTTTTATATTAACAAATATTTTCTCATATTGTTTCGTTGTCCCACAAACCTTTCAATTTTACTTCACTTGGGCATGAATGATAAAAGCTAAAACTATTACCTTTTATAATATTGAATATTTAATCGATTTTAATTTTTACTATTTAAAAATTTGGAAAAATATAGAGAATATTTTTTGGTCAAGCTCACTAATAAAATAGCTTAAGAGGTTATTTTAGTACAACTGGGTATATGTCAACATTTGAATCAAAATATAAATGAATGATTTAAGGCTTCTTACATGGTAAGGTGGACATAGACAATAATAAGTAAAGTCCTAGATTCAAATTGGCAAATCTTCATAAATCATAAAATTTGAACAAACCATTTCTATAAAAGGGAAAGAACTTTTATAATACCACCATGAGGTAGGTAGAGAGAGGGGGAGAGAGAAAGAACTACAAATAGAAGGAGAAGTTGTGCAAGAGGAAAAGATAGATAAATATATAGAGATTGATATATAGATAGAGATGGAGACATAGAGAGGTTTAGATAGATGGGATTAAATAGTGGGAAAGGAAAGAGATATGTTACTTATAGAGAGATAGACAAAGAAAGGGAGAGAGAGGTAGAGAGAGTGGGGGAGATAGATGGTCAAAGATATGATAAGATAAAGAACTTAAAATAAAATGATGGAACAAGGGAGGGGTAGAGAGACATTAGATAGTGAGGAATCCAAGGAAAAAGATGGATTTATTTATATAGAGATTTAGAGTGAGACTAGATAAAGAGATAAATATAGAGAAAGGGAGAGAGATAGATAATGTGAGGGAGGGAGAGAGATAGGTAAAGTGATGTTAGGTGGAGATAAGAAGAAAGGAAAGGAAGATATGATATGGATAGTGGTAGAGAGAGATATAGATGGGTTAGATAGAGAAAAATAGAGAGTGAGGGAAGGTGTGAGAGATAAAGATGGGGGAAAGGAGTAAGAGAAAAGTATTATATAGAAAGTAGATATGGAATGGGAGATTGAGATGGATAGGGAAGGGAGAGAGAGTGAGAAAGATAAGTATAAATAAAATCTCTGTGGGGAGGGAGACGCAAAGAGAGGTTTGATAGAGAGTAAGGAGAGAAGGAAGGGGAGAAAGAGTAGAGAAGGATGTAGGAAGGAAGAAAAAAAAGTAGGTTAAAAAAGAGGGAGAAATAAGTAGATAGATAGAGAGGAAGAAGTACAAATTGATGTTGGGATCAACGGACGGGTAGAGAGAGGTTAGAGAAACAGTCGGACAAATCGAGAGACAAATAAATAGATAGATAGATAGATAGATAGAGGGAAAGGGGTAGAGGGAGAGGTAGAATTAGTGTTAGAAATTGATAACCTAACCTAAATGGGTACTAGCTATAACTATCTTTGATAAAGTGTTGACTATTCTTTCCTAAATAGTAAAAAAAAATTCTAAAATGTGTATGCATTGTTTGTGGCATTTTTTAAATGTTGTTTTAATGAAACATGGAAACAATTTCTTGCATTTACTCATTGTAATAAGGCGAGTACAAAAATAATAAAATACGCTATGATTAGAATTGATATATAAATGCATACTTTCTTATCATTTTACAATTATTAGGATCTTTAGATCTAGATATTTTATTTTCTTCCCTTTTTATGTACTTATAACAACGAAAGCTTTATTGGTTAATTTGTTGCTCAACTGGGTGATGGAACTATATCATTTAATCCTTAATGTATTTTTTGTTGGAGTAATTAAGAAACTTTATCTAATTATTTATTAATTTGGTCCTTTAATTACTTTTTAACTCAAGCTAAACTTAGGTGCTTTTTGAATTTATTAAATTGGGATAATAATAGTTGAAGTTTTTTCATTCATTATGATTGTGACACTTGGTGCATGTTAATTTAATCTTTTTTTTTTTTGCATCTAGAGGTTCATTCATCCTTTCATAAGTATCATTTTATTCATTGTAATTGTATCTCCAATAATTCTTGTCTGCAATCAATACAAAATTCTTAGGTTGTTATGGAGCATATTACATTTGCTTGTTCTCTTGTGCATGACAAGTATTTTGTTTGCAAATGATTCTTGGCTCCTATGGTTCTATCTTCAAATTATACATCATATCAAAGCTTTGGATCTATTAAGTTCATGCCCACATGCTTGAGGGATACAATCTTGAGTAATCTTTATGTGAACATTAGGCTGAAATAGGGGTTGTCATTGTGTTTGCAACATCCCAAAGCCTAAGATTGATTGTCATTTCATAAAAAATCTAAGGAATTGAAATTTTGGGCCAATTTGTCTAAGGGAAAAGAAATTGAGGATAAATAAAATGAGTCGCTAAAAAATGGGGCACTTTAGAGTGAAACAAATGTCAGCGTCATACTTATAAGGCCTAAAAACCTTAAAATTGCTTTTCAAATTGTTGAAATTAGACCAATTGCAATCAGGGCAAAAAAAATTGGCTGCACACAAATGTGTGTAGTTGTACAAAATTACATATGTCCATGCTCACTAATGAAGGCACCCTTCACCAGTCTAAAACATTTCAATTTGAGGCAAAAATATTTTTTTAAGAACTTTTGAATGGAAAAAATGTATGCATTAATCCTAGTGTAGGAGGGTACACAGTCTAGTCAAAGCATTGAGGTCAACATCATGTTAGTAGTGATGTCAACCTCCTCAGGCCTATTTTTGGCAGATCTCACCTAATTTTGGTACCTCACTAAATATAGTGAAAGTGCCCTAATTTTAGTAGTATAGAGAATCTAAAGAATATTATGTTATTGGGAAAGGAGGTCATTTTTTTGTAGGGGATATTCTTAAGAATATGCTACTAATGTCATGCTCACATTAGCATGATGTCATCTATAGGGACTAAACATGCAAACTTCTATAATACCCTTCCATGCTTTGCTTCAGATACTTAAATTACTTTGACTTGTTAGACTATCCTTGACTCACTATATATGTTGTTCATTTTGCTAGTTTGTGTGTGTGGATACATTCATCTGATCCACATAATTGGACTATTTTATAATATATGTTTTAGGGCATGATTACTGTTATGCTTTATTTGTGATGGACATATCGATGTTAGTGATAGTATACTTATGTTTTGTATTTTGTATGATGTTTAATGTGATGTTAATCTATGTTATGATGTTATCATTTCATTATTGATGATATTGATGCTTATGGATTCTATGTGTATAATATATCTTTGCTATATTGTTGGCTTGGGGTTAGCATGAAAGGACTGATTTCGTATTACTCATTTATGAGCAACATACGATGTCATGATTTCCTTTCACTATATGGGAATTGTATGTTTATATACAACACGTTTTGTGCAGGATTACAAGTACCAAACATCAACTCCACTTGGTCCCACATGTCTGAGCATGTATTTTAAATACCAATGGTGGTATATGAGATAGTACAAGGCCCAAATGTATCTAACCCTAGCCATTGTCCTAACCTAGGGACAAATATCTTGTCTTTATTTTTATTCTGTTATATGGTTCTTCTAGACAATATCTAATCACCTTCTTATTAGTGATAAGTCTTCTTTTGATATCAACATTATTTTGTGATTTATTTGAGTGTGTAGGATTTTATGTTATTGTAATTATTATTATTAATTGTAATTTGAGTATTATAAATTAATTAATAATTAATTATTATTTATTATTATTTTAATTTTATTTTTAAAATAATAAATATATTCCTATTATTGGATAATATTAATTAATTAATTAATTAATTAATGTGCATTGGATATTTTTAGTGTGAAAATTATTTTGGAGTGGAAATTAGATTTTATTTTATTTTATTTTGGAACTAATTGTTCTTTCTTGGTGGAACTAGTTGTCTTATTTTTATGGAATTATAGTTTTAATTGGAATTAATTATTTATTTTATTTCTTGGTTGTCAAGTGGGAGTTAACTATAGTTAGGGTATTTTTAATTGGTTATTTAATATTTAATTATTATTGTCTAATTCTTTTGTGTGGATTTTAATTTTGGAATTAATATAGTATTATTTATTTTAATGCTATTTTTATGATTTTTGAATTAGGGTTTTTGTGTCCATGATTTTGTGAGATTTATTTAGTAGATAATTGATTTTTATTTATTCTTTATGAAAAAAATTTGACTTGATTTTTATCAAGTTTTTTGGGAGAAATGTATTGTTGGTATTTTGTGAAGAATTTTTAAAGGCATTTTTGTGTTGTGGGATTTGAGAAGGATTTGCAATTTTGATTGAAGATTGTTCTGTCAAATTTCTTGAATTATGGATTGATTTCTTGGAGGTTTCTTACTAATATTTTATTTCTAAATGGAGGAATATTCATGGTTCAAAATTCATCTGCAAATCTTCTATCTCTTCTTTATCTTTTTTCACTAGTTCTAAGTAGGTTCCTATTTCCCAATCTTCATTTGAGTTTAATTTACAATATTTGAGTGGATTATTAGGGTGATTTTGGAATGTTTATTTGATTATATTTTCTGTTTTAAATAAGTGATTTAATGTATGTTTCCAAAGATTGAATTTTAATAAAATTAGGTATAGGGATTTAGCATTCTAGTTGTTTAATTTTTTTTATTTATTATTTAAAATTATTCTATGAATCCTTGTGCTTGATTTATAAATGTTTATAGAAGTTTATCAAACCATTCTCAAATGGGTTTTGATTACATTTTTTGTCTGGAGTCATTTGCTTAACCGTTTTTGAGTGTCAAGTCTCCTTATTCTGGCGAGTAGTCTCTTTTATGCATGTGCAAGACTAGAGTGGATATGCACAACAATATGAATCATTTGCATAATAATATGGCTCAAAAGTGGAGAAAGATTACCCATATTTGAAAGAATATGTAAAAGATGCACAACAAAACTGAATAGATGCCTAGAATCATTGTTTTGGAGTTTTGACTAAGTTATAGGTTTCCAATTTATTTTTGGTTAGTTATAGACACTTTTATAGGCATAGTTCTATTGTTTATATGATTTTGAGTCTATAAGACCTTGTTGGATTGGATTGGTGTGTATTTTTCTCATTCCTATACTTGGTTATCGAAAGATTCAGTGATATATGCTCCAGTTTATGTGTCAAGATTTAACCCTTGTTGTTATAATCTTGCATAGAAAATCCTATTTTGGCTATGAAATATGTGCTTGATATTGGTTTGATGTTGGTTCATTTTATGTTGAAGAGATTCAATTTGAACCTTATGTGTTAGGATAGCTATGTGCATTAAGGGGTAGTCTCTCTCTATAGGGGTCAGGGCCCTAAGTGGTTGTCAGGATAACCCATAGGTGAATAGAGTAATAAGTAATAACTTTAATAAAACTTTGGGTTGGGTTTCATGCACTAATAAGATAATGTTTTCTGCCCCACTCATGGCCTCATGTGCTTGTATAGATAAGGGATAATATTGGGAAGGCCAATACATCTGGAGAGGCATTTGTCTTCACAAGAGTATTCAATGGTTTCGCATGAGTTGTTAAATGGGGGTCGGGGTCTTGAGAGGCTATGTGATGACCCTTTCTCCTTTATGTACCCTAGTATCATATCATGTAAGTTTTTTTTGTGGAATCCTCTAGGAGTTATGTTGAAGGTTTTGATTGTTATTTTTTTTGGAAGTCTTTTGGAAGTTCTTTGTCAGGTCTTTTGGTTGTTAACTTTTCTTACTTATCTTGTGAATTGGTATCTTTTGTATCTTGGTTGGGAGTTTGTTTGGTTCTTTTATCCCTAGCCTTCTTGTTTTTTGTTTGGGGTGTTGTGTCTATCTCCAGCATGAGGGGTGGACCTTTGGGTTCCACATTATCGGGTGGTAGTGTTTTACCATCCATTGGGGTTTATCTTTAACATTTCTATTAGTGAGCAGCTAGATGGATCTTACCTTGTGAATCAATGATTCTATATTCATATGTGGATGTTTCCACCTTTGTAATGTATTATTTATATATCTTTCAGAGGAAATGTAAATAATGCACATAATAGCATAATTGTATATTTGTACTTGTAATTGAAATGATATTGTAATGAATTTTCCAAGTCGAAAAGACTGTAATTAGTTGCAATTGTATTAATGGATATATTGTAAGTGAATGTACTCTTATGGATTGTATATATGTTCTTACTCTTTATGAAGGTTATCATAGGAATCTTTTTTTTTTGTGCTTTAAAATGAACTTAGCATAGATATTTATATGAGTTATAATATCAATGAATGATAGTGTTTCTTAGTAATGATGCTAGGGAACTTGTAATTGAAATGATATTGTAATGAATTTTTCAAGTCGAAAGGATTATAATAGGACTATTATGATAGTTGGAATTGTATATTTGGATGTATTGTGAGTGAATTTACTCTTATGGATTGTTTAAATGGGTTTTTCATGAGATTAAAGACATCAATATGAAACTCTAGGCAATTAATAGCAAACAAGATATCCAAGTTGCAAAACAATGGACGATGGACCACATAAAATCAATTGTGGACTCCATGCAAAAAATAGTGGGTATGGTAAGTGATATGAAAAAAGACTATGATAGAAGAATTTCCCAGTCGAAGGATAACTCAAGAAAGAATATGAGGGTAGATTGGGTCATATGGAAAATAAATTCCAAAAAGAATGAGAATTTGATATCTTTGATCATGTACAGTCATAAAGTGGTGAAGAATTATGCTAAGAGCATATACACCATGGTTGGAAATCTTCAATCCCTCCATCAAGGAGGAACTACTGTGGATGTGGATGCCTTAGAAAAAAATAAGGAGGAAACAGTTGGAACTTGTAAAAGAACCAGAGCTAATTTGAAGAATAAATCTGCCAACCAAGATATTTACAAGGTTAAGAAAATTGCTCTAAACATGACTCAATTGGAAACCGAGGCTATAGAGGCCCTTAAAAAAAATTACGTCTTCCTTTCTATTGTCTCTTTACTAGTTTGTCATTTTTTGTTGGTCTTTTGATGTCTATGGGTTGTTGTTTTATGGGTATTTTTCAATGTATTTTTTGATGTAGATCTTTGTTAAAGGGTTTCAAGTCCCTTCAAAGCATGTTTATTCCATAATAAAAAATAATGTTAGGGAGCCCTTGGAGTTTTATTATTAGATGTGATAAAGTTTTTCTCCTAACATTCTTGCTATGATTCATTTATGTTATGTAATGTATTTACTTAGTGTTGTATTGAATTGAAAGATAAATGATATTTTATGGTTCTCTAAAAGAAAGTGCATTTTCTATGTATTCGGGTTAGTAGTTGTTAATACTCTAGGGTTCCTTGGAAGGGTGTTACAACTTCTTTCTTGCCTCCAAACCTTAAACACCTATTTGTGAATTTTTTGCAATAACCTGAGCATACGAGGTCAAAATTACACAAACAAACTATCATTAGAAAGCTAGTTCTTGCACCAATCCAAATATTTAGTTTATTTTTTCAGATTCTACTCCAGTTTTCCATATAAATCCTCCAAAATAAGACTTTAGTTTTTCACTTTTGTGGCCATATCTTGAACATTCAGACTCCTTTTTCCTAAAACCAAACAAATTATCAGAAATATCTCAAAGTGCTATATATAACTTAGGTCTATTTTTCCATATTTTTTACCATATATTTTATTGATTTTTTAATGATTTCACTATCTAGTCAATTACTTGAATGTTTTGGCAGTTAGGATTGATTTTTTTATTGAAGAGAATTGTATCTAATGTTCTTTACATGTTTTAAGATTTTTCTGGGTATGATAATTTCATTTTTGTAGGTATCCTGGGTTTCTCTATTAATCCTCCAATTGTCCATAGAAAGGAGATGAGGATTAGACACGATAAAGTATCAAGCCATTGTTATTTCAAATATAAATACTTGGGATTCATATTTTATTAGCATTGACACATGTATAACACCCATGTATTTGATTTAGTGTAACAGGTCATTGTTCTTTCAAACACAACTACTTGGGATTTATATCTTATAGAAATATCATCCTTGTATACAGAGTCCCATATTATATATCTAGAGGATTGTTTTAAGGATAATCATCTTCTCTTGAGTGATAGCCCAATGAGTCTTTTAAGCTCTTCTTGATCAACAATGGAGCTATTTCTTCATCAAAATTTATAGAGTCCTAATTGGTCACCTCCTTCATTGCTTGGGTATGTAATAGATTATTTGATGGCACCATTATATTTCTTGAACATATCAACATTTGAGTAGTTTATAGGGAAAATCATAGTTTGGATTTACAAATTCCCATTTCTTCTAATTTATGGGAGTTGGTTCTGATACCTCTAATGGATATGTTTCTTCCTAAGGGGAGAAATGTTGTAAGTAGACACTAGATCATGTTCTGTCTTCATGCATTCATGATTGGCATAGGAGCTACTTCTTCATTGGGAGGATTCCTATCCCAATTTTCTCTCTCTTATAGGGAGGATATTCATTGCACTATTCCAATGGACGCAGTGCCTGGGGGGTACGTTGAGTCCTCCTTTCCTTCTTTCATTGGTATAGTTATTCCATTTTGTCTCATTTGGAGGGGATTTTTCTTCTACCATAAAACTTGTGAAGGTAATTTATTACCTAACCTCAATGACATGTGAATCAACAAATTCATTTACTAAACATGTATTCATGATGTGAATAGAAAATGAAATTGGGTGATTAGAGTTGTAGGTCCCAAGATTCCGAAGTTTGGATCTTATCCCAATAACTCTAGCTGTAAAACACAAAATGAAATCCATAAAATCTATGAATATGTTGGATAACCACAAGGAAATTACTAAGGTTGATGGGACCTCCCTCACATATAGCTTTGCTAAACAAAGGTTGTCTTCCTTAAAATGTAACTATGACCACAAGAAACTAATGCTTGCCCTTATACGAACCATACCCGATGTAAATTATATTAAATTTTTGAAATATGATTTTTCATAGCCACTATAGGTGTTTTGCATACTAAGCTACGGTATTGACTAAAACAACTTATAGCATAAATGAAAATGGTGTTTCGATGTTTATTTTTTCTAGGGGTATGGGGTGTATTTTAGGATGATTGGGATGTGGACCTAGTAATAGACCAATGCCTATATCTAATTTGTAAAAAGTTCACAAAAACACATTTAAAATCTGTAATAATTGAAAGCAATGGTGATACCTAAATGATGATATCATAAAAGAATATGTATTACAAAATGCCAAAGAATAGTATATATTCTACACATATTATTTAAAAAATTGTAGGTATTTAATATATTATTTCTCAAGAATTTTTTACAGTTATAACAACCTCCAAAAGTACATGCAAACATGACTTCAAGTAGAATATAACAACCGAGTTGCAAAGTCCTAATTGATGACAACTTACTAAAAATTCCCCATGAAGGCTATATGGCGCTACTAATAGGCTATATGTGGTACCCCATGAAGACAATTTGTCACTACTAGAATAACATACTACCATGGCACCCCATGATGACTTCAGATTATAATACTCTCCCAACTGAAGTCAAAACTTCTAACTTAGGAATAATTCCTGTACTGAAAGATCATTGCAATTGCTACCTATCACCAGATAATCTCCAAACCAAGAGAAGTTTTGCATCAAATGAACTCAACTTTAAATTCCTTTTTTATGATGAAATGCAACATTCAAGAAAATATGAAAACCAATCCCTTACATTATTTTTCAAAGATTGATCAAAAGGTCTCATTATGACATCTTCATGATCTATTTCATAATCGTCCATTAAATTGCTAAAACTTTGTAGATGCATAGATCTACTAATTCTAAATTCTCTAAATTGTACTTTGGCAAGTACTCTCTCATTTCATTAGGGATAAATTTTGGACATCCATAAATACCATTGAAATTCAAAGTTCTTTGCCTTCTATAAATTAAACCATTCATTTTGCAATGTGATTTAAAAAATAAAAAATAAAAATTGGAGTACTTAAAAGTACATTGTAGCCACAAAGTTAAAGTTACCACCTCCCAATCATGAAGACTATCAAATTACTTCATAATATTTAAATAAGTTGCAATAAACTCCAAATTAGATTATTTGGTCACCTAATCGACTCTTCCCAATGATAGCCTTCTATTTTTGTCTCCAATAGAATTGTTAACCTATTGTGACTCAGATGGACTAACACAGCTAGATAATAATTATATAATTTTTAACCAAAGTTTTTAGATCAATATATTTCATTCTCCCTTTAAGAGTCATCAAAATGTTGGTGTTTCCCAAATCTACACCCATTTAACCATAAATATTTTCCATGTCTTATGCTTAGGTCAAAATGGTAGTTTGACCAATGAACAAGAGATTGCATGCATTTATCTCCCTTGTACTTTAGGAAGGAGAAATTGATAAAGAATGAGGAGGGAATGAGGGGAGAGAAAGTAGAGAAGGATGTAGGAAGGGAGCAAAAGAGGTAGCATGTAAAAGGGGTAGAAAGAACAAGATATATCTATGGGATGGAGATGGACAAATGGAGAGGAAAAAATAAAAATTGATGTTGGGATCAAGGGATGGGTAGATAACTTAGGTAGATAGACAAATAGACAGACAAATAGACAAATATATAGAGAGATAGACAAATATGAAGATAGATAGATAGATAGATAGATAGATAGTTCAGCAAAGGGAAAGAGGGAGAGGTACAAAGAGTGTTAGAAATTGATAACTTAACCTAAATGGGTACTAGTTATAAATGTGTATGATTTAGTGTTTGATAAACTTATAAAGATCTGAGGGGGGGGGGTGAATCAGTGAAAGAAAAATTAGTAATACTTTAATTATAGAGCGGTAAAAATATTTAACCAATTTACCAATGACTCTGCATATAATCCAAAGTGTTATAAAAGCATTCACAACAAGCAAAAAAATCACTATAACACAAATATTTATATGTGGAAAAACCAACCGGAAAAAACCACGGTGAGATGGAACTCACAAGTTAACAATTTGCAGAAATAGATAACTAACCAGTTAAGGTCTACAAATGCTCTATTAGGAGAAGATCCTGCTAGACATCTCAAGCCCCATTAGGAGCTATACCTAGTTAAAGGTAACCTTTGTGGAGGGTTTAGATCCAAATTAATGAATCACCTTGTTATAGGATTTATACAATGAAGCTTGTTAGAGCTTACCCGATTAAGGGATTTTACTGTTGTAGTTGTTAGAGAATAATAGTTGGATTGATCAAAGAATAGCACCTTCTGCTGGTTTAGATCCTTTTATGTGCATTCATTACTGTATCACCAAAATACTCTATAATACCTTCAACAAATCACATCTACTTCAACTCATATCATAACTTGTATCTTCTATATCAAATATCTCATCACAATGTCTTTTTATAGATATTGGATTTCATGTCGGCTCCTGAACCTAGATGCAATTTTCTAGGTTCAATGAATCAAGAAAATCTTTCTTAACATAACACAAATTACTGCCATAGTGTCGATCGATGGTAACACATCACAGTCAGTGATAACTCATCACACAAACTTGGAAAATTGGTTAGAACACCGATACCGGTTCAGTGTTGACCACATCAAATAAACTATTAACTCACAAATTGATTCACTTGAATTCATATTGGGTGATTGTCTCCATGCTCCTCCTTTACTTTGTCTATTGTATCTCAAACTGGTAACTCTAGAGTAGATCAAAACCGATTGACTTATCTACATATACCAGTTATCTACATACACCGGTTTAGACATCTTCATACATATGATACCGGTTAACAATACAATAACTCAATAGTACCAATTTATCTTAACTAAGATGAATATGACAATCAAAATAGATGTTCCATCAATGACAACACATGAAGTAATCACATACAAAAATCATCATCAAGCCAACAGTGTTGACTATTCTTTCTTAAATGGGTATAATTTTTCTAAAATGTGTTTGCATTCTTTATGACATTTTTTTCAATGTTTCGTTCATGAAACATGAAATAAAATTATTGCATTTTTCATTGTAATAAGGTCAATACATAACTAATCATATACACGATTCTTGGAATTGATATATAAACACATCCTTTTTTTATCATTTTAGAATATTATGAACTTTAGATCTAGACATTTTATTTTCTTCCCCTTCTACCTACTTATAGCTATGGAAGCTTTATTGGTTAATTTGTGACTCACCAGGGTGATGGTGCTATATAAAATCCTTAATGTGATTTTTGTTGGATTAATTAAGACACTTTATCTAATTATTTATTAATTATGTCCTATAATTACTTTTCAATTGAAAGTCAACTTAGGTGATTTTTCATTTTATTAAAGTAAGCTAATAATAGTTGAAGTTGTCTCATTCGTTATGGTTGTGACACTTGGGGAATGCTAATTTGATCTTGAATATTTGCATCTAGATATTCATTCATCATAATGATTCTTTAATTCATTGTAATCATATCTCCAATAATTCTGGTGTGCAATCACTACACAATTCTTAGGTTGTTATGGACCATATTATATTTTCTTTCTCTTTGTTGTGTGATAGGTGTTTTATTTGTGGATGATTCTCGGCTCCTATGGTTGTATCAACAAATTGTGCATGGTAATAGAGCTCTGAATCTATTATTTTCATGCCAACATGCTTGAGCGATAAAATCTTGAGTAATTTTTTTGTGAACATTGGACTAAAATGGGGGTTGTCATTGTGTTTGCAACGTCTTGGAGCATAAGATTGACTGTCGTTTCATAAAAATATGAGCAATTGAAATTTTGGGTTAATTTTTCTAAGGGAAAATAAATTGAGAAAAAATATAGGGCTAAGATAAAAAAAATGGGGCACTTTAGAGTTGAGAAAAGATACCATCATTATCAAAAGGCCTATCAAATTGTTGAAATTGGACAAGTTGAAATTAGGGTAAAAAAATTTGGTTGTACACAAATCTATGTAGTTGTACAAAAATTCATATGGCCATACCTTCTAATGAAGGTATCTATCACTAGTCTAAAAGCTTTCAATTTGAGGAAAAAAAAAATTGTTTTAGAAACATTTTGAAAGGAAAACATATATGCATTAATCGTAGTGTAGGAGGGTACACAGTCAAGTCTAGGCACTGAGGTCAGAAGCATGTCAGTAGTGATGTCAACCTTCCTAAGACTATTTTAGGTGGATCTCACCTAATTTTTGTGCCTCAGTAAATTAGTGAAGGTTCCCTATTTTTAGTAGTAAAGTGAATCTGAAGAACATTCTTTTTTTGGACAAGGAGGTCAATTGTATTTTTTAGGGAATATTTTTCAGAATATGCCACAATTTCATACTGACATTGACATGGTATCAGTCATAGGGCCTACACATGCAAGATACATTCTATCCTTAAACCTATAAAAACTTATTTGTATTTTTGTTGCAATAACTTGAGCATGCGAGGTTAAAGTCACACAAAGAAGATATCGTCGAGAAGCTAGTTCTTGCACCATTCCAAATATTTAGTTTATTTTTTCAGATTATCCTCCAATTTTCCATACAAAGCCTCCAAAATAAGATTTTAGTTTTACACTTTTTGGGTCATATCTTGCACATCCATGCTCCATTTTTAAAAAACTAGACATCGTCAGAAATATCTCAAAATGGTATATCCATATCTTAGGTCTAATTTTTCATATTTTTTACCAAGTATTTTATTCATACTTTTTTTTTCACTATCTAGTCAATTACTTAGAGGCTTTGACACTTAGGATTGATTTGTTTGTTGAAGAGGGTTGTATTTCATTTGATTTAGAAGTTTTAAGATATTTAAGGTCTTATAATTTTATTTTAGGAGGTATCGTGGGTTTTTCTATTCATATTTTAATTATCCACCTACCCAAGGAAAATTTTGATTCTTGGCGACATGGCATCTTAATTAATCTCAAGAAGCTAGATATTTTGCCTTATTTGAATGGACTCATACCTAAACCAATGACTTGATAATATCATAGAACATCTTGTAGGTGTGATTTGTACTAGTATTGATTATGATAGTATGTGTGCTCTATCAGACCTTCATTGTCCTTCTACATATCCTTTTATTCCCAAATGATCATATTGTAGATTGCCTTCTTTCCCTTGCACATGAACATTAAATACCCTTTTATAATGACACTTTGGAGAAGCTTGAGTATATCATAGGTATTGCATGCTCTGATGGATTATAGGGTTACCTTCATGTTCCTACTTTTTGCATTGAGATCCTATCTCAATCATCTTTATTTTCTTTTGGTACTAGTTAAATTGGCACTGACTCATGCATAACCCCTTTAAGTCAATGTAATATGATATTATTCTTTTAGATACAACTAATTTGGATTCATATCTTTTAGCATTGGCACATGCATAAGACCCATTTGATTTAGTGTAGCGGGTCATTATTCTTTAAAACAGAATATTTATAAAAGTTGAACAATATTTATAAAATGATTCAAATTGAAGGATTATTTGAGTAAGATTATCAATCTCAATAGTATCACCATTAGACACTTGACTTGTATATTCATGCTCCATAGAGAACTTTTAGAGAGAAGTTATATTATTAAGGTTTTAGTAAAAGGTATATGAGAAATGAAAAGAATAACAAGGACCTAGTTAATGAGAAACATAGTGAGGTGATTGAAGACCACCTAAAATTCCTGAAGCAATATTGTAATGTTTTCATCTTTTTTGAAGAGCTCATTTTCCGAACTATATGTTTTGAATCTTACTTTTTATTATTTTTTTAGTTGGTTGTCAATTTGTCTTTCTATTATTTCTTTTGTAACTTGTGCAAACATTTATTAAATGTTTTCACTAATAAAAGGGTTTGGAACCTGACAAAATTCCACATATAAATATGAATTAGAAAATCTAAGGCTCTTTTATCTTCATGGTAATATCTAGTAAAATATTATGCATGATTATGATCCTAGTTATAATTATTTCAACAGACTACTAGATTTTTGTAGTGGACAATTCAATTACTTCTATGATATGATATAGATATTTATTTAAGTATTTATCATTGGCTCTAATGAAATTACCTTGATTTTTTTTCCTTTTATAGCCTTGGGCTAATATTTAATGGGATGAACATCTGTTGAATTAATCTAGAACCTTTTAATTATCTAACAATTCAATCTAGGATATTATACATACATACATACATACATGTGTTGCAGGGTGTGTGCCCTTGGTCTCCTTGTGTTGTGAAGCACAGTGCTCCGGTTTGAGACAAGGATTAATGACCTCTCATGGATTCATTAAATCTTGAAGTTTTATTTAGCATTAACGGGTTGATCTTTTGGTGCAACGACAACCATGTATCTAAAAAGTGGTATCAGAGCCTAGGTCATGGGTTCAAACCCCTCGCTTGCACTAGCGGGATTGTTGCAAGGTGGGGATCCTTGGTCTCCTTTTTTTGTGTAGTGAAATGCTCAAGTTTTAGACATATCTTAACCACCTCTCGTGGATTCATTAAATTTCATAGTTGTATTGGGAATTAATATGTTGATGTTTTGGTGCAAGAATAGTTTTGTTTCTATCAACATGCATAAGTACACACATGCATATATACATAAATAGTATGCGATACATATAAAAATTTCTTGATGTTCTTAGAAAAATATTTATATGCATGCACATATGTATAATGTATCTAATAAAATATGAGATATTTTAATTAGAAACATGTGTAAGGAGAGGATCTCTAAAATAGAAATTAAGAATCGAAATGTTATCACCTATAAATGCACCCTAACTAAGTTGCACACTTATCTTTTCTGGTTAAACATGGAAATGTTCCTAAGGTTGTGGGTATCCTTGAAACTTGGAGTGAATCTATGGATGAGGCGGGCTCCTAGTTGTTCAATCAAGTTATCACCTATACTACTAACTTGCAGGGGTAAAGGATGAGCACATGCATGAATTGAAACAACTTAAACTTGAAAATGAAAAGGGGATGCACCAAAATATCAAGCAGGATCTGTAGATCAACTTACCAAAACATAAAAGTCAATAGTAAGTTGATATGCACAACTCAACACAGATATTCACTAGCATCAATATTTTGCAAGAGGGTTATTATGCATGTGAATTTTGAATGGAAGAAAAAATTTCACAACTCAAAACCCCTAAAAATTTTTAAAAAACTTTCAACCTGCAACTGCATATACTTTGTGTCTAAAGATGTTAGAAAGGAGACACTGTAACTAGGAATATAGAAATTCAAAAGTTAAAGCATCAATCACCTATGCACATACAATAAGAAATAGAAGATTGAGAAGGTAAAACTTATCTTATTGGCCTCCAAGGTTCAATCTATAATCATGTCCCAAAAGAGTTACATAAAAATAATAAACATGCAGAAGGGCTCCAAAAGTCACTAAGCATCAATATCATAATCAGCACAGAATATAAATGAAGTTAAAAAATGACTATAACGGTGGAATCCATGATGTGAATGTCTTGGAAATGGATTTGTATAAATCAATTATCTACCTCTATACCTTGCTAGTAAGGGTTGCATATAGATTGTGGACTATGTTTTGACAATGAAGAAGAAATCATTGTATTCTCATCCTTTAGATTGAGGCCCTTAGCATCTAGGACTGTACCATCACACTTTCACATAGGGCTCCTTAGGTCTATTTGGGAATTAATCTCTATGTATGGGCTATGATCTTATTGTATACTGCTAGGGACTACCTTTTACTTCAAACTTTTGTAGTTGAATCCTTGCAATCTCTAGCTAATTGGTGTCTTTTGAGATTTTCTTAGTGCCTTCACTATCTTGGGCTTCATAATCATAGCTCTCAATATCATCTTTTCATTAAACTCTATGATTGCACTTTCGAACTTTGGTATAAGTATCACTATTCTACAAAGCTTTTGCTCACATATCTCTGATTTCCTTGTTTTGAAAGTGATATTGATTTCCTGCAAAGTTCTTGTTACTATGAGACCTCAATACTCTGTCTAGATGCTTTGTAGGTTGTTGTATTCTTGAAGTTGATATATGTATTCAATTCTCTCTATTCTTTCACATTCAAACATCTTTTCTGATGTATTAGGCATTGACTTCCAGGCTTATATTCTTTTCAAAATGGAACACTGGCAATGCCTTTTAGCACTGTTCTACCTTGTTTCGATATTGACCACCTTTTTCTCCTTAGTGTAAATTGTTAGGAAAAAAAAAGAAAGTCATGTCAAAACAAAAATAGAATGTTGAATCTGCACTTGGCCTCTGCAAGGTAGCATGATGTCTTAGGTTATGAATCCCGAATGATGAACTTGTAAGGATTCATACTTTGTAACTCTTACTATCAATCTATCATTGCACTACTTAGTTTTATATGCTAGCAGGCCCAACTCAACCCTTGTGAGAGCCACATTTTACCCCACATGTTAAAAATGAACTTGATTAAACCTATATCTGCACATGACACAAATATGTTAGAAAAATATATGCCTATCTCAGGTATACATGATGATTCTTTGTGGTTTTCCTGTGCACTTAAGATATGCATTGCTTTTAAGTACTCATAGAGTTGAATTTACACATGAATGGGTATAGTGTATATATGATGATAGAGACCTTTCATTGCTTGGAGCTTTTCATAGCTCTAACATAATTTATTACAATGGATGTAGGTACTGCGACAACAGTAGAGCAAAGAAGGACACTAGCAACTGGAGACAAACAAAGAATCAGGACAACATTCAACCACTAGTCATTCAGGCAATGACTAGTCCCTTTCTTCTTATGTACATTTTAATTTCAGTATACCTATTCATGTATGGAAATTTCTTTATGTGTATTGAACAAGTATTGGGTAGTCTCATGGCTTGTGTGAGAACAAATGTACATACTTTCAATAAAGATTACTCTTTCGGGAAAGATTTCCTGAATCTTTTTCATGTTTCATGCATGTGTATAAATGAAGTACTGTAATCTTTTATGAATTCATTCTTGCATATGAATGCAATATGGAAATTATTTGTAAATGCATCTTTCTTTTACTTCAGTTATCTCATAAGACAAAAACAGTCAACCAAAATGAACTATGAGTAAAATTTTGTTAACAAGAAAATAAAACCAAAGAAATTAATTATTACGGTCTCTGGATGAAGGTGATATAGCATGTTTACTAACTAAATTTTAAATGTTTGAAGATCATTACTAAATATTAGCCTATCAGCTTGCTCCATGTTTCTTACTTTTTTTTTTTTGCCAAAGCCTAACCCTCCCACATTTGTCATGTCCTTCCCTATATTGTATGATTCAAGAAAAGGAAGATAACTAAAATCCACACCATTTTGAATAAATAATTGTACGTTGAGAAGGAACGGAATGGGTTAAACTTTCTAACATATTCCCTTGATCAAACTTGATTTTCAAAAAGACTCATTTGATTGATTGATCTTATATCTTAATTATGCTTAAAAGTAATATATATTGATATTTTTCTTACTTTCATAATTTTTTTTTAAATTGAATAAATTCTCTATATCAATGAAAAATCCTAATCAAAAATCCATTTAACAAAATTTCCCGAAAGCCCCAAAAGTTTTAGCTACCCACCTGTAAATAAAGAAACAGATTTTACACATTAATATGTTATCAGTGAGCAGTTTGCTACTAATGATTCTTTGGTAAAGCTTAGGAAAGTGAAGCCTCTTTTGAAAATTTAAAGGCATGTTTTAATACTTTTGCAAGCCACTTGGATTTATCCTTTACTATAATAAAAAAAATATATAGATAGTGCCCCTTCTTGCAACTTTAACTCGATGAAATATGTATACGGGAAATGGATTGGAAAAGGGTTAACTGATCAAATTCCTTTGCCCTTAATTGCTACAACATTGGGAGCTAAGCCCAAGACTAGTTTGAAATGGAACAGCTGGCAACCTATATAAATTACACTTCATTTAATTGAGCAAACTGGAATATCCCTTCTTAGGGATTTTGGATTCTACTGAATGGGCGGAGGAATTGTAGAAGTTGAGAAAGCCAACTTCACAAACCTCGAAGATCACCTGCATGCAAATAACCTGTCACAGAAAGAAGAGATGGAGACAAACAAGCAAGGGTGCTCTGAAAGCTAAAAAATGTATATATCCAAGAGAGAGATAAATTACAATGATGAATCCTTATAAAAGGATATTGTGCAACCCTAAAAGAAACCCTAATAGGTAGACATTTAATAATTAATATAATTATTAAATGTCACAAATGCAAACTAAAGTGAAATCTTAAGAGAGGAATAAAGGTAATTTAATCAACATGATTAAATTAAAACCTTTACTCTAACACCCCCCCTTAAGATGAGAAAAAGTGCATTTACAAACATGTGCAAGAAAGCAAAGGTAACTACAATGCAAGAAAGTAAACTTGGGTCCCGGCAACAAGGCCTGATCAGGTACCCAATTACAACCAAATCTCTGTAAAGTGGAGAAATAGAGAAAACCTCATGGGAAAAACTCTACTCCAAAAAGAGATGAAAGAAATAAATGCACTAATAACAGAAAGATAGGAGGTGGATAACATGATACCCCCCATAGACAACTCCTATCATATAAGTACATATACAATGGTCTCCATAGGAGAAAAAGAAAGAGCTAGAAGCCCCCCCCACAATGAAGAAACTCCTATCGCACATATGGATGCCTGAGGTAGAAGCCAGAAAGAGATCCTGAAGCGACATATAATATTCCTCCCCTTGGAAAGAAATGGATCCAAAGGACGAAGATGAAGAAACCCTGTGAAGAGAGAAGAATCAATCTGTCTCAAGATGTGTGCCATAATAGGATGCTGAAGAATCCCTCTATCTGAACTGAAACAAAAGATGTCAAATCCAAACTGAACTGAAGACTCAAAAACTGCAACCTCTGAATGCATAGATGATGGTGGGCTAACAGCTGGAATATGGCTGTCAACAAAGAGGAGCTGAAAATCCTCAAAGTAATCCTCCAAGTCTGCAATATAGGACTCTACAAACAAAGATGAAATGCCTGCAAGATAAGAATCCCAAGTAGCCATGTCTGAAAGATGTGTGATGTCCTGCTTAGCTGAATCAATAGGAGCCAAAGAAGAGGCAATATCAAACTGATCAGGAACAAAAAGAGATGATGTTGATACATGTATAATCTCAGTCTGAAGAGTAGGAACTGTGAGACAATCCTCTGATTCATCGGAATATGTAAGGGTGTCTAAATATTGAAGTTCCTTTAAAGTATCATGATCAAAAGGTGTGTTATCTCTCCAACCAATGGGTACAAGACAATCTGAAGCAGGATCCTTTGGGAATGGAGAAAGACTGGGGTCTCCATAGATCTCCCAAAGACGTGTCCAAAGTGAGTGAGGACAATCAATGCCCGATATAGCCCACACAGTGTCAGAATCAACACTAGACAAAATAATTCCTACTATGTGATTTCTAATGATATCCCAAGCTAGTGTTCTCTCTAAAGTTGCTGGTTCAGGTATGAGATCATACAAATAAGGAAAAATATTAAGCCACCTACAGTGTGTAAGTATGCCCGTTGCCCATGACTCATAATTACCCCATTCTAGAAATACAACTGAAGGATGAGTAGAAAAACCCATGATAACTCTTCAAATTAACAAATCTGAGACTAAATGACTTTAATACTGATAAAGCAGATCAAATAAAGCCATCCCATGCAAACAAATCATTTCCAAGTCTGAAACGTCCAAGTAAGTGACAGATGTGTGAAAACACAAAGTACTGAATAAAATGTACCTGGTGTAGATTATGGAAAAATAAATGATAGATCTGGAAAGAGCACAGAAACCCCTTTCCAACGCCTATTCGTTTGCGAAAAACGGAGTCCGTATGCAAAAGATATGGCTCCTGGAGTGCAAAAAACTTGTTCTGACTTCGACTGGCAAAAAACACTGCAAAACGGAAAAATCCGAGCTAAAATCCGAACCAGCTTTCCAACGCCTGTTTTCATTCGAAAATCCGAGCTAAAATGCTCGAGTTATACCCGATTTAGTAAAACTGCTCCAAAAGAGCCCAAATAGGCCCTTTAAGCCCTCAAGGGCTTAAAAAAAATAAGCCCCTGGTCCTCTGGGCGACCAGGGGCGGGCGCAGGGGGCGGCGGCGCGGGGGCGGCGCAGTGGCGGCGGCGGCGGCACGTGGGCAAGGCGCGGGCTGGGCGCGGGCGGCGGAGCGCGGGTGGCGCGGCGGCTGCGGGCGTCGCCTGCGGCGTGGCGGGAGCTGCCTGGCCGCGACCGGTGGTGACCGCCGGCGGCGGCGGCCGGGCAGTGGCCGTTGGGCGGCGCTGCATTTTAAACTAGCTGCGCCCGCCGTTAAACACAAACAGTATTTTTTTTTTTTTGGATTTGCCTCGGTCTGCGTGCCCTGGGGCCGTACGGCCTTGGGGCATAAAAAAAATTTGCCTTCTGGTGCAACTGTGTCCAAATCGGATGAATTTTATATGGAAATAGGGGTTTTTGGGCGCTACGAACTCAACGGTGAGGTCCGTTTGGGCTCAAAGTGCACCGAAAAAAAAATACCCCTATTCCAAAATAAAAAACAGAAGACACACAGATCTGATGCAACCAAAACCGGAAAATCAGATCTAACCCTCGTAGCTCCAAATTCTTCAGAAGACGAACAGGAAGCAGCAGGTCTGGAGCTCTGATACCATGTAGAAGTTGAGAAAGCCAACTTCACAAACCTCGAAGATCACCTGCATGCAAATAACCTGTCACAGAAAGAAGAGATGGAGACAAACAAGCAAGGGTGCTCTGAAAGCTAAAAAATGTATATATCCAAGAGAGAGATAAATTACAATGATGAATCCTTATAAAAGGATATTGTGCAACCCTAAAAGAAACCCTAATAGGTAGACATTTAATAATTAATATAATTATTAAATGTCACAAATGCAAACTAAAGTGAAATCTTAAGAGAGGAATAAAGGTAATTTAATCAACATGATTAAATTAAAACCTTTACTCTAACAGGAATTGCGTAAATGGCGTCGTATGCCGGTGTCGTTGACAATGAAACTGAATCGTCAAGACTCCTCGTACACTTATTTAAGGCGTTTTGTGCATGTTAATCCTCAGAATTTCCTATTCTACAGAATTAAAAATGGGAAACAGATCAGATATTGGTAAGACATTTACGACCTTGTTCATGGTCATACTGATTCTGGGAGGCGCATTCATGGTGGAAGCACAGGACTGCAAAACTGATAGCGATTGTGCTGGCCCTTATCCCCGTTGCTGCAATCGACTTAGTGATGGGTTTTGTTGCGATCCCTATTTAGTCCCTCCTGATGAGCTAAATCGTTAAGCCTTCGCAAATGATCACATGGCCTTTGTTGCTGCTTTGTTGTGTTTCTAATATCTATGTCCCAATATAGATTATTCAGTCTTCTCACCTACGTTTATATAGGTTTGCTACTGCCATAAATATAGTAAAGATGTATACATCATATACGGCAGGGCTTTGTGCTACGATATAAAAGCTGTTGAAATAATTTTAGTGAATATTAGATATATGTTTGTTGTCCTCCTTCCATATTTATAGTTGAATAAGACTGTATATGTCATATACAGCAAGGCTGTGTGATATGATATGTAAGAATTTTAATATATGTAACGTATGTTCTGTTGAAATAATTGAATTATTCTTGATGATAAAGACTACATCAAAGCTCAATCACTGATATGAGTCTATGGATCTGACTCAATCGATAAATCAGTGTAAAAATTATTCTAGGTTTGGAGAATATAAGTTGTCTGGCGATAATTGAATATAAATCTAATAATAGCTAAGAGGCGAAGGACCTTAGACTTAATAATTTTTACTCTTTGATTTCACGCCTCCCATCTAGTTAGAATACATAAGAGAGGAAGGACCTTAGACTCAAAATTTGATTTCACACCTCCCGCCTAGTTAGAATACATAAGGACTCCAGTCTGCATAAGATTGTGGGGCTTCAAATTTCTATGGTTTAGCCTTTCCATAAATAATGCTTCTAGGCACGAAAAATTTGTAAGGCATCTTGGGTCTAGTGAATAAATAATAGATTAAAATAGTCTTTAGTTAAAATTGATCATCTCACATAATCTTAATATTCAAACTATGTTTAAAATTGAGGGTAGCTAAGTTAAATCAATGGAAATAAATTATTTTCATATATATGTGATCTGAAACTGATTTAACAATTTAACAATTTGGATAAATAGAACTCTATTTGACAATTATATAAAAAAGAATTTTAATCTTTAACCGTGAAATAAGATCTAGATAATCAAACCTGTGAAGGTTAATAGATTAACTAACCTCAATTATATGTGAATGAAGAAATTAATTTACTAACATATAATCATGATGTGTATAGAGAAAGAATGTGGGTGACTATAGTTGTAGGTCCCAAGATTCCCGAGTTTGGATCGTATCCCAATTACTCTAGGTGTGAAACATTAAATGAATCCCATAAAGTCTATGATTATGTTGGACAACCACAAGGGAATTATTAAGATGGGTAGGACCTCCCTCACACGTAGCTTTGCTAAACAAAGAGTGTCTTCCTTAGGATGTTGCAATAACTATGAACACAGGAAACTAATGCTTACCCTTATACAAATCATACCTAATGTAAACTGCATTAAATTTTTGAAATATGAATTTTGATAGCCACTATTGGTGTTGTGTATACTAAGCTATGATAATGACTAAAACAACGTATAGCATAAATTCAAAAGGCATTTCAATTTCTTTTCTTGCAAGGGCGGGGTCTATTTTTTAATGATTGGGATGTGGACCTAGTAATAGACTAATGCCTATACTCAATTGGGTAAAAGTTTACAAAAAAGCATTTAAAAGATGTAATAATTGAAAGGAATGGTGATACCTAGATGATGATATCATAAAAGACTATGTCTTCCAAAATGTTAATGAATACTATATATTCTACACATATTCTTTAAAATATTATGGATATTTGTGTAATATTAATTGAGTCTACATTCTAATCCATGACTACACCTATTTTTATTTTCTTGAAAATATACCTTGTAAATATTTAACAATTGTGTCCAAGGGGTTGAGCTTAACTGGTTAAAACACTAGGTTCTCACTGTGGATACCCAAGCTTAGTTCCTAATAGGGACATCTGAAATGGAATTCTAAGCTATGACTCTTGGCCTTACATAGGATGGGGAAGGTCTTGGGGTCAATCTAATCAAACATAATAATAATAATAATAATTCAAAGATATGTAATGGGGATGGGGAACCCTACTGTGTCCCCACTAGTTCATAGCTCCAGTCAGAGCAAACCATTTTTTTTATCTTGTTTGCTTAGGGGGGTGCTTATATGCAAATAGAAAATATCGTTGCATCAAACCTACAAAATATCTTTCTGTGCTGGGTCTTCCTCAAACAACACGATGTAAAGTGTCTTGATGATTGCTCTATTCCATTGATGGTTCTCATCAGAAGGTTATGAGGTGATACAAAGGGAAGCCCATACCATGCAGAAACTAGACAGTTCATCAAAGTAGAATCATAGGGCGCACCAGAATATTCCTCCATTGATTTTGCCTTGATAATTCTCCAGAAAGTGATTCTGCTCACGGTGAAAACATGGAATGATTGTTATGCATTTGGTGTTTAAGAAGTGCATCATTAGGCAATAGCATATGTGAATATAATAATAAATATATTATATAATCAAATAACATAATATAAGATCCGTTTCAGGTGGCTTGGTGAATAAAATGGAGAACAACTCGATGGCGGTTACAGAAAGTTTAGGTCCAGAGCTTGAGGTTATCGAAGATTGGTCTCTAAACTAGGTAGCGGAAGTAAATGCTCTTTGTTGGTAGGATAAAGCAGGCAATGCTAGTGTAATCATCAATGAAACAGGTCTATCTTGGGCTTGAATAGGGGTATGAGCTCTGGCGTTTTCTTTCTCTGTTTAAGAACAGAGTATGATTTTCCTTGTCAGTAGATCTCGTTTTAAGATTTTAGTATATTTTTCAGTTTTCTTGGGACATTTGACCTTTCTAAAGGTTTATATATTTGTTTTAAACTTTTGTTAATATTAATATAAATTATTCCTGGCTTTGACCTGTTACTGATAAAAAAAAATAACATACGTAAAGATTAAAGTCATATTATAATAAAATAAATTATATGAATTTTTTTATTTTTAACATATAAAAACCTATTATATCTGATAACACAATAAAATTTGTCAAGAAAAGAAACAAGTTGGCTACCGACAATGAAAGGCTCTCCTATTGAGAAACATGTGTCTCAACCTTGCAGTCTTTTTCTGGAAAATTCCAGAATTTGTTTGAGGTAGTTTTCCACATGTTTATGCATTGGAAAATGGTTAGTGAGTTGTTAAAAATGAGTCTTGTCCATAGTAGAATATAGGTGGGCCATTTTTAGAGCCTTAATGACTCATTTTGTGACTTTTAAGAGGGTCTAAGCTAGGGGACAAAATTATGGACGGGATTACTATTTTAACCTGGTTGTTTTTCCATTTTGGAAATGTAAATGTCAAAAATGGGCACCATGTGGCATGGTGGTTAAGCCCATGGTTTTGTAAAACCACAAGTGGTTTCCAGGTTGTAAAATCACTATAAAAGGAGGGCTTGGGGAGGAGTTTGATCAATTGAGTTTTTTGCAAGACTGGATGCTAGAAGGAGTCTCTCTGAGTTCGAGTTGTGGTGATGCACTCCTGTAAGAACTTGCATTGCAAGTGTATTGTAATCAGCTTGATTTGATAATACATTGTACGAGTTTTTGGAGGGTGGGGTTTTTTTCCCAGAAGGGTTTCCCTATGGTAATCACTATGTTATGTGTTCATTGCTATTTTGTTTATGCTTTATTGTGCATTTCTTGATATCTTAGTAATATTTAAGTTGAAAGTTGCATAACCATCCCCTCAAGATTAGCGTAGGAAGCGTTTCCGCACACCTTTGCTTCCTTACATCTCCCGCCCAAGCGAATTCGAAAGCCTTCTTCAATGACTCTCTTGCCCATGCGAACAAGCTTGCCCTTGTTGCTGTCGCTTCGAACTGAGATGTGTCAGCATCTGCCCCTTCTGTCATGGATGGTTTTGCCATAGGGGGTGCAGGTAAGGGCATTTCCTCCCGCCCCAAGGCTGATGGTATTCTGCACAACTTAAGGGGTACTGGCATGGTGCCCAACGATGATTCTATTGGACAGGGTGTCCGGAGGTCTCGACTCGGTAGACAACAGTTTAGAGGGTTTATCCCTGTTGCTAATGGCATCATTGTTAATCTGAAAGATGATACCACAGAGGAAATCATTTATAATGTTTCTATTCTCTTTTTGCATGGTATGATCTCTTGGTTTCAAGGTTTGTGGTCTTCCCTCCCTCAGCTGCACACATAGATATCAGATCAATGGGATCCCCTTATTATTGGTAAAGTTCATATCTTCCCCATGGCTAAGGGGTTTTTTGTTTATAAGTTTGATAATGCTTAGGATAGAACTAAAATCTTATGTGATCAATTTTTTAGCTGAGAGGACAAATTTTTAAAAATGATTAAGCTTTGGCAATTTCAACCCTTCTATTAAAATGTTAAATAAGATTTTGACTTGGGTAACGTTACCTAATCTCCCCTTTTATTTATGGAAAGATTCTATTTTAGAGGAAGTCGGTACAACCCTTGGAGATTTTTTGATGGTGGATGTTGAATCCTATTATGTTTTTCATTCTACTTTTACACACATATTGGTTGTATGGATGCTTTAAAAGGGTTTCCTATTGAGATTTTATTTAAATCTTCTAAGGGTTCTTGGGTCCAATCTTTGGACTATGGAGGGATTCCCTTTCGATGCAAAAGGTGTTTCAAAACTGGTCATGCGGCTACATAATGTGGCTTTGATAAAAAGGCTATGATGATGACTTTCTAGAAAGGTGCTTCTCATCAGCATTATAAGATTGAGAAGAAATCTGATCAACCTAGGAGCTTTGCTAAGGTGGTTGCTAGGGAACCACGAGATTTTGGGGATTCATCTCTGGATGTCACTATGCTTGAGTCTCCTACTAAAACCCCTAATGTGAGAATGAGTGGACCTCAGGAGGATAATTCTTGCAATATCACTCCGGCTCTTAATTCTAGTGGCCTTTATGATATGGCCATGTCGACAAGGAAGAATATAGTGGATTATTCTAGGACTGAGGTTGTTGGCTTTCATTCACAAATAATGGTGGGCTGGATTGGCATGACATGGTAGTGCAAGTGGAAGAGGGTTGGATTTCTATTGAGGGAAAGAAAGCGGAGTGCTCTATGCCTCCTTTTGGCATGACTCTCTCCTCCGACAAGAGTATCTCTAAAAGTAAATCTTGATGGTTCCTGTTCGGGAGTTGGTTGTAGGTTAGCTGTAAGTTGACCTCTTCATAGTTGTGTAGTTGAATGCATGTTGTTCTTTTTCTAGTCTTCTATCCTAGGTTGTTTGTGCCTTCATGTTCATTTTGTTTAGATAACTCTCTTGTAGTGGGTTCCAGATCCTTTCAAAATTTGGTTGTAAAGGGCTTCGATCCCTTCAAAACATGTTTTTATTTTAATAAAAAACTATAATATCTAATATAAATTATATTTACTAACAACACTATTATATTATAATTAATTTTATTATTATTATATATATTATAAAATATATAATATTAATATCGTAATTACAAAAATATATTATAATATAATTAATTAGTTATTTCTGTCCCTTCATTCTATATTTTCATTATATCTCTTAAAATAATATAATGGTTTAATATAATTATTATAATAATTTAAATAATATTTTATATAATATAAATATAATATTAATTATATAAAAATAATTATATAATACATAATAATAGAACTACACACTCATTCATAATTTTTTATTCTCACCCCATTTTTTTGTTGTTTTGGCCTTGATAGGTTTTGCATGTCTTTGGCTCTTACTATTGTTGAGGTTTTTGGCCTGGGTGCTCTTTCTCTAAGTGTGGCTTATGATGGATTTATGTTTGGAGTGATGGTTCCTCCTTTCCTTCCGTGATCTATGCCTATCAAGGTTTGAGGGGTTCTATGGGCTACAATTTTGTTTTTCCAGAGGGCTTAACTCATGCACATTAAGCTTTGATTTCCAAGTTTAAAAATGTTGAACATTCAGAGTTGACTGACATTTTTGAGACTTAATATATTTCATAGTGTGTGGAGTTTATGACCGACCTTGCTTCCCCTTGCACATGACCTCTTGATGTGTGGTACGACTGGGGTATGGTTGAGGTTTCCTCCCCTTATTGACCTCCTTGTTTTATTCCTTTTCCATCAAAAGGGTTGGTATGTTTTTCTCTGGTTCTACCTCATCTATTTCCACATGATCTCATTTCTTTGTGCTCATTATTGTTGGGGTTTGATCTGCTGAAAAGGTCATCATTTGGCTCCAACTCCTCTATTCACATAGGAGCTCATTTCTTTGTTCTCACTGTTGTTAGGGTTTCATCTTCTGAAAAAGGTCGTCATTGGTTCTAGGGCCTAGAATCCATTGGTTTTACTGGGCAACTTTTGTTGGGGATTTAGTTGGGGAGCAATGACTTGGTTCCTTAGTTTTGTTTTTTGGTCTCGTGTTTGTGCTACTTTAAAGAGGTGGGCAGTTTAAATCACAGATATATAGTTTTGGTTTTTAAGCTTAAAAAGTATTAAACATTCTAAATTGACAGACATTCTTTAAATTTAATATGCTTAGTGTGTGGGGTTTAAGACTGGCCCTTGAGAGATTCTATGGTGTGTTTTGAGGTGACGTGGGTGTTGAGAAGTGTTACTCCACATGGGAGGTCTTGGGATTGTTTACAGTTTGGTGGTGAGCTCTTTGTGGGAGATGGTCCGAGTATCTCTATTGTTGTTGGGTTCAAAATTCCTCTTGATGCGGAGTTGCCTATCTTTTGTGCTTCCAAGTGGGTGCCTCTATTGCCTACTTGCTAAAGGCTTGGTCTTCCTTAGGCAGATTCGATGGTGAGCTCCCTCATGGTTCTCATGCTTTGGTAATTATTACGAATAGTGGTGGTGCTATTAGTCCTATCGAGGTTGACTCTGCTACTAGTGTTTTTCATAGTCCTATTGAGGTGGACTATGCAGTTAGTCTTTCTCGTTGCTCATTGATAGTGAAAAGTAGCTCATTTTGATCAAATAATTTTTTTATAATTAAGTTATATTTAAAAATATATATCACTTTCATTTAAGTGTGCTTTACTTATTTGCAACATTTGAAAATGAAAAATAAAGATTTTTCATATTTAACTTGATCAAAATAAAACATACTTATAATTTTCTTTGAAATTAATATTTCATTAAACTCGCCTTTTGTTTTGTCAAATTAAACCGATTTTAATCAATTTTATTAGAATAAATCCAATAAAAAATATAATTTATCATCGACAAAATTATTAAAAAAAAAATAATAATCTATTTATTTAATATAAATTCAATTTTAATTTAATATCACGTTCTTCAACAATGAACTGTAATTTTACATCTCATATTTAAAAAAAAAGTAACAATAGTTATTCTTCTATGATTAACCAATTTTTTTAAGAATAACCATCTAATATCAATTAGAATTCTTTTATTAGGTTATATGGTAGCATTATAGCCTTATGGTGCATATAAAATAGATAACCTAATTCTAGAAAGAGGGAAGTAGCATATGCAACATTTTTATAGCATATGTAAAATAAAAAAAGATTAAACAATCTGTATGCACTGATCAACAATAATAATGATCATTGCAAAAGTCAAGGCCATCCCCATAGGATCCAATGTCACAACAAACCAAGTTGGTACCATGAACAACGCAATCCCCATTGCTTCTACAATAAGGGTTGGAATCATGATTATTGCAGATTCCTTGTGCCGTGCCTCCTAACATAAGTATAACCATCAACAATATTTATCTAAGGATGACTTATTGAAGATTGAAGACACCATGCTACATTCTTTCTATATCATTTATATTTATCATTCACAATGCCAATTACAAATAATTGATATGCAATTCCTTTGCCTAATGTTTTATCCTGTAGCAATAGATTGTGATCAATGGATAGGCGACTGAGTGTAGTCATATTCGTTTAATTCCTTGTTTCATACATTGTTGAGTGATGAGATTGTTTGGTCTCAAGTTCACCCATCTATTTTAGAAAACAAATTATAATTTTTAGTCATTGTTACAACTTTTTCCTTAGAAAATAATTCATATTATTTAATAATAAATTATGTTGACTATGTTTAGATTATTCTAATACTTACCTTTCATGAGGGATGAAGGAAGAGAACAAATCTCCTTATGGCACAAGAAGAGCCTTTTCAAAAGGTCTTTTTAAATACTGTCAATACTCGCATCAAATAAAATTAGAAGCAAAAAATGAGGTGAACAAGGTGACTAAAAGAGTAGAGTTCCACATTATGAAAGTTGAGATTGAGATTTGCACATAAAGGATGGGTTTATAACTCTAAATAAGATTCATAACTACAAACTTGATTTAAGGAAACATATAGTTTGATTGTTGAATGTGAGGGATCTCGGTAATAGATGAATCATAGTTTAAGGGTTGAAGTAATTAAGATTTAGTATTTCTAATGGAATGGAATTCATTCTTCATTCATAGAGCTATGTACTTATTGGTAAATATATTATTCACTATTAGATCCTAAAATCTTAATAGGTCAAAACCCCTCCTAAGTCTGGTGAGGATGACTTATTGTATGTCAAAAATGTGAGATATATAGATCTATCAAATACATCATACACAATTTTATGTACCATCCCTACCAAAAGTCCTCATCAATAGGTTGGGATCACTTGTACAATTTTTTTTAATATATCAATAGCTTCCAAGGATGAAAGAAAATGTTATGATTCTCATCTCTCAAACATTTAACAATGAAAATAATCATAACTATTAAAAATATCATCAGGAAAGTAAAAGGAATATCATTATAAATCCTCATGAACTGAAAAAACATATCACTTTGAGCAAGAATGGAAATTATAGAAGAAATATTAAAAAGTGGAAAGGAAATGTATGAAAGGAATTTACGGTAGCAAAAAAAATCCTACACTAACCTTGAGAGGAGGGTTGTGCAAAATTTAATAGATCTTTGAAATAGTTATGGAAAATTAACATAAATAGCATCCATACTAGAACATAGTGATTTAGGTGGAAAAACCCATTTTAGAAGAAAAAATCAATACACCTAAATCCACCCAATATATTATTCACAAATGAACAACATATTACAATATACTTGTTGGTTGAGGGTGCTTGTCTTTTCTCTCATGGGTGTCTTCTTGGAAGGGTTTGGGTCTATTTTATCTTAGTTTCCCAATTGGTTTTGTGGTCAGGGTCCTTTTTGCTTCTTTTTGGTCGGGCCCTTTTGTTTTAGGTTATGAGTACCTAGGTAAACCCATTTTTAGGTTGTGGGAGCCATGTAAAACCCATAGGGAGGCTAGATGCTAGAAGTTTTCAAGGGCCCAACCTAGCCTTTTTTTTTTTGGTTAAGGATAGGTTTTGTGTTTGGTGGCCTGAGGACTATGTCATAGGTTAAGCGAGCCAGAGAAAACCATTTTATTTTGGTTTTGTGTGCCACTTTAAAATCCAAGTTGAAGGTTTGGGGAGCCTTTCAATACCCTATGAGTCCAGATTGTGATTCTATGAATAGCTGTTGTAATATAGTGTTTTTGAAGGTTATGGGTGCCTGGAAACACCCATGGTATCTATTGAAGGTTAATGGAGCCTTAGCAAAACCCTTTTGCATGTGAAAGATGTTGGTCTTTTCTGGCATGCCTGAGATTGGGCTGCTAGTTTTTTATTATTATTCCTCATGGTAGTGTTGTATTGTGGGTTCCAGATAGCAGTAAAATCTAAAGGTTTTAGGGCCCTCCAAAACTTTTTGTAAGGGGTTTTGGGTCCCCTCATAACTTGTTTTTGGCTTAATAAAAAACAAACCTCCAAAGGAAATTCAATTACAATTAGAGTCTTAGAATATATCACAATACACAACTATAATACAATGTGAGAATGATATTGATAGGTAAATGAAACTCCTCCAATGTGGATGTGAAAATTATGGTAACAAACAATGATGCAATAAAATGTTACAAATTATGTCACTCTTCCCTAAAATTTTCTTGTTATCTTACTATTTTGCAATTTACATGTTCCTCTTTTTCTAAGGGACAACCAAATATTGTCTAGATAGAATATTATGTTTCTATCCACAGTATTTTTAGGGATGGAAAGGGAAAAAACTAGAAAGGGAAAGAGAAAGGGTACCAAGGAACCCACAACAACTGCTATATTGAAACTTTTAATGGTTGATAAGAATCAAGTGTTGGAGTAGGAATTGCATCGACAATAGTTGACCATCAACAACCATGAGGCAAGATGCATGGCCAATGAGAAGATACAAAGTTTTGTATTGATAGAGTTTGATGTAATATTTGATGTGATGAAGTGTACCATAAAATATTGAAAAGGGATGTACAAAGAGTTAGTGTGTGTGCCTTTAGATGATGTTAATCTACATGTTGTCCCACTTTGCACTAGAAACGATGAAGGGAAAAAAGAAAGTTTAATAGTTATGTTTTTTGTTTGTAATATGTAAGCTCTAAGTTAGATGCTTATATTTAGAAGATTGATGAAACTAACTTCTATAAAATAACAATTCAGTCAAGGATAAACATTGTTTTCAATTACAAATATATGTACTTGTAAAGAAGAAACTATATGTGCAATTACAACCATCTTATATCTTCCTTGTATATTAAGCTATCATATAAAGAATATAACTAGTATAAAGTTTATCTATCAGAAAAATCCATTCCCTTGTGTTATATATTTATATTAGGCATCACTTTGAATGTCATTTTAGTTTTGGAATATGCAATTGTATCGTATCTTGGTACATAACACTATTGATTTTCAAATCTGTGAGCACACCAACCCTTTAACATTTGTGTAACATCTAGGTATTTTGTACCTATTGAATACGTGTTGCCACCCTCTACTAATAGATAGTAACTAAAATAAGATTAAACCTTTAGGTCTTCTATGTTCTAATTCAAACAACAATAGATATTTCACTCCTATGTTTTTGTAATTTTGAAATTAGTAGTTGCACATATTTGAACATAATTAAATAGCTTTGATACCAACAAATAAAAAATAATTTAGATACAAATTTCTACATATAAACACAGATAAATTGTTGCTCAACAACTAGTAAAAATTTATATTTGTTCAATGAATTATTGATACTCTTGATCACTAGATCAATAATTTGTTGATCATAGAGGTTAGACACAAATATTTCATTACAATTTGCCACTTTATGTAGAGGTCTTGGACAAATTTAGGAACAACTAAAAATAGAGATGGTTTGATGCAGCTTTATGCAAAACTATAGTTAACGACTTCATTCTAATTTTAGAGAATTTATATTTAGCTCTAAAAACTAGAGTTCAACTTCATTCTATTTTTAGATATCCTATATTTATATCATGCAAATAACCATAGTCCAGACTACAATTGATATCTTATAGTGGGGAGATCCACATGCTAACGTTTTTTCTCCCCCTTAATTTCAACCACTACTAGATTGCTTCAACACAAAAATTGGTATCTTCTTCCAACTTAAATAGGATTTTCTCTTGATGAGGTGTATCATGCAGTGATCTCCTATTGGATTGGAAATGTGTAACTTTTAACTCCTTGTTTTCTACGACTTGGATTTGACTTCCTCACACAACTGTATATCGGTGGCTTGAAATAATTTTTGCATCAATTTCAAAAAATGTGTGATCTTCTCTCCTCTTGCAGAGGTATTTTTTTCCTATTGTGACAAAAATTACTATGAACATGATTTGGCTTCCTCACAAATTGAGTGCTTCGCCTATTTCATAGGTGGTTTCAAATTTTATTGTGATATTTAGATCTTCTCAATATCAACACAATCTTTTCACACTATTGTGATCCCTTCTTACCCTGGCAATCTCCTTGTTTGCCTGGGCTCTAACTTGTCTAGTTGCACCTTCTTTTAAGACATCAGGTTATTCTAAACCTTGATTCCTTCTATGGTTGACATGCAAATATCAATTTGACTTGATTCTCCTCTTTGGAGGGTGAACTTCAACTTCGAATAGTGGCTTTTTCATTGACAACATGATTAAATTCATTGACTAAAAATACTTTGCCCATGCAACTTGGACAACTTCTCATACTAAAAAACATATCACCTAAATGACTTGTGTTCTTCATTGATATCCTCTAGTGTCTTCCTATGGATTGCTTTTTATTTTGAAAAACAACTATAGATTACTTTTGTTCTAAAAACCAATGATCTTCAACATGCAAATCATCCTTGTTTGATGTGTGATCATCTTGCGACTTCAAATGTGCCAACAAAGCTTCCTCTTGAAAATGAGGATCTTCTCATCGACCTTCCTTCTTACTAGTCGAATGTTGTTGGATATTTTTGTAGCTTCATTGATTTAACCCAGACAATTTCTTGAATACGGGTTTGATACCAAATTAATATAATTAAATTTCTCTAATACCAATTGAAAAAAGAGTTAGACACAAATTTCTACATAGAAATAAACACACAAAAATTGCTAAATAAACAGCTAATAAAACTTTACATTCATTCAATAAATTAAAAATACTCTTGATCACAAGATGAAGGATAAACTGATCATAGAGGTTAGAGATAAATTTCATTACAATCTACCTATTTATATGAAGGTCTTCAACAAATTTATGGACAACTAATAATAGAGATGGTTTCATACAACTTTGTGCAAAACTACAATTAACAACTTCATTCTAATTTTAGATCTTTTATTTTTATCTCCACAAACTATAGTTCAACTTTATTCTATTTTTAGAGATCCTATTTTTATATTGTACAAAGAACTACAATTCAAACTATAGTTGATCTCTTGCGTTGGAAAAATTGACATGCTAGTGAAATTGGTGAATGGTGTACATGGAAAAATGTTTGAAATCATATCATTTCCCTTGCCTAGTATTTCTTCATTGTTCCAACAAAAAAATTAATGTTAAAAAATAGAAAAATGTTTTAAAATAAATCATTCCACCTTAATAAGTGTTTTCTTTGTCTTTTCTATTTTGTTGATATTAACCATGCATAAACCATCCTTAGACATAGACTTGCACATGTTCAATGTTCCCTGTTAGTTTTTAGTTTGAATTGATTTAATTGATTTACTCTTGCCTTTGAATCCTCAACAATGTCCACATTATTTTGCATCTCAAGGTGGTTATCCATATATTGGTCCTTTATAGTGGTGGCAATAGCTTTAAATTTGGTCAGACGTGCAAGGATTTTTCTAGTGGGCATTTTGACACCCAAGCATGACACTTCACCAAAATTGGAGGTCCAGTGACAATAAGATCAACATATAAGCTGGGGTCATATGTGAGTCCATTCTCAATAGAGGGGATCCCACTAAAGGGGTTAAGGCCAAGTGGAAATCATACAACCTACCAATGAGGCCCTAGTGGAGAGGTGGTTTACCCTTAATAATAGATTTAGAGATAGATTGCGACAAAGAGGACAAGACCTAGTAGGGAAAATTCATTCTTATGCAATAGAGAAGATGATTCAACATGGACAAAATATGCAAGTGGAACTTCCTTTTCCTTCCATCTAGAGTGAATTACTTTATGAATAAAAGGGCTACCTCCTTCTGTATACCAAAAATTTATTCTTTGTTGGAGGCACTTTGAAGCTTAGAAACCCCTTCCCTAGTTTTGAATAGATGTTCAAAATCCGCCTTATAACTCCCCTTGGGATTTTTAGAAAAGGAAACACCATTGAGGGTCAATCCAGTAACTTTCACTATGGTCTTTATAAAAACTACAAAGGCAACACTCTTGAGCTTAATGACCCCATCATCCTTAGCCTGAACAAAACCAATACCTGAAGCTTAGGATCATGAATGATCATCCCCTCCACATGAGAGTCTAAATTTCCCTTAATCACATTACTCCAAAGCTCCCCATTATTCTTGAATTCAAAGCATTCATCAGGTTCAATCCTGTTCAATTCACCACCCATATCCAAAGAGGTAAAAGCTAGATTGAGAAAGTGAGAGATCTAAGAGATACAATTGTAGGTACCAACAAAATTTAAATCTTGCCACCTTATACAACAGGGAAACGAAAAGGTGAGAATGGAAAGGACTAAAAAGGTAATCTTGGGACTATGCATCATTAATAGGTAAGTCATTTGAGATCATGGCACAAACCACAATCAGGATTTCATGTAGGTGAGTCCATATTTCAAAATTATTAACAAACGTGTTGAAGCCCACTAGCTTGTCTGCCACACAGTTGCTCTCTCGTCATACATGGTAGAAGATGACATTATGGCAGAAGTTGATGTCACTGAGAGAAGCAAGTAGAACATGGAACTTGGTGATGATAGAGGTAGTCTTCTAGACTAATTTAGCCACACCATTAAGTATCATGGTTCTATTGTAAGAATCTCCTTCAACAATGATGCGTCTAAGTCCTTCTCCCTCGCAACAACTAACCCATAATAAACCACAGCCACTTCAGCTACACTAGAGGTTTGGACACCAAAGATTGGTACATAGGTAATGATAAGACCACCACATGAGTCTTTGATCACTCCACCCCCTCCCACCCAACCTGGATTATCATAGAGTTTTACAGTTAGTTTTTATTAAAAAAAAATATTTAAGATTTAATAAATGTAGTATATATTTTCGTGTTTATCTATTTACAATAGTTATGATAGTATTTTTTAATAAATATAAATGGCCAACTAGTTATATAAGCGTTTGTGTATGTGAGAGTTGTGTGTAGAGTTCAAAATGGGAAACAAAACAAAATTTTCTATGAAATTTCTAATATTGTTGATGGTTATACTTTGTTAGGAGGTGCAGTGCAAGGTATTTGCAATAATCATGATTCCATCTCTTATTGTAGAAGCCACAATGATTGCACTGTGCATGGTTTGTTGTGATATTGTATCCTGCATGGATGACCTCAGGTTTTGCAATGATCCTTATTATTGTTGATCACTCCATACAGACCCTTTAAGCTTATTTCTTTTATATACGCTAGAATAACACTGTATATGCTACATCCATATATCATAGAATAAGTTTGTATATTTCTTATGTACCATAAGGTTGTAATGCTACCATATAACCTAATAAAGGAATTCTAATTAATATTAGATGACTATTCTTAATTTTTTTGTAAGGCTGTAATGCTACCGTATAACCTAATAAAAGAATTCTAATTAATAATAGATGGCTATTCTTAAATTTTTTGGTCAATCTGAGAAAAATATTGTTGGTAAACAGATTTGTTGCTTATAGAAACTTTCTTGAAAAACTCTATTTTGCCCTGTAATTAGCAACAAAGCGTTCACAACAGTTGAAGAATCACAAAAACAAAAGAATGGTAATTCTTCTCTGTGTTTGAGAGGGGAAGCTCCCTCATATAATGGGGGTATTTGAATTTTTCAAAAAATTTAAAGAACGAACAATAAAGAAAGATTGAATGCCATATAAGGTATGAATCTAGATTAAAATAAATTCCACATAATCAAGTTTGAGATACCACAACTTGAAATAAACTTCTGCACATTCAATGCTAAAGGGAAAGCATTAGGTAATCATCAATCAAACATAAGAACATTGATAATAACCCATGAGAATAAGTTGAACACACATCCAAATTGATCTCTATTGCTTAATTGCTTGAATAATACTATCCAAGTCTCTTATACAAAGCTTGTGAAAAAGTGGAATCTCCTTTACATTGAATAATAATGAGGTATATATAGGTGAAGTGGTAACCACCTGAGGTAACTACCCTAACCACCTTTATAACTACTTTATAACTTCCTCAACTACTTGAAATAACTTCCTCAACTTTGGGAGAAATAACTACTTAAAATAACTACCCAAAATGAGAACTTAGGATAACTACCTCATATGAAAAGAGCCAAGATTATCATTTATTACAATACAGAAATAGAGATGAGAGAAAGGAAACTCGATCATGAGAATTATTTACAAAGAAAGACAAAAACATGATGCGAGTAACACAACAAAAATAAAGACTATACAAAATGCAACTCTGTACTTATTCTAAGCTAACTCCTTGCATTGCTGATGAGGCTGTTGCTTCTGTAGGCACATTAGGTTGTCCAAGTCCTTTGTCTCTGAAGATTCTAAAAAGTTGAATGGCCGAAGTGACCGATTTTCCTTTAGGAATTAGGATGTTAGCTATCCTCATTTTCCATGTCTTCAAGTTTCTATGAATGCCACTTAGTTCTGTCACCATGCTGAGTGTCTGAGGCATAGAAGTTCTCAAGGAATAGTAAATATCAATCAACCTTTCGATGGTATTTTCACTGAAGTTTGTCTTGTTAAAAATCTGCTGATCTACCATGTTCTGGAAGCTATTCTGTAACACCTGCAAATCTTCCATCAATGTCACATCTAGGAGAAGAGTAGTGAGTTGTCCTTGGATTTTGGTACACACTTGATCGCATGAAAGCATGAGCTTTTCCAACTCTGATGAAACTTGATCTATTATCACTAGTTTCCAGTTAATGCTTTCTATCCATATCTCTGGATAATCTTTTTCATTACTAGGCAAGATTTTCTCGGCTGAAAGGGTGTCCATTCCAATTTCTATCATTTGTTTAAAACCATTCACAATTTCTTTCCAGGCTGCCTCCTCTTTATTAAGGCCTCATTAGGATAGATTTTGCTTGGACTAGGAATTCACATGTGAGAGTTTTGACCTTTTCTACCCATCCTTCAGTTACCTTTCCATAGGCTTGGTAGTTTTGAAGATTATCCATAACATTCTTTTCAATTACTCCTTCTGGTGTAAATATAATTGGCTGGCGATCTACACTTAGTGGCATAGTGGAGGTATCAACTACGGATCTCAAGTTAGAAGACAAAGTGCTCACTTGTTGTTTCAATTGATCCTTGGATTGCTTGGAAATTATGAATCCATGACTAAAGTATTTTTTTGTGCTTCTTGTCGTAGGGATTCAATAGGAACTGAGGGAGATATGGAATGCATTCCATCATGAAATCTTGTGTCATCCAGAATTTCCACTGGAACTTGATCCTTTACTTGACTTGCAATAGAATTTTCTTCTATGTCTTTTGCTCTGGATTTCTTCCTCTTTTGTCGGGGTTCATCACCACATGTGTTTTGAATATTGTTCCTCCTTGGAGGGTCTTCATCTCCATCACTTCCTTGAGTATTCTGGTAAGAAGGAGTATCCCTAGCTGGAGTATGGGAAGAATGCAGCGATGTAGAGCTCTCAAGCTGACTTCCTTTCCTTCTTGGAGTTTCCTTTGTTGGTCTGGTAGCAGTCATTTGAGTAATCTTCTTCTTAATCCAGGCTTCAGAATTCTTGATTACAAAACTTGTTCTTTCTCTAACATCTCTCATTTCCAGATCTGCCCAATTCAAACTGGGAAGTGGCTGGGACTAGACTTGCTCAAAATAGATAGGATCAATCAAATCAGATCCATCATCTTCAATGCCTTCTATGGTCCAATCCATCTTGAAATCTTTCATTTGCTTCAAAGTTAACCTGGTCCAATCTCTTTTTCTAACCTAGAACTCATCTTCGCAATCCTCCCAAAAGTCTTCGAGATTAGGAAAATGAAAATAGCCAGGGCCTAACTTTAAGCTGCTCTTGACATAATCCTTACTATCAAAAGGAAACCTCATCTGATATGGATACAAGTTGACCTTAGATAAAGCTTTTTCTGTCTCATCTGCTCTTGAACTTGACTCACATCTATAGTGCCCGAGACAAATGGGAAAGGCTACCCCTTTATTTTTTCTATCTCTACATTTCTTTTGAACTGAAACCAATTGCTGACAAAGCTCAACTAAAATGAGCTTATCATCAACATATCTGGGTAGCTTGTATGGATAACCTTCAAATCCTCCTACTCGAAGATAGGTAAATCTCAGAAACTGGATGAAGAAACTTCCATATTTCTTTATCACTTTACCGGCTTCCTTTGATATTCTGGTGGCAATGTCTCCTTGTAATAACCTTACTACCCACATTGTGAAAGCATCATTCACCCGCCTGAAATACATAAATCTTTCCTCAAGTTGCAATTGCTTGTAATAATGGTAAACTTGAGTTTCTTTATTCAGGACACCATTAGTACTCAACCCTGGCCATGACCTCAAATTAGCAATAGCATATATCAAGTAAGAGATCATATGGAAATGTTGACTTGTTTTGAAGTGCATTAACTAGTCATGTATGCAGTTGCTGATGAGATGGACCCGATCAATGAATTGCTTACCGACAGAGATGACTATTATGAAGAGATACATCCACATTTCAAACTCAGTAGAGTCAGGACTTCCTATCACTCTATGGAGTAACAAAATCAAGTAACAAATCTCTTTGATGAAAAGAGAATGATAGAGTGTTTTTGGAAGCTAAGACTGTCCTCCCCATGGTGCAACCATCCATTCTTTAGCCAGATTATTGAGGCATTTGCTTCTATTGTCACTGAAGTATTTATAAGCTTTTTGCTTATCGATGTGAGTGAACTTTTCCTTATATGGCAAATGAAGAATAATAGCTATTGAAATTCCGTCTAGTTTGGCCATTAAGGATCCGTCTGCAGCTCTTATCTCTCTTGCATTAGGATTATATCTTTTTGAGCATTCTAGTACCAAATCTGCACATTGAATTGATATGGGAAAACATGCTACTTCAATCAAGCCACTTCCCACCACTCTACAAGACAATTTTGATTTGTCACCTTCCATGAAGAACCTTTTGATCTCCTGCAAATTTATGTGCCCAATCTTGGTATCATGAACCTCTGGAATCATGGTGGTGATCATCGGAGTGTACTCATACTCCTGAGCCTTGTACTTCATGATGGTATTTTTGCAGACCCTTTGTATTGAAGTCCTCTATGTCAATGTTACTGAAACTTTGAGACTTTGAAGATTTGTGACTGACTTGATTAAGTGACTATGTCTCGCCCATAAGTAAGATCTACCCCCTGTCTTTATCATGGATGATCCATTTGTTCCTCCTTGAATCACTACTCACAGAATTTGATATTACTTTATTGGCCTTTAAGTGATCATCATAATGATTCTTAGCTGGCATCTGATATTAATCTACTCATGATTATCTTGACAATCAATGACACAATGTTACCTTCTTGAAACTGAGGTCTGTGATTGACCTCTCTATCACTTCTTTGTTTTGATCTGTGTATTAGATCTATTGGGGTTGTTGTGATAGTTGTGACCATGCTTGATAGATTCTCTGCTCATTGATGATTTCTATCAACCATTCATGTTGTCAATGTCTTCAGTATTGTGAATCAATTGTCCAATAGCTTGGACTGCACTACTTGAGATGTAATGTATGCACTATCTTAGATCTTTAGATTTGTTAGCACCATTCTTTATGACTAAGGTTTACCTTTATTCATCATTCAAAACTTCATACCTCTGTTCACTGACCTAAGGCTGATATCTCCTATAGATATGCTACTCACTGTTTTGACAGGTCTATGGTTAGCTTCTATTTGAAATCTTTGGCACTGTATTTACTTTGTTTCTCATTGTATTGGACTAAACCATTGTGTCTTGTTTTTTTTCTATCTAAGCCTGTTAACGAATTGTCATAAAGCTTTCATATCCACATGTAGGAGTGAGGATGCTAAGGAAGGTGGCGTAGTGCTATTCTTAGCTATCCATGAGATAGTATCCTTTCTGGGAAACTTTGGAACATCTGATGAGGCTATTCATTGCTATGAAATTCTTGCATATCATTGACAACCTGCAGAAAACACCTTGAAATGCAATATTTCATCTTTAAAATTTGCAAGTGCGAGTAGCGTTAAGGGGCACGATAGCATGCAGGTCGACGAGAGCATTTGTAACTATGATATCTGATATAAATCTTCCTCCCATCGATGGTTTGGTGGATGTTTACAACCTACTCCATGTTTGCAGAGCCTGGCACTATGTTTGCAATTCTATTCACTTGGAAATGAATACCTCTACACCCGCCAAATGCATCTACGTGAAAGGAGCCATCCGGGTATCAGGCGTTTAAACATTTCTTATTGAACATCTATGAGTGGTCTTCAACTTGCGAGTGGAGTTTAGAGAGAACGATAGCAGGCATAGCTATCGGCATGCAAAACAAATGGTGAAGGTTGTTATAAAACCGATTTTGCTATCCTTCACAAGCTACGTGGTGTATTCAATCTGCCAGGTGGACGTTCAAGGAGAAGGCAATATCTTTCAAAACACTTTCATATCACTGCTGAAAACTAAGAAGTTGCCGTGTATCAACATCTTGCTGATGTTGGCTAACTCATCGAAAGCATGAAACCGTTGCATGACTTTGAGTTTTCTCATATTGTGCGTAAGAACATATTGGTAACTTGATGATTTTTACCAACTTGATGATAATTTCTCATTCGCAACTTGAAGTTGGTGTTCATTGGTCCCTTTAACCATTTTACCATGTTGCCGCTAACACTTGGTCAACCGCTAGCTTACACCGTTGATGATCATGTTTTACTTTAAACTCTTTGAAAATGCCGATAACAATCCTAGACAATACAATATTATCATTCATTTATTGGCAATTCGAGGGATCATTTAACTTGAAGTTTAGAAGTCAACATGTTATTTTGAATCATATCCTTTACTTTGAAAACGTTCATAGGATTACAAATACAAATACAAAGAGTTTCTTGATTTTCTCAAAAACATGATTTGCGACCCTTCACCATCATAATGTGAAGTACAATTATAACTTTTAAAGCTTGGGAGAACTTTGGGAATTCACATATAGTCCTTTTTTTTTTTTTAACAAATACATCCAAATATATGATGAACCATTCACACTAAAATGACCTGTTATTACATGGAAACGAAGAAGAATTATAGTTGTCAAATTTACAATTAGGATCAATAGCTGGCTCTGACTGGGGATGAGGACCGTAAGGGACAATGAAGGAACCCATAATATTTGGTTAACAATAGTCAGTGTATTATTCATTGGGCAACAGAGTCAAAAGGATTGGTGCACTACTTTACATGGAACAAGGAGGGAGAACCAAGCCAAAAAGGAGAAAGAACAACACACACACAAACAAAAGGGAACAAAGCCAAAACTCCTAGCTAAGCTATATACAAGATGAAAGGCAAGTGAGCTTATGGATTATATAATTTTAAGTGTTGCCCATTATAAGGAAGGGGCATATGTGTGCCATCTAAGTATGCCAGATAGAATGAATTTGTACCACAGACTTGCCTGATTTGAAAAGGTCCTCTCCAAAGTGAATCAAATTTACCATGTAGTCCCTTTGGTTCTCTTCATTTATCCCATAATAGGACTAGATCGCCAACTTGAAAAGATCTTTCCCTTGCTTCTTGGTCAAACAGTTCTTTCACTCGCATTTGATATTCTCTGATTCTATCCACTACTATTTCTCTCTGTTCTTCCATCTTGGTTAAGTACAATATCCGTTTTTCAAATGCGTCTTTAAATTCATAATTTTTTACTACATCTTGCAACTTAATAGAAGCTAATTCCAATGGAATAGGTAATCTAGCTTCCGCACCAAAAACTAACTCGAATGGAGACATCTTGATAGCCCGCTTCTTCGTTGTACGATCAGCCCACAGTGCTTCATATAGATACTTATGCCACGTTCTCTGATTTTTATCGACTAACTTGCGGAGAATAGTGATGATATTCTTATTGCTCGCTTCAGCTTGACCATTTCCTTAAGGATAATAGTTAGATGCATGTGAAAGTATAACTCCATACTTGTAATAGAAAGCTGATATTTCATAAGAAGAGAAGTTGGTACCATTATCGGTGACGATTTTCTGTGGAACTCCATATCTTACAAGAATGTTTTGTTTGATGAAGTCACAAACTACTTCTGATGTTGTTTGTCTAACTGGAGCTACTTCAACCCACTTGGTGAAATAATCAGTGGCTACCAAGATGTGAGTATGACCCGCACTAGAATGAGGATGGATTGGACCGATAAAATCTAGTCTCCACTGCTGAAATGGTTCTTCAATAATCACAGGTTTCAAAGGTAGGGCAGCAAGTTGTACTCTTCCCTTGAATTGTTGACATGCGTCGCATATCTTTACCCACTCATCTGCATATTTGAGCATTCCAGGCCAATAATAGCAATTTCTCAATATTTTGAAAGCCGTTACTGAGGAAGAAAAATGCCCTCCACAGGCCTCATTATGAAAGAACTGAAGGAGCTTCTTTCTTTGTTCTTTGTCTATAGACCTGAGAAATGTGCCATCTATTCCTTTTTTATAAAGAACATCACCCCAAATAATATATTTAGTAGCCTTCAACTTGATAGTTCGTTTCTCCCTAGGGGTTAGATGAGCAGGACATTCTCTGTATGTGATAAAATGTGCTATGTTGGAAAACCACTCATCTGTGGTGCTAACAAATAGAACCAAAGGTAGTTCAGACTCTTGAGCAACATTCCCATTAGAATTATTCTCAGCTATTAGCTTACACAACCCACGCCCGTGAACAAGCTTGGTTGGTTTGATATCGATATCATACTCTTGAACCTTTGCAATCCAAGAGGCTCGCTTGCTCATACCAATTTCTTGTTGTGTGAGTATGGTCTTTACTGCAGTATCTAGGACATACACTATAGAATGAGAATTTAGAACATAAAAGCGAAATTGCTTCATAGCCTTGACCACTGCATAAGCTTTCTTTTCAACTAGAGAATACTTCAATTCATTCTTTTTCAGTGGAATACTCATAAAAGAAATCGGTGCCTCAATGTTTTCATTATGATGTTGGGTCAATATTGCGGATAATGTAGTGTCAGAAGCATAACAATATACATTGAAATCTTTGGAGAAATCTGGATAAACCAATGTAGGTGCATCCGCAATGGCAGACTTGATCTGATTGAAAGCCCTTTTTCCTTCCTCTGACCATTCGAATGTGACATTATCTCTCATCATGTCAACAATGGATTTTGTAATTTCTGAGAAATTAGGAATAAATTTTCTTATAAAATTAATCTGGCCAAAGAAAGAGCGAACACCAGGCTTACTGGAAGGTAATGGTAACTGTTGAATGGCTTTGACTCACTCTGAATCAATATGAATACCTTCTTTCGAAACAATGTGACCTAACAATTTCCCTTCTGTCACTCCAAAAATGGATTTCTTTGGATTCAATGAAATACCTTGTTGCCTGCAACGTTGTAGCACACACTCCAAATGATAAGCATGTTCTTCACATTTCTTGGAGAAAATAGTTAAGTCATCTAGGTATACAACAATAATTTTATTTCTCAAGTCACCAAAAGAAAGATCCATTGCATGTTGAAAAGTGGCACCGGCATTAATCAAACCGAAAGGCATACGGTTATAGGCAAAGGTTCCCCACAAAGTAGTGAAAGCTGTCTTATGCTGATCATCTTGTTCTACACTAATTTGATTATATCCAGAAAAACCATCAAGCATCGACATCATCTCAGGACCAGAGATAGTTTGAAGGAGATGGTCCATTACTTGTAAGGGATAGTTGTCTTTAAGAGATGCTTGATTGAGATTGCAAAAATCAACACAAATTCTTATCTCGCCATTCTTCTTTCTGACAGGCACTATATTCGCAACCCATGTGGAATGATGGATTGGGTAAATGATTTTAGCCTTTAACATTTTATCTACTTCTGCAAAGATTGCATTTGCTATCTTTGGATTGAATTGCCTTTGTTTTTGCTTGAATGGGGGTGAATCAGGCTTAAGAGGAATATGATGCTTAAATTCGCCATTCATAAACACTTTGAGATCATCATAGCACCATGCGAATACATCAATATAGCTATTTAACAATTCAATGATGACTTTTCTTTCTTTGTGGGACAAGCATTTTCCAATTAAAACAATCTTCGGATCATTTTCAGAACCAATATTTACTTTTTTTGTATCTGGAGAACTTGAGGGCTTCTTTTCATCATTCTTTACAAACTGATCATTCTTATCAAAGAGACTCTCAAGAGTGACTAATCCCTTAGGAATAGTATTTCCCTTTAATTGCAAAATCTCTGATTCTTTATCTTCTTCTTTTATATTTTGTTGGCTTGTCAAAGAATGATTACCATCAAAGGATGAATTTGAGAAGGTTCCGGTGCCCTCTAAGAACGAGATGATATGCTTATCATCATCAAAAACTTGCCAATTTTGATTATTATCTGGCACACTAGGTCGGTAGATCATTTCTACTATATACACATCTTTTTCAAACTCAGGATGGGGCAGTAATAAAGAGGCTGAAACAGCAAGAGAATCTGCCTTTGTATTTTGTTCTCTTGGGATGGCTTGTATGGAGAAAGCATCAAAACTTTCGATCTCATCCCATACTTTGTTTCGATAAGACTTGAGCCTTTTATTTTTAGTCTGATATTGACTTCTCACCTGGTTGACAACTAGTTCAGCATCTCCCATAACTTGTAACTTCTTGATTCCTTTTTCTTTGGCAAATTCCAAACCTAGAAGAAGAGCTTCATACTCTATCGTGTTATTGGTAGTATCAAATGCGAGCTTGTAGGCTTTAGGAAACTTTTCCCCTTGAGGAGATATCAACACCACACCAGCACCTGAACCGGAAGATGAAGAACTTCCATCAAATTGCATTACCCAAAGTTCTGCAGATATGTCAGGAGCTTGAATTTCAGGAACACTCTCCTTCTTCGATGACATCATATATGTACCTAGGCCCATCTCAACATATAATATTTCAGCTCTTGGATTATTAGATTTGAGAACTATGTATTTGGCTTTGGGTTCTGGGTCCAATCTAACTTTCTTGTTGCCAAGAGGTATCAAGGCATGTGACCAATCTAATTGAATCTCTCCACCCAAATCTTTACAGAAACTACGGCTTAAGAGCATACCATAGCTGGCTAGAATATCGGCAACCAAGATGTTAAGTTTCAACTTCTTTTGAGGATGAGCAGCTAAAACAACTTGAGCATCCTTAATTTATCCGACCAAGGGTACTTGCTTCGATTCCATTGAGAACACTTTACCAGTAGGTTTATTTAAAGATAGGCCTAGTGCATGAGCAACTTTGGAAGGCATTACATTATCAGATGCACCAAAATCTATAATACAGTTACTCAACTTACAACCTGCAATGTATAAGGAAATATAGAAATGATCTGGCTTATTAGAAAAGGAAGTAGCAACAAGAGATGATTCTCTTGTAATAGACTCATCTTTCTCATCATCATCAAAATTCTCTCCTGATTCTTGATGTACGTCTGAGTGAGGTTGCTTGTAATCCTTTTTGATACAATGCACCAATTTATCCAATTGTTGCGGATTCTTCTTAAGATACTCAAATTGAGAAATTTGCACCTTGGTCTTTTTACAATATTCAATGAAATCAAAAGAATCTTCAAAAGAGGAATTACCATGTTCAACTTCTTTTTCATCTTTTCTTGATGATCCTAGTTCTTCTTTACTTTGTTTCCTGGAAAGAATTTGCTTAGGAACCTCATCCACCTCTTTATCTTTTGTAGCTAACTTAGCTTTCTCCCCGAGCTTCTGGCGCCAATTCTTTGTAAACACATTACACGAATGATTATTTATGTAACTATCTTTCTCATTTTCCTTGCCAGACTCATATTCTAAAAAAGTTGACTGTAGGTGGACCAAACTATTGATTAGTTTCATCTTCAACATATTTTTGGTCTTTTCACTGGTCTGGTTCATCTGCATAAACCTAGTCATCTCGGGACATGAAGCTCCATCGTGGTCTGTTGTGAGATGAAAATCACACATTGCAGCAGTTTGACGATTACTTGTAGATGGATGCTCAATCGCCAACCTTGGTGTTGGAGTTGGTAGCTTTGGTTGCCAGTTTTGTTGATATGGAATATAATTCCTTCTAGGAATATCTTGATACATACGTGGTGGATTCTGTGGTAATTGCTTCTTCAACTGAAGTAAATCATTAGCTAGCTTTTGAATCGTTGGATCGGTAGTTGCAGGATTGTCTTGTTGAATTTTTCCTTTCTGTAATTCTTTATTCCACTTTCCAGCGCTCAGTAGGTCATCTTCAACTTCAATGGCTAACCTTTGTGCTGCAGCGAGATCAGCTACTCGTCCTCTTCTTATTTGGAAACTAATGTCAGGAGGTTATGCATTAATGAAGAAACATTTTTGATTTTCCTCCGTAGGCCTCTTATCAGTTGCTAATTTATTGACTATTTTGTTGAAACGAGCCACGAATTCTCTCATAGGTTCATGCACTTCTTTCTTCATTTGGGTTAATTAAGCAAGAAGTAAATAACCATCATCTATAGTTTTAAGTCTTTCTTCAAATTTTTGTAATAGAGTCGCCCAATTAGTAATGGAACCGGATGGTAACTGATTAAACCATTCGGCTGCGGCATCAATTAGAGTTTCATCAAAAAGTCGTACAGAAACATCCTCATACTGAACTTCGAGGATTGCGTATGCAGTAAAGAAGGCACTAATATGATCTTCCGTGGTGACTTTTCCATCTCCTGAGAACTTCGGAAGATGCTTCCTTGAACCTGTTGGCAAATCATGCAATTGATTTCCTAAAGCTAGAGGGCCTATGGTAGCACCCCATGGAACTAGTTGTGGATGAGCCATGATTGGTTGTGTAAAGTTAATAACAAGAGGAGGAAGTAAAGTTAAGGCTTGGACAAATGAGGAATGAGCACTTTATTTCTTTGGCGAAGAAGGTCTACTGGTAGACTTAACTTTCTTTTTATAAGTGGTAGAAGGTATGGAAAAATCAACTTTGTATAGTTCAGCAAAATCAAGGTCAATGATACCCTTGCTTCTGTCACCTCTAGTATACCTTTTGCTTGCCAGTGTGCTTGCTAATCACCTTGCTTGTACTGGTCTTGCATACATCAAATATTTTGTCTTCTTCACCTAGGAAGCACAAAAATTCTCTTAATGACAATAAGTTATTGTCTAGGATGTACTCTCCTAAGAAAGTAATAATTCATCTTCATCCGCCAACACTTGATGCACTTGTTAGTATTCTGGATCAACTTGTCATATTCTAGGTTGTCTTTGATTTGGTTGCTGATTTAATGGAATCAAGAACACACGAGGAAATCTTTCGACTATTCTTTCACGGACCACCACTGGATTTTGAGCTTGTCTTTCTTCTTCTGCCAATATAGCACTTACTCTTTGATATTCAGCCCTACTTCTTCTATTCCTCCAAGCTAAAGTATCCAATTGTGAAAGTATATCTTCTTGCTCTGCATGAATCCAATCAAGATTCGGTTGTAGCATAGGGAAGAGGTTCTCATGCGGAAGAACCATCTTGTTTCATGACAGGCAAGTAAAAACAATATCAAAGCGACTGTCTTCTTGTTTCGATTTTGTATTCCCCAGCAGAGTCGCCAAAAATCTGTTGGTAAACAGATTTGTTGCTTTAAGAAACTTTTTTGAAAAACTCTGTTTTGCCTTGTAATTAGCAACAAAGCGTTCACAACAGTTGAAGAATCACAAAAACAAAAGAATGGTAATTCTTCTCTGCGTTTGAGAGGGGCAGCTCCCTCGTATAATGGGGGTATTTGGATTTTTCAAAAAATTTAAAGAACGAACAATAAAGAAAGATTGAATGCCATATAAGGTATGAATCTAGATTAAAATAAATTCCATATAATCAAGTTTGACATACCACAACTTGAAATAAACTTCTGCACATTCAATGCTAAAGGGAAAGCATTAGGTAATCATCAATCAAACATAAGAACATTGATAATAACCCATGAGAATAAGTTGAACACACATCCAAATTGATCTCTATTGCTTAATTGCTTGAATAATACTATCCAAGTCTCTTATACAAAGCTTGTGAAAAAGTGGAATCTCCTTTACATTGAATAATAATGAGGTATATATAGGTGAAGTGGTAACCACCTGAGGTAACTACCCTAACCACCTTTATAACTACTTTATAACTTCCTCAACTACTTGAAATAACTTCCTCAACTTTGGGAGAAATAACTACTTAAAATAACTACCCAAAATGAGAACTTAGGATAACTACCTCATATGAAAAGAGCCAAGATTATCATTTATTACAATACAGAAATAGAGATGAGAGAAAGGAAACTCGATCATGAGAATTATTTACAAAGAAAGACAAAAACATGATGCGAGTAACACAACAAAAATAAAGACTATACAAAATGCAACTCTGTACTTATTCTAAGCTAACTCCTTGCATTGCTGATGAGGCTGTTGCTTCTGTAGGCACATTAGGTTGTCCAAGTCCTTTGTCTCTGAAGATTCTAAAAAGTTGAATGGCCGAAGTGACCGATTTTCCTTTAGGAATTAGGATGTTAGCTATCCTCATTTTCCATGTCTTCAAGTTTCTATGAATGCCACTTAGTTCTGTCACCATGCTGAGTGTCTGAGGCATAGAAGTTCTCAAGGAATAGTAAATATCAATCAACCTTTCGATGGTATTTTCACTGAAGTTTGTCTTGTTAAAAATCTGCTGATCTACCATGTTCTGGAAGCTATTTTGTAACACCTGCAAATCTTCCATCAATGTCACATCTAGGAGAAGAGTAGTGAGTTGTCCTTGGATTTTGGTACACACTTGATCGCATGAAAGCATGAGCTTTTCCAACTCTGATGAAACTTGATCTATGATCACTAGTTTCCAGTTAATGCTTTCTATCCATATCTCTGGATAATCTTTTTCATTACTAGGCAAGATTTTCTTGGTTGCAAGGGTGTCCATTCCAATTTCTATCATTTGTTTAAAATCATTCACAATTTCTTTCTAGGCTGCATCCTCTTTCTTGACATTCCTCAAGTCTTTGTCAATAGTATTTTTCTTTATTAAGGTGTCATCATGGATAGATTTTGCTTGGACTAGGAATTCACATGTGAGAGTTTTGACCTTTTCTACCCATCCTTCAGTTACCTTTCCATAGGCTTGGTAGTTTTGAAGATTATCCATAACATTCTTTTCAATTACTCCTTCTGGTGTAAATATAATTGGCTGGCGATCTACACTTAGTGGCATAGTGGAGGTATCAACTACAGATCTCAAGTAAGAAGACAAAGTGCGCACTTGTTGTTTCAATTGATCCTTGGATTGCTTGGAAATGATGAATCCATGACTAAAGTATTTTGTTGTGCTTCTTGTCGTAGGGATTCAATAGGAACTGAGGGAGATATGGAATACATTCCATCATCAAATCTTGTGTCATCCAGAATTTCCACTGGAACTTGATCCTTTACTTGACTTGCAATAGAATTTTCTTCTATGTCTTTTGCTCTGGATTTCTTCCTCTTTTGTCGGGGTTCATCACCACATGTGTTTTGAAGATTGTTCCTCCTTGGAGGGTCTTCATCTCCATCACTTCCTTAAGTATTCTGGTAAGAAGGAGTATCCCTAGCTAGAGTATGGGAAGAATGCAGCGACGTAGAGCTCTCAAGCTGACTTCCTTTCCTTCTTGAAGTTTCCTTTGTTGGTCTGGTAGCAGTCATTTGAGTAATCTTCTTCTTAATCCAGGCTTCAGAATTCTTGATTACAAAACTTGATCTTTCTCTGACATCTCTCATTTCCGCATCTACCCAATTCAAACTGGGAAGTGGCTGGGACTGGACTTGCTCAAAATAGATAGGATCAATCAAATCAGATCCATCATCTTCAATCCCTTCTATGGTCCACTCCATCTTGAAATATTTCATTTGCTTCAAAGTTAACCTGGTCCAATCTCTTTTTCTAACCTCGAACTCGTCTTCGCAATCCTCCCAAAAGTCTTTGAGATAAGGAAAATGAAAATAGCTAGGGCCTAACTTTAACCTGCTCTTGACATAATCCTTACTATCAAAAAGAAACCTCATCTAATATGGATACAAGTTGACCTTGGATAAAGATTTTTCTGTCTCATCTGCTCTTGAACTTGACTCACATCTATAGTGCCCGAGACAAATGGGAAAGGCTACCCCTTTATTCTTTCTATCTAAGCATTTCTTTTGAACTGAAACCAATTGTCAACAAAGCTCAACTAAAATGAGCTTATCATCAACATATCTGGGTAGCTTGTACGGATAACCTTCAAATCCTCCTACTCGAAGATAGGTAAATCTCAGAAACTGGATGAAGAAACTTCCATATTTCTTTATCAATTTAGCGGCTTCCTTTGATATTCTGGTGGCAATGTCTCCTTGTAATAACCTTACTGCCCACATTGTGAAAGCATCATTCACCCACCTGAAATACACAAAGCTTTCCTCAAGTTGCAATTGCTTATAATAATGGTAAACTTCAGTTTCTTGATTTAGGACACCATTAGTACTCAACCCTGGCCATGACCTCAAATTAGCAATAGCATATATCAAGAAAGAGATCATATGGAAACGTTGACTTGTTTTGAAGTGCACTAACTGGTCATGTATGTAGTTGCTGATGAGATGGCCCCAGTCAATGAATTGCTTACCGACAGAGATAACTGTTATGAAGAGATATATCCACATTTCAAACTCAGTGGAGTCAGGACTTCCTGTCACTCTATGCAGTAACAAAATCAAGTAACAAATCTCTTTGATGAAAAGAGAATGATGGAGTGTTTTTGGAAGCTGAGACTGTCCTCCCCGTGGTGCAACCATCCATTCTTTAGCTAGATTATTGAGGCATTTGCTTCTATTGTCGCTGAAGTATTTATAAGCTTTTTGCTTATCGATGTGAGTGAACTTTTCCTTATATGGCAAACGAAAAATAATAGCTATTGAAATTCCATCTAGTTTGGCCATTAAGGATCCGTCTGCAGCTCTTATCTCTCTTGCATCGGGATTATATCTTTTTGAGCATTCTAGTACCAAATCTGCACATTGAATTGATATGGGAAAACATGCTGCTTCAATCAAGCCACTTCCCGCCACTCTACAAGACAATTTTGATTTGTCACCTTCCATGAAGAACCTTTTGATCTCTTGCAAATTTATGTGCCCAATCTTGGTATCATGAACCTCTGGAATCATGGTGGTGATCATCAGAGCGTACTCATACTCCTGAGCCATGTACTTCATGATGGTATTTTTGCAGACCCTTTGTATTGAAGTCCTCTATGTCAATGTTATTGAAACTTTGAGACTTTGAAGATTTGCGACTAACTTGATTAAGTGAAACTTTGAGACTTTGAAGATTTGCGACTGACTTGATTAAGTGACTATGTCTTGCCCATAAGTAAGATCTACCCCCTGTCTTTATCATGGATGATCCATTTGTTCCTCCTTGAATGGCTGCTCACAGAATTTGATATTACTTTATTGGCCTTTAAGTGATCATCATAATGATTCTTAGCTGGCATCTGATATTAATCTACTCATGATTATCTTGACAATCAATGACATAATGTTACCTTCTTGAAACTGAGGTCTATGATTGACCTCTCTATCACTTCTTTGTTTTGATCTGTGTATTAGATCTATTGGGGTTGTTGTGATAGCTGTGACCATGCTTGATAGATTCTCTGCTCATTGATGATTTCTATCAACCATTCATGTTGTCAATGTCTTCAGTATTGTGAATCAATTGTCCAATAGCTTGGACTGCACTACTTGAGACGTAATGTATGCACTGTCTTAGATCTTTAGATTTGTTAGCACCATTCTTTATGACTAAGGTTTACCTTTATTCATCATTCAAAACTTCATACCTCTGTTCACTGACCTAAGGCTGATATCTCCTATAGATATGCTACTCAGTGTTTTGACAGGTCTATAGTTAGCTTCTATTTGAAATCTTTGGCACTGTATTTACTTTGTTTCTCATTGTATTGGACTAAACCATTGTGTCTTGTTTTTTTTCTATCTAAGCCTCTCAACGCACTATCATAAAGCTTTCATATCTACATGCAGGAGTGAGGATGCTAAGGAAGGTGGTGTAGTGCTATTCTTATCTATCCATGAGATAGTATCCTTTCTGGGAAACTTTGGAACATCTGATGACTCTATTCGTTGCTGTGAAGTTCTTGCATATCATCGATAACCTACAGAAAACACCTCGAAATGCAATATTTCATCTTTAAAATTCACAAGTGCGAGTAGCGTTAAGGGGCACAATAGCATGTAGGTCGACCAGAGCATTTGTAACTGTGATATCTGATATAAATCTTCCTCCCATCGATGGTTTGGTGGATGTTTACAACCTACTCCATGTTTGCAGAGCCTGGCGCTATGTTTGCAATTCCATTCACTTGGAAATGAATACCTCTACACTCGCCAAGTGCATCTGCGTGAAAGGAGCCATCCGGGTATCAGGCATTTAAACATTTCTTATTCAACATCTGCGAGTGGTCTTCAACTTGTGAGTGGAGTTTAGAGAGCATGATAGCAGGCATATCTATCGGCATGCAAAACAAACGGTGAAGGTTGTTATAAAACCGATTTTGCTATCCTTCACAAGCTACGTGGTGTATTCAATCCACTAGGTGGACGTTCAAGGAGAAGGTGATATCTTTCAAAACACTTTCATATTGCCATTGAAAACTAAGAAGTTGCAGTGTATCAGCATCTTGCTCATGTTGGCTAACTCACCGAAAGCATGAAACCATTGCATGACTTTGAGTTTTCTCATATTGTGCGTAAGAACATATTGGTAACTTGATGATTTTTACCAACCTGATGATAATTTCTCATTCGCAACTCAAAGTTGGTGTTCATTGGTCCCTTTAACCATTTTACCATGTTGCCGCTAACACTTGGTCAACCGCCAGCTTACACCATTGATGATCATGTTTTACTTTAAACTCTTTGAAAATGCCAATAACAATCCTAGACAATACAATATTACCATTCATTTATTGGCGATTCGAGGGATCATTTAACTTGAAGTTTAGAAGTCAACATGTTATTTTGAATCATATCCTTTACTTTGAAAACGTTCATAGGATTACAAATACAAATACAAAGAGTTTCTCGATTTTCTCAAAAACATGATTTGTGACCCTTCACCATCATAATGTGAAGTGCAATTATAACTTTTAAAGCTTGGGCGAACTTTGGGAACTCACATATAGTCCCTTTTTTCTTTTTTAATGAATACATCCAAATATATGACGAACCATTCACACTAAAATGACCCGTTATTACATGGAAATGAAGAAGAATTATAGTTGTGAAATTTACAATTAGGATCAAAAAATATTTATTGTTACTTTTTTATCAATATGACATGTAAAATTACTATTCATTGTTAAAGATTGTTGAAAATTCATTTTCAAGCCATCCTTGTAGCCTTTTCATTGTATTGAAAGATCCATAATATGTTTGTTCTCTTTGTAAGAGATCATGTATCCTGCTATTGGCTTTACTAAATGCTTCACCCATCTCCTTCTATAATCATTATTTCTCCATATGAGTTGTAGGCTAGCAAAAAATAACAAAAAATGATGATCTAATTTAATGTTAGAGAAATTTCATATTCAAGCAATCCTTCTATGATTTGACGTAACATTTCATGTCATGAGGATAGAAGCTAGAGGGATCAAAGATTTTATTTTATAGAACAAATTGGAAGTGATTGAGCATGGCAAAGATGCCATCACTTGATGTGTTATAGTGTATATGAATTCTAGTGCAATTTATGTTTCAATAATTCAACCTATCATACTTGAAAGGATTGAATTTAAATGTATATTTTTTAATTTTATGTTCATGGATTTGGTGAATTCTAGTGCAATTTGTGTGTCTATAATTTGATGGCCATTTAAATATGCACAGGGCACGATCTTGGCCCGATCTTTTATGATGTTGGAGTCACAACTTTGCACTCAACAAGACTTGATCCCTAGTGAAATCATTTTGAGTCATTCAATTTCAAGAGAAGACCATGGGTTTGTTGACTTAAATGTACATCAGAAATTAAAAAATATTTTCAAATGTAAATGAAAGCAATAACAAAATAATGATTTTTGATAATGCAAATTTTAAGCAAAATATTTAAAATTGATTGTGACGGTAAAAGATTTCAATAAGAACTATTTTAGATTAAGAACAAAACATACTTAAAACATAAAAACATTAAAACAAGCATACATGACTAAAATTTCAATATTATTTTGTGCCCATAAAAAAATAAAAATATTCTTTATTTCATAAACCAAAAGATACATTAAAATTTTAGTATCAAATTAGTATATAAATGAACCGATACTAATTTCAATTATTATGGTCATAATAATTTTGGCATGATTAAAGTAGATAATATTTGGCGAATTTATTAAACTAATTAATCTGATAGGCTTTTAGTGGGTGAAAGCGACCGAGAAATTGTAAGACATTCCGGCGGCCACCAGAATGTCTTGTCGCCGACATTTTCCCTCTGGTTGCTGACGTGCTCACGCCTTGCCGTCATCTTCATGTGTGCACTTTGTTTCCCAAGTGACGCTGTCTTTAATGATGTCTTTAATGAATTTCTCCTCGAGGCTGTGCACGAATGTCGATGTTCTTTATGGGTGCTTGCAACCCTAAAATCTATTTTTTTTGTTGTTGTCGGTAATTTTTCGCTCTAGAAATGTTCGCATAGATTGTTGGGTTTTGTTCTCGTTGTGACTGTTTTGCTGGTTAGGTTTGGTTCTCGGTGTGGCTATTTTACTGGACTTCCTTGTGAGCTTGACAACGTTAATGGTTTGAAGTTGCAAGGTAAGGTTCCATTTTATTTAAATTTGTTTTTCTTTTCCATTGCATTTTATTTATAGTCTATTTATTTTCTACTTCCGTGTGCTTGCAGGGTTGTTGCTTTTTTTTTGTTGCTTAACTGTTTGTGGGCGTCGCTACTTCCAGTTTGCAAGCAATTTGCTCCTATGTGCTTGCAGGATTTTGGATTTTTTTTTGTTCGTTAATTGTTTGTGGGCATGGCTACTTCCACTTTGGAAGCCATTTTCAAGGTTGCTTTGTGAGTTTCACGACGTGCATTCTTTGAATTTGCAAGGTAAGTTCCACTACTTGCAACCATAAGATTTAATTTGTTTTTATTGTTGTAAGCAATATTTTGCTCTGCAAATTTTTCCATGGGTTTGTATATAGTCATGCAGTTAGGTTTTGTTCTCATGCCTTGCCGTCGTCTCTGTGCGTGCACTCTGTTTCCCAAGTGATGCTGTCTTTAATGATGTCTTTAATGATTTTGTGGTTGAGACTATGAATGAATGTCGATGTTCTTTATGGGTTCTTGCAACCCTAAAATTTAATTTGTTTTGTTGTTGTTGGCAATATTTCACTCTGCAATTTTTGCTCTGGAAATGTTTGCATAGATTGTTGGGTTTTGTTCTCATTGTGACTGTTTTGCTGGTTATGTTTGGTTCTCAGTGTGACTATTTTACTGGACTTCCTTCTGAGCTGGACAATGTTAATGGTTTGAACTTGCAAGGTAAGGTTCTATTTTATTTAAATATGTTTTTCTTTTCTATAGCATTTTGTTTATAGTCTATTTATTTTCTCCTTCCGTGTGCTTGTAGGGTTGCTGCTTTTTTTCTGTTGCTTAACTGTATGTGTGCGTCGCTACTTCTAGTTTGCAAGCCATTTGCTCCTGTGTGCTTGCAGGATTCCAGATTTGTTTATGTTCTTTAACTGTTTGTGGGCGTGGCTACTTCCACTTTGGAAGCCATTTTCGAGCCCACTTTGTGAGTTTCATGATGTGCATGCTTTGATTTTGCAAGGTAAGTTTCATTGCTTGCAACCGTAAGATTTAATTTGTTTTATTGTTGTAAGAAATATTTCGCTCTGCAAATTTTCGCATGGGTTTGTATATAGTCATGCAGTTAGGTTTTGTTCTCGTTGTATGAGCTTCATGCCTTGAATGCTTTGATGTCCTTGTAGGGTTGTTTCTTTGTTTATGTTGTTTAACTATTTGTCGGCGTGACTATTGAAATTGAAAGGTAAGTTCCTGTTTTATTTAGATTCTTTATGCCCGCTTGGAAGCCTAAAATCTAATTTCTTTTGTTGTTGTCGGCAATATTTCGGTCTACAAATTACTTTGTCTATGTTATTTAACTATTTGTGGCCGTGACTACTTCCAATTTGCTAGGCAATTTCACATTGCTTTGGATATAGTTGTTGACTTAGGTTTTGTTGTCGCTCTAAGTGAATGGTTTGAATTTGCAAGGTAAGTTCTGGTTTTAGTTAGATTGTTTTTGGTCTTGTGATGCATTTTTCTATACTCTGCTTATTTCCCGATTTGGTGTAGTTGCAAGGTTGGTACTTTGTGGATATTATTGTAGGTTAAAAGGTAAGCTTTGATTTTATTTAAATTTTTTGGGGTTTTGTAACGCTTTTTTTTAATAGTCTGCTTATTTTCTCCTTCCCTCTGCTTGCAGGGTTGTTACTTTGTCTACTTTATTTAACTGTTTGTGGTCGTGACTACTTCCAGTTTGCTAGGCAATTTTGCATTGCTTTGGATATAGTTGTTGACTTAGGTTGTGTTGTCGCTCTGAGTGAATGGTTTGAATTTGCAAGGTAAGTTCTGGTTTTAGTTAGATTGTTTTTGGTCTTGTGATGCATTTTTCTATACTCTGCTTATTTCCCGATTTGGTGTAGTTGCAAGGTTGGTACTTTGTGGATATTATTGTAGGTTAAAAGGTAAGCTTTGATTTTATTTAAATTTTTTGGGGTTTTGTAACGCTTTTTTTTAATAGTCTGCTTATTTTCTCCTTCCCTCTGCTTGCAGGGTTGTTACTTTGTCTACTTTATTTAACTGTTTGTGGTCGTGACTACTTCCAGTTTGCTAGGCAATTTTGCATTGCTTTGGATATAGTTGTTGACTTAGGTTGTGTTGTCGCTCTGAGTGAATGGTTTGAATTTGCAAGGTAAGTTCAAGTTTTAATTAGATTCTTTTTGGTTTTGTAATGCATTTTTGTATACTCTGCTTATTTCCAGGTTTGGTGTAGTTGCAAGGTTGGTACTTTGTGCATTTTGTTGTGGGTTAAAAGGGTTTTAGTTCAGTTTTGCTGTTTGCAGATATTTATTGATTTAAGTTTATTGCTTTGTTTTAATCTTTTTGATATTTATTGATTTAAGTTTATTACTTTATTTTAATCTTTTCATCCCCGGTAATGTGCACCAATGCAGACTATTTTATTGGGCTTGTTTCTGAGGTCATCGGCGTTAATGGTTTTATGTTGCCAGGTACTTGTTTATTTATTTTTTTAAGTTTTCAAAATTTGTAATGCATTATTTGATAGCGTCCTTATTTCTGGGCATGGTGTGCTTGCAGGATTGCTACTTTTGTTATGTTATTTAAGTGTTTGTGGACGTGATTACTTTCAATCTGCAACGTCTTTGTTCACTTTGATAGGTATTTAGGTTTTGACCATTCTGTTGCTGATCAAATTCTGGTTTAAGTTAAAAGAGTTTTAGTTTGCCAGTTGCAGCCCCAAAATGTAATTTCTTTTGTTGTTCTCAATAATATTTTGCTTTGAAAATTTTCACCGAACATTCAATATTGAATTTCAAGTTTTCAAAATTTGCAGTCCTTTATTTTATAGGGTATTTTGTTCTTTTGCATACTGTACTTGCATGGTTGTGACTTTGTTTATGTTATTTAAGAATTATAACTTTTTATTGGCTTGAATATACATGCAGTTATGATATATGTATATGAATATATAAACATATATATATATGCACGCATATATTATGGCTTCCTTGTGGTCATCTCCATGCGTGTTCTCTGTTTCTGAAACAACGATGTCTTTAATGACTTCATTCCTGAGGCTGTGCATGAATGTTGACGTTCTTTATGTGTGCAAAGATTAACAAATTCTTAGAGTACCAATATATGTATATATATATATATATATATATATATATATGTATGCATATACACATCTAGGTATACATATACATGTCTGTATGCACATGTATACATGTATATAAATACACATATGTACGCATATATTTATGCATGTATGTATATATACACATGTGTGTATGTGTATGTATATGTATATAAGATTTTATTAAATCTTTGTTTTAATAATTATGTTCTCAAGTGTGTAGGATTTATTGATACAAGTCTACATTGTAGTCTCAAAGTAGTGAAATCCACAAACATTAAATAACATAAACAAACTATTTGTATAATTGTTTTCCTTAGAATACTTTGCAATACTGATATATGTATATGTACATACCCATATGTACATATATACATATGTCTATATATGTGTATATAGGGTTTTATTAAATCCGTCTTTTAATAACTCCATTGTAAAGTGTGTAAGATTTGTCGATACAAGACTGCGTTGTAGTCTGAAAGTAGTCACGTCCACAAATAGTTAAAAAATATAAACAAAGTATATATATATAATTGTTTTTTTAAGATTACTTTCAAGTGCTGATATATGTATATGTGCATACACATATGTACATATATATACATACGTGTATGTATAGGCATTTATACATGTATATAAATACACACATGTATGCATATATATATATGCATGTATGTACATATAGACATGTGCGTATGTATATGTACATAGGGTACTCTATGTTTAAATCTGAAAGTAGTCACATCCACAAATAGTTAAATAACATAAACAAAGTAGCAAGCCTCCAAGCATAAAGGAATTTTTACAGACTATAAAAAAAATGCATTACAAAACAAAAAAGAATTTAAATAAAACCAAAGCTTACCTTGCAAATTCAAACCATTCATGGCGTGAAGCTCACAAAGAGACCCAATAAAACTATCACAACCAAAATAAAACCTAACTCCATGACTATATACAACCTCATGTGAAAATTTGCAGAGCAAAATATTGCCTACAACAATTAAAATTGAAGTAGCCACGGCCACAAACAGTTAAATAACATAAACAAACCTGCAACCCTACAAGCACACGTAAGGAGAAAAATAAGCAGAATATTAAAAAAATGCATTACAAACAAAACCAAATTTAAATAAAACGAAAGGGAAAAATGCATTACAAAATGAAAATTGCTTGCAAACTGGAAGTACCGACACCCACAAACAGTCAAGCAATAGAAACAAAGAAGCAACCCTGCAAGCCCTTGGAAGGACAAAATAAATAGACTATAAGCAAAATGAATTACAATAGAAAAACATATTTAAATAAAATAGAACCTTACCTTGCAACTTCAAACCATTAACATTGTCAAGCTCACAAGGAAGTCCAGTAAAATAGTCACATCGATAACCAAACCTAACCAGCAAAATAGTCACAACGAGAACAAAACCCAACAATCTATGCGAACATTTCCAGAGCGAAAATTGCAGAGTGAAAGATTGCCAACAACAACAAAACAAATTAAATTTTAGGGTTACAAGCACCCATAAAGAATGTCGACATTCATGCACAGCCTCAAGGACAAAATTATTAAAGACAACATCGCTTGGGAAATAGAGTGCACGCACGGAGACGATGATAAGGCACGATAACAAAACCTAACTGCATGACTGTATATAAACCCATGCGAAAATTTGCAGAGCGAAATATTGCTTACAACAATAAAACAAATTAAATCTTACTGTTGCAAGCAGCAGAACTTACCTTGCAAATTCAAAGTCACAGAGAAATTGCTCCCACAGAACACCTGATTATAGGATATGAACAGAATGGGTTTGTGGGAAAGGCTTTAGAGAATTTCAATTAAATACAATTGTCAGGTATAAAGCTTTTCTAGTATCCTCCCAGCTTGCACTAAATTGGAAGTTTTGGAACAAGGTATGAACATCTATCATAGGATAAATAATAGAGGAATTTTGTCACATGTTGTAGTTGCAATTGCTAGGGTATATATTTTAAAGATGTTTATATATCATAGATAATTGTAGTAAAAATTCAATGTGCCAACTATTGAAGAATATCTGAGATTAAGAAGGTTTCTCATAAATGATGAAATGCTTAGGTTGAAATTGATGAAATTTTTATTTTGTCAATGTTTATTATGTGTAAGATTTGTCATGTTATTAAATTGTAATCATCTATGTTCAAGCTAAAGTTATCATTCTAAAGTTAGATAATTTTTATTCATTTAAGTATGTTTATAATGATTTCTTATATCATTTCTCTTGTCATCATATGACAACTCTTCATTTTTGGTGTGATTTTTCCTTCCACTAACATTCCATTCTATTCCCTATTACTTCTCAGCCTCTTTAGACATCCTCTATTCTTTCAATGTTTCTCATACCACATCCAAACCTTCAATACACTAATTAAGTAGTTTGATCAGCTTAAGATAAGAATGGATACTATGCTTGTAGCTCTAATTCTATTATATTAAATATGTGTTTCTTATGGACATAGAGATTAAATTTAATAATTAAATCAAAATAATATATGGTAAAGAACCAATAAACAAATTAATAAACAAATAATTTAAGGAGCAAATGAAACCCTCTTCATTGCCTCTTGATGCTCTTAAGTACAAAAATCCAACTTCTAACTCTTGTTATCTACCAATAATGTAAGAGAAATAGGATTTTCCCTCCATATATATGAAATCAAGGAAACTTTCATCTTTATGCTCCAAAAATGAATAAGAGGGTAACTTTCAAGAATCCTAATGCCATCATATTTGACAATGGTACTTTCACATGGGTTGCAAAAAAAACTCAAAATATTTTTAGTTGAGGTATAAGAAATAGTTAATTAGTCTTGGTCTAGTAAAATAGTATTGTAATAATCTATACATATTAAAGCATCTTTCTACATTTCTGTTGTATGCATGGAACATTGTTGAATTCACATAATGTGGTGGTTTTTAACTATTCTATCTTATTATTGGTAATAATCAGTGATGTGGTATTTTGGTACAATTTATATTTTCATTCTTTGGGTGGTATATAGTGTAATAATCACCATGAAAATCAAGCATCATTATTAGAAGGGATCTCTTAAGAATAAATCAACTCACAGATACAAGATTGATTTAAACCTTCACTTCTAATGAAATAGTTGCCTCAAGGTTCCTTAAGTCAGTTTTGGGTAATAGTAATTTTGTTAATCATGTCCCCTACATTAGAAGGCTTTCATATGGGAGGATTTGATATTGATTGGCAGTATTTATCCCCAGTGTAGCTTAGAGTGTAGATATTATATGTTTTCTATATCCTACACATTTAAAGATACGAATATATTGAATTTTAAAGAAGAAGTGGTGATAAATAGGGAAGAAAATTATTAGTGGCATCTGATGTTAAGAGCCATTCAAATCCTTTAGGATTTTTAACTATAACCAATGAATAATTGAAACTACTGCATTGTAACTTGCTATTTCTTCATAATTCTTATGTAATTTTATGGTAGGTGTTGACTATTTTCATGGTGATTCATAATAAGTGGTAAGTAGATATCTCTATCATCTCCACAATTCTATTATTTTTAAGATATAAGATCCATAGAGCTTGGCATAGGAGGGATTTATTTCATGAAATAGGTTCCATTACTTGATCCCATAGTTGGTAGTGTCTTGACAAATGTAATGTAGAACCCTAGTGCAATAGAGGTTGAATAGCTAGTGGATCGTAATAAGGTATAGTGAATTCAAGATTTTGGAATTATTGAGTTCTTATTTATCCCTTGCGATTTATGATTTTTTTGGTTATTGTTGTGGTGTTTGTAGGGAGACATTTACTAATTTATATCTATTTTCACTATTTTATGGTTTATGGGTTTTTAATGGTAATTTAATATTTATTTTATAATAGCCTATTATGGTGATTTGTTATATTATGGATGTAATATTTATATTATATTCATTTCATGGGAAATGTTCCTAATATAATCCCTAATTAATTAATCTAGAGAAAGATAGCACTAAAGAAAGAAATCTAATCATCGCCTTTATTTTTAATTTAAAAAATTGAGATAAAAGACCAATTAGGGAGAATTAAGACATAATATTCTATCATGCAATATAGGATACATTAATGATAGCAAATAATAACTAAATTAGTTAGAGATCTTGAATAAACATTCTAATGAGAAGGCCCTTATCTTCAAACCTATCACTATATGAAGAAATTAATAAAGGATTTATGATCAAGTAAAATTCTATTTTCTATCCCACTTCATTATAGTTTTTAAAAAATATATATAAAATAATTCATCATTGTAACATATCGATTATGTGACTTAAATAGTTCCAATTAAAAAAGGTCACATTAGAATGTTTTGAATTAGTCTAAAGACTAGGTACTTGGGGAGGGTCCAAACCCTTCTCTAACAACCAACTAAGAAAAAAGAGGATCTAACAAGCAGTGAGAAAACCAAAATTAAAAAAGAGAAAACCCTTTTTTGAAAGAGATGCTTTTTATTGGAGTATCAAATTGGCAGGAAAAAGGGTCCTAACCTTACATTAGATTAAAAAATTTCAGATCGAAGGCATTTAGGTAAGAACCCCAAACCAGATTCCAAAAAAAGAAAATTAAGCCAAGACAAAAGTAGCTAAGGGAATAGACAACAAGCAATGTGTTTTGAAAGGCTCTGTAAAACCTTTTCCCTATAAGAATACCTTGAACAAATAATCTCTCATATAAGGAGAGGGATCACCAAGATTTAAAAATAAATTAGGTTTGGCAGGCACCTAGAATCCATGAAACAATACAATTACCTAGCCATCCCTAAAAAAATTAAGCACAATAGAAAGTATAGTCAAGGAGTGAACTAGAACATGAATTACCAATGCATTTTCAAAGGTACCCCTAAGCCTATTAGTAGCATAAACCCCTACAAACACAACAATTGCGTACATGGGAACAAGGCAAAACCCACAACCCACCTCAATAGGAATAGGATCACCGTAATTGGTAGATGCTAGCATAATAGTATTGACAAAACTAGCCTCTAACAGGATAATTGCAGCTACACCAACTAAAAAAATTCCTCTACTATTTATCTTGTGATGGATGTCCAAAATCTATTCCAAAGCTCCCATTTTCCCTCAGATTGGAGGAGTATTTAGTTGAAAGAATCTGAACCTTTCCATTAAAACTATTTTGTGCATACCATGCAATCATACCATTCCATAAACCGACATTTATTGGAGGCATTCAGTCAAACAATTCACGTACCTCATTGATGCTTCCACATTCTGTATAAATGTCTATTAGAGCATTTTCGATAGAGAAAAACTCCTAGAGCATTTTTTATTTTAAGATTACACTCAATAAGAACCCTCCCTTTACCTTGGAACACATTCTCATTCCTTCTCTTCCAAAGAAACCAAAGAATTTCAATAGACAATAAAAACCAATAAAAGTTAGACATTTTACTCAGATTGCAGACATACCTGACAATAATATTAAACCATGAGAAATTATCAACAATATTCCCGCCTAAAATTTTATAATGATTGACAATAATGAATTTTCTCTTGATTAATATTTTCCATGGTTCATTCCCTTCTAAAGCCTTGACAATCCATTTGATTTCTAAGGAAATACCTTGTTGCCTGAGGTCTTTGACCCCCAATCCACCTAAGTCCTTACTCAAGAAGCACCATTTCCATTTAACAACATGCATCCTTTTCTTACCTCTTCCATCTAACCACAAAATTGCACCGATGATAATGGTGTCAGTGTGACTATTTGGCCATCAGTATATGAAAGCATTGCATGAGTTCTACATTTAAAAATTACATAAAACATTTTTAATTTATTTGATTGAATCTTATTTGAAAAAAAGATTATCAATGATGTTTCCTTTCTCCAAGAATTGGATCTAGGATATTTCCGTCAGATAATATGTAACATCTGATGACTAAATCTTTTCTTTACATATGCTTATTTTATTTAATCATCTGAGCCTGAATTATAATTTATATCCATGCAGAAGTAGACAATACAAGCTGAAGAGTCATGTGCATGTAAATTTTGTAAAAGAAAGTAGGCATTATTTTGAATGACATGGAAACAAGCTCATCAGCTACATAGAAAAGATCAATTGGAGAAAAGGAGAGGAGAGTGTTAAAGGGTGATAAATACATAGAGAGTATGCAATACAAACAAGCAATGTCTGGAGTGTGTGATGTGACGTCTCTAATTAATGTCTAGAGAGAATAATTGGTTTTGGAGCTCCTGGGAAACCTATCGGGCCATTCTTGGAGGAAATTAATGTGTTAATGCAAGGGCCACCTTTTTTCTAGTATGAGAATGATGCTTTTGCATCGAAGGATATTTGGAAGAAAATATCCAAAAATTTCTATAGTGCGTGGAACTAGAGTTGGTGGACTCGAAGTACTTTTCAGCTTCCACAAGACCAAGAGGTTATGTACACAATCTCCCTATAGAAGGGAGATTTCAAGCATTACCTCTCCCCCCCAATGACTATTCAGGAAGCAATTCCTCAGACAAAGGATGATTGGCCTCTATGGGATGAAAGAAAAAAATTGAATTGCATAGAATCTAGATGATGTGGTAGTGTCCTTTTTGAAGAACTCTGTACTATAATTGAAAATTTATGAGGGAAACTGCAAGATAGTGAACAAAAATACATTCTTGAAAAGTGAAAAGAATGGAACTTGGTTTGGGTGTGGCTAGGCCAGGTGGCTCCTCTAGAGGTTGATGAGATTGAAATTATATTAGGATTTGAAAAAGATCACACTCGTGGAAATTCTTGTGCAACTGATTAAAAGTTTTTAATTACCTTGTAATGCTGGGCTTGGGGCCAATTTCTTCCTGGCGTCTTGCTGTCTTTTTCTTTGCTACTGGTTTTTGTGCTGGTCTTTTATAGCTTTCTTGTTTTGTTTCCTTCTTGACTATCTTTTGAATGTAATCAAGTTTCGAGTCCCTTAAAACCTGTTTTTACTTAATCAAAAACATTTCATTTCTTTTATTATCTGAAAACATGACAAGAATCTATTCTATCAAATTCTTTATACCAAAACATCTAGTTGTACAATTTCTTGAAACATTTGTATGGACATCAAGAGAAATGTCACTACTAACAAAAAATTATTAAAAGGATTGATGCAAAATATTTTTCAAACATATCAAAATATTGTTATATATTTAAATATGTATCAAAATATGTTTAATACTTCTAGAACAATTTATGATGATAGATTTTCCCAATAAGGATTTGAGCATTTATTTCAGCTTTGGTCTTCCAAATTTGAGCATTAAGATTTTCCCATTTCTATTATCTAAAATTTGCAATCCCATTTGTTGTTCATTGTTATGTATTTATATATAACAAGTACAAGAAATTACAACATCTTTCAATATTGAAAATATCTTTAACAATAATAATGAATATTCAAAATTCATTGTACAATGGTTAGTCTTACAAACTACACTTACAATTGTATTTTAAATATTTTTTTAGTCTTCTTTTACTCAGTTTTTTCCAGAGCTTTAACATTGTTTTAAAAATAAAGGGCAATGGCTTTTGCGAGATAAAGAAGCCTAATACAATTTTTTTGTATCTTGGCCTGAATCAACAGTATCATGGGTCAATAGACTAACTATATTTTTGGCCATGCCCTTGAGGTAGTATGTAATATAATCATACCCCTGAGTAAATTTATAATACCATGCTACTAGATATGGTTTTGAACTTGAAGTCATTTTGGCCCATGACGCAACGCTGTGTGGCCACGTGTAGTGTGGACATTCCTTTATCATTTGCACCAAATCGAATGGCCTGCATGAGCATGTGCCCTTTTGTGCATCCTGTCTTGTTTCTCCCATACTTACATAATGATCATTGAAGCATTTTATTAGCCCACCATCTCTTTCTTTTATATTGTAAAATATTTCCTCATATTATTTCATTGGCCTACGAACCTTTCTATCCTATTTAACTCGGGAATGTATTATAAAAGTTTTAAATATTAATTTTTAATATATAAAGTATTTTAATCACTTTGATTTTTTACTAATTTAAAATTTGGAAAAATATCATGAAAACTTAATAGTTTTCATTGAAACTCTCTATTAAAATAGTTTGTGAGGGTGTTTTAGTATTACTCCATCAATATTTGAACCAAAATATGAATGAATGATTTAGGGCATTTTACTTGACAAGGTGAGCATATAAAATAATAAGGAAGACCCTAAATTTAATTTGCCAAAGCTTCATAAATCATTAAAATTGAGCAAATCATGTGTTCGTTCTTACTATTGATCATGATTTATTATAGATTTTATTTGATTGGTATCTCACAAGTAGAAGAGAATGGGTAAAAGAAACAAAAATAATTTTCCTAAACAAAATCCTTTAGCATGTTTTTGATTAAAGGAAAATGAAGTTTTGAAGGGACCCAGAAACCTTTACAATTAGATTTTGAAAGGATCTGGAACCCACAACCAAAAAATTGTCCAACCAAAAAGTACAGACAACCAAGCAAAAAAGGCTGCAAAAAGAATAGCTTCCAAACATTCACACAATGCTATAAAAAGAATAGCTTGTAGCTAGCAAAAAACCAGCCCTCGAACAAAAACTATCATGATTTTTTTTTTTGAACTACTCTTGTGGGAGTGGAGAGTCATGCCAAAAGAGGGCTTAGAGAATTTAGCTTTCTTTCCCTTGACAAAAATCCATTGCTCTTCCACTTGGGCTTCCATGTCATGCCACCCAAGTGCATCATTATTCTGTGAGAGAAAGCCAGCAACCAAAGACTCAAAAATCCTTGTTGGCTTGGCTTTATCAGAAAGGCAACCATAATTAATGGCCAAAGCATTATCTCCAAGAATAGCATCTTGAGGCCCATTCACTCTCACAATAGGGGTTTCATCTGGAGACTCTTGCACAGTTTCAGCAACCCCAACAGGGGATTCCCTAAGACCTCGTGATTCCATAGCTACCATATATAAAAAAATCCTAGGTTGTTCAGATTTCTTCATGATTGTATAATGCTAATAAGAAGCTCCATTCCACCATGTGGCCATTGATGTTTTTTTCTCAAAATCACAATGTGTCACCGCATGACCAGTTTTGAAGCATCCTCTACAATGAAAGGGAATCCCTTCATAGTCCAAGGCTTGGAACAAAGAACCCTTAGAAGATCTAAGTAAAATCTCAACACGAAACCCTTTTGAAACATCCAAATCAACCAATATGAGAACAAATGTGGAGTGGAAGATATCAAAGGATTCATCATCTATCATAAAGAAATCTCCTACGGCGTTATCCACTTTCTTTAAAAGAGAATCATTCCATAAATGTAGTGGAAGATTAGGGAGCCTAACCCAAGTTGGAATCTTATTGAACATTTTAGTAGAAGGGTTGAAATCAGGGTGCCAAGGATTGATCATTATTAGAAATTTATCCTCCTAGCTAAAAAAATTATCACATAAGATTTTGTTTCTATCTTGAGAATTATCAAACTTAGCAACAAAAAACCCCTTAGCCATGGGGAAAATATGGACTTTACCAGTAATAAGAGGCTCCCATTGATCAGAGACCTAGTTGTGCAACTAAGGGAGAGAAGCCAAAAAACCCCTAAACCGACAGATCACACCATTTAAAGAGAGAATAGATGCATTATAAGAAATCTCCTCTTCCATATCATCTTTCAAATTAACTGAGATGGCATTAGCAATATGGATGAACTCACCAATAATTTGTCTTCCTGGCTAAGACCTTTGAGCCTCACTCTACCCCAAATCGGAAGGCCGCACACCTTGTAGACAAGGACGGGAGGAACCCTTACCCCCCAAATCCCCCACAAGAATGACAAATGCTGAGGATCAAGCAAATCTAACATTGTAGACTGAAACTCGAGCAATGCTAGCATACCATACACACGAAGTAGGGGTAATGACAGGTGAAGAAGGGCCATCACCAGTAGGGGCTCTGAGAGGGAGGTTGCAGAATCAAAGGCAAGAGAGGGAGTTGTTGGCACCGTTCAAATCATTTAGCATATTTTTTATTAAGGATAAACAGGTTATGAGGGGACCCAAAACTCCATATAATAGGTTTTGAAGGGACCCAAAACCCTCATATTTTAATAGGATATAGAACCCACAACACTGTGCTGCCAACGGGTACAAACAAGAAAAATCAACAACCCAATCACAGCTAAATAGACTAATGCTAGCCAAACATCAGCATAGCCACAAATAGACAATGCCAACCAAACAAAAGATAGTCATTGCAAATCAGGCTGACATCACCAGCAAGGCTATACTCTCAAATTATAGCACATAAAAGAAAGGAACGAGGGTTTAATAGGCACCCTCAGCCAATTAGCATGGATATTCCTAGCTCCCTTAACCTTTAATAAAATCTCCAAGCAGCTAAAAGCTAGACCAAACCTTAACCAAAAATGACCGCAATCTATATTGGGCCCTTGAAAACTATCAGCATGCACGTAGACAAAAGCACACAAGATAAACATTAAAAACTAAACAGAAACATGGGGGTTTTGAAAGGTTCCCCTAACCTTCGATTTAGGTTTTGTAATGGCTCCCAAACCACCAAGATGAAGCCAATAACCTCAAAGCATATGATAGTCGCACCTCTAACAACAAATCACCTTTCCCCCTTAATAGAATAGGGACCCACCTCAATAGGGATTTAAAATATAGAAACCATCAGTGCATAGAACAAAGCTTCATACCACAAACCAAAGTCCAGCAACCAACATATGGGACCACAATGATTTGTTGGACAACTAGGTTTTAAGAAGGCTCCTAGAGCCAAAAGTTGAAGAAGAGGCCTAAACCAGTCCAACTCCAAGGAGATAAGCTTAACCAAAATGTCCACCTATATTGGAGAATAGGGACATAAACCCAACAGCAAGGAGAAAGAAACAATCAACCATCGAATGTCAAAAAACAAGGCATCCATATCCCCAAATAGAATCCATTGCATCAAACTCAATCCACAACTCTTCCCCTCAGTAGATAATGATCTTCCTAAATAGTGAAAACTAAGAAAGGAAGATCAAAGAAACCCTGAACAAAACCAGAGATCCTCTTGAAGAAGATAAAAAAAAGGAGCACCCGCAACCATCGAGAGGAAACCCCAAAAGGCTACAAAACAAGAACATATAGACCCTACACACAGAGGCCCCCTACAATAAAAAAGACCACTCTGAGGGTAAAAAATAGCCCAAAAGGAGTGAAGAGCCCAAAATGCCAATGATGAACTAGGTCATGGGAGCTCCACTCAGATCCTAAATACCTCCTTTGCATCTAGATAAAAGCAGGGCAACAACACCCTTGGCATAGGAGCACAACACCTCCCAACCAAGCCCTCCTCCAAGAATAAGAGGCTCACCCTCGCAACAACTATCAAAGCACCAAGACCTGTTCATGATGGAAGACAACTGCAGCAAACCCTTCCGGCAAAAAAACCCACCACACCATTTCCACCTCTGCACCTTTCCATCAACAAGACTCTCCACACTGCATCCACCTCTGTAAGCAGCATAAATAGGGGTAAAATTGAAGACCACTGGGGCACCCACAATAAACAAAGTGAGGTCTTCAGCTGCCACAAACACCTCCTGACACAACACATCGGTCGCAGTAGCACCAAAAACAAAGGTGGGCGTAGGGGTCATCACATCGACACCCAAACACTGCCCAACAACACAATTTGCAATCAAAAAATCTTTTGTCGCCTCTGCATCACCCCATCCACAACCCCCTTTTGCTATCTCTGCACCAAACCATAAACCATGAATAGCAAGGCAAATGAAAGAGATGCAGGGGCAATGACATGTGAACTGGTGTAGGAAGAAAGAAAAAGAAGGGGGAAGAGATGATTAAATGTCCTCCTCACCATTATTTTCGCCTTCCCCTCAATCATTTGCCTCCCCAGTAGAAACCCTAGCTGCACTCCTATAGATGCTCCCGCTCACCATCCAAAATCCTTCATCATGTTGCTGACCCCTTTTAAACAATTGTTGACCCTTTAGAAATGTTGATTTCGCAAATCACAACAAATCAGATCTAGAAATTCCTTGCAAAAGCTTAAGTAGGGTTGAAGTTAAAAACACAACCAAAATTTTAAAGTATTACAACTGAGTCCCATTCCATTTACTAGAGTTGCTGATAAACACATCAAAAATTATGAAATCTTCAAAACCTTTTCTACTTGCTGCAAACATTGTTTGAAGGTTCTTTTATTATAGGAATCTAAATAATTATAATGTGGGGTCCATAAAAGACTTTGACAATCTTATTATAATACTAATAAATCTAAATTTCTATTGAAGTGCTTTTTCTTAAAGTCTATTATATCTATCTAATCAAAGACCCCCCTTACGTGGTATTTCTTCCTTTATAATTTCTTTCCACGTCACAAGATAATTATAAATCATGTTGTGTCTGGTATATAATATTGCCAAAAGCAATATGGTTTCTATTTCAAAAATGACTTTGGAAACATACAAGATATGGTGTTCTCCCTCACTGGTGACTTTAGTCCTTTTGCAACCAATAGTGTTCCCAAGTTGATTGCTCACAAGGAGCAATCTAGAATGATTTAATAATAAGAGATAAACTTTCACAATCCTTTGATAATGATTGGGATTTTCTTCATAACGATAGTAATGCTGACTTAAGAGACACGTGTCTTGTCTCTAAAATTGTGCCTTTTCAAGATATAACCAAATTTGGTTTGTATACAATTGATATTGGTTAATCATAATTTTTGTCTTCGTTGTCATTAACAAGTTACAAGTTATAATAAATCCCTGGTTTATCGACTATTATCAATGTCATGAGTTTCTTGAAATGTATATGTCTTAGTCAAATTGTTTACTAATCACCAATCTCCCTACGATATCCTCATAGTTTAATAGTCTCTATCCATCATCAATTCTAATGATGCTATATAATTTTTAACGGATTCTTATGAGCTTTGAGTATTTGGTACATAGATAAATTATTACTTAGTACTTTATTTCATCATTGTCAATTCTCATTGTGCATCGATATGATAACTTGATCCGGTCAAAAGATATTGGAGCATTATGCTAATAAGAATATTGTTCTGATTATGGTCATGTTGACTATTGTTATGTCCATTCAGATCACATGTTGACTCTAGTGCATATTTTTCTGAGTCTCAATCGTATAATCAATAATTCAATATGTATTCTCTCCATGTTGACTTAGTGATTATGTATCTATATTCGGTATGTTTATTGTATTTGATCAATGTATGTTTATGATCTTGTATGAGTAGGATAGTTGTTTAATAAAGTCACTATCATGAGAGTTTGGATGCTTTCAAGTATTTTTTCCTTGATGGATGGCTAATGTGACAACCTTTATCATCCATTGGAACAAGATGATTTCCTAATATTTTTCATTTTACAATTATAAATATACAACCTAGTATTGGTACTATGTACACTTATTGCTTCTTAATTACTTAAAAATCAATATCAAGGTTGCCCCCTTTGAACCCACAATTGTTCATTGTTTGTTATATTTCTTTTTGGGGGTGTCAAATATGGGGACATGACACTCTCCCCTCTTGGGAAATGCTTGCCCACAAGTATTCTTAAATTTTGTCATGAGGGTTCTTGACCTTGAAACTTTGTACTTCAATGAGTGAATATTTGTAAGGATAACCTATAATTACATTTGAACCACACATGGAAATATGCATATCCATTGTAAGGATTAAGCAACTACATTATATAGAATACAAAAATGTTATATTTTTGGGAGGAAGAGACATGATGGGATTTCTCAGAGCCATTTCTACACTAAGCCCAAGGGAGGTTGCTTCTAACCCCTTTGATCAAATTGGAGGCTCCTACTCACTGTCCCATCAAGGCCTCATCTCCCGAAAAGAATTTGTCATCTTGTGAAGTTGGCACGGGAATTTACCCAGGTTAATTGACTCTTCAATTGTAAGGACTCACTTCAAGATCACTTACGAGCCCCTTGCAACCTCTCTACTACATCTCAGGCCCACAACACAAGATGGGTTTTTATACAATCGACCTTTATGTATTCCCTTTGGTAGGATCGGGGGGAAGATGTAAGGGTTTACTTGACTCCTCAATTGTAAGAACCCTCTTTTAGGTTACTTATGATCCCCTTGTGACCCATCTCTTACTCTTCAAACCCTCTCTCATAAGAGGATTATAGATAGTATTCAACATGCATGTGGAAACACAAAGTATACATATGAATGCATGAAGACACCGAGCATACACAAAGTATACACTTGCATAAACACAGAGGATACATTTGAAAACATGAAGCACACATATGGATATATGCAAGCACAGATCATACAATCAAATACTCATATTGTTAGATTCCTTCTTATTGAATAAAATTATTCATTGATTCATCTTTACCCTACAGGATGGCACGATCATTTCTCTAATACCACTGTAATGCCCCCATTCGGGATTAACCTTGATTTTGTCCTAAGACAACAATTCTAACTTAAAGACGTTGTTTTATAATATTTAAATCATAATGCTAAGAATAATTTTGAAAGATGAAACTTATCTCGATGTCTTTCTGTAATTTTTATACTAGAAATATGTTCTTTTATACTATAGACTACTACTCCTATTTCCCTTACTTATCCTTTTATATAATTTTCTTCTTCTTCTTAAATTAGTGTATGTACATGATACGTCTCCCCTATACACCATGCCATAATCTTCATACAACTCCTCTAAAGCATGTGTTCACTCTTACTATTGATCATGATTTTGATTTACTATAGCTTTTATTTGATTTGTATCTCACAAGTAGAAGAGAATGGGTAAAAAAACACAAGTGATTTTTCCAAACAAAATTCTTCAACATGTTGTTGACTCCTAAACTTTTGTTGACCTTTTACAAATGTTGATTGCTCAAATCACAAACAATGATCTACAAATTCTTTGTGAAAGCTTAAGTGGGGTTGAAATAAAAAACACAACCAATATTTCAAAGTATTGCAAGAGGGACCCATCCCATTTAGTGGAGCTATTGCTAAAAACACAACAAAAATTGTGAAATCTTCAAAACATTTTCTACTTGCTGCAAATACTGTTTGAAGATTCTTGTATTATAAGAATATGAATAATTATTGTGTGGGGCCCACAAAGAACTTTGGAAAGCTTATTCTAATACTAATAAATCTAGACTAAATTTCTATTGAAGTCATTTTTCTTAAATTCTGATATCTCTGTCAGATCAAATACCCCCCACTTGGTATTTTTCCCTTTATAATCTATTTCCACATCAGAAGTTAAATCATGTTGTGTTTGGTATATGATATTGCCAAAATCAATATGGTTGTTGTTTCAAATATGACTGTGTAAACATACAAGATATGGTGTTTTCCCTGACTAGTAACTTTGTTCCTTATGCAACCGATAGTGTGCCCAAGGTTATTTATCAAAAAGAGCGATCTAAAATGAACTAATAATAAGAGATAAACTTCTATGATCCTTTGGAAATGATTAGGATTGTCTTGATATACGATGTGAATGGTAATTTAAGAGACAAGTTTCTTGTCTCTTTATAATTGTGGCTTTTCAACATATAACCAAACTGGGTTTGTATATAATTGATTTTGGTTAATCATAATTGTTGTAAACATTGTCCATTAACAAGTTTTAACAAATCCCTTCTTTATTGATTATTATCAATATCATCAATTTCTTCAAATGTATATGTCTTAGTCAAACTGGTTACCACTCACTGATCTGCCTACCATATCCTCACAGTTTAATAGTCCCTATCCATAATCGATTCTAATGATGCTATATTCATTCTAAATGAATTCGTATCAGCTTTGAGTATTTAGTACATAGATAAATTATTACTTACTTTATTTCATCCTTATTGATCCTCCTCATTCATTGGTATGATAACTTGATCTAGGCAAAAGATATTGGATTGATATGCTGATAAGGATATTATTCCGATTATCATCATGTTGACTGTTATTATATCCATTCAGATCAAATGTTGACTATTGCATAGTTTTTGGAGTCTTGCTCTGATCTTTTTCGATACTTTATCTGCTGGCAGTGGTAATGAGGAATGGGACTGACCAAAACCATATAGTCACTGCTTCAATATGTATTCTCTCAATAGTTACTCGGTGATTATGCATCTATATTGGTTATGTTCATCGTATTTGATCAATGTATGGTTATGATCCTATATGAGTAGGATAGTTGTTTAACACAGTCATCATCATGAGAGAGTTTGGATGCTTGCAAGTCTTTATTTCTTGATGGATAGCTGATGTAACAACCTTTATCATCCATTGGAACAAGATGCTTTCCCAATTTTTTCCATTTTATAATTATAAATATACAATCCAATATTGGTACTATGTACATTTATTGCTTCTTAACTGCTTAAAAATCGTTATCAAGACTGCCACCTTTGATCACACAACTATTCATTGATTATTGTCTATCTTTCATTTTTTGTCAAAGATGGAGACATGACATTGACCAAAAATTAGAAGAGTGCATGCATTTATCTCCCTTGCACTTCAGGCTGTACCAGACCTAGGGGTGTATTCTCACACAACCATAACAACTGATAGATTCAACATTTGTACCAGATAGACGTGTTTCACAATATGTAATCAATATGTTTAAGATCAATTTGAAAATATTCAACTCCTAAATTAAACAAAACAAAAATAAAATTGAATTAAGAATTGATGTGACTGATTTTTTTTGTTAAATCCATCCATCGTTTGCCTAGACCATTGAGCAAACAAACTTCTAGGATTAGTGCTTTATCCAAATTGTAGAGTCAAGCATCAAACAATATAAAAGACTTCTTGTACAATAATAAATTCATATCTAGGTGGTAACTCATGCTAGTGCATTACAAAGACATGCCCACAAATAAACATCTTCTGCAACTCTCCTTTAATATCAATAAATGAACATACCATTCCTTAGATCCTACTTCAAACATTTTAATTGCCTCCTTGAATGAAAGTAACAAGAAAGATATGCAATCCTAAGAAAATCTCAAGGTATAAAGCAACAAGATCCTCGATCCTCTTGTCTCAAGGAAAAGCATACACACTTGTGGAGAAAATAGCAGAGAATTAGTCACAATTTCACTGAACATGAGCACAGTAGCATTATAGAGAAATTCATTTACAATGTTGAAATATTCTCACAGAAACCCAAACAAAAACCCCTTTCCTACAAAAAAATGCTCCTCAAAATATTAATATATTATATTCAGAGCCCAAGAGCAGAACCTCTAATCTGAATAACAAGTTATCTTTTATAGAGGTTTTTATTAAAATGTGCCCTTGATCCTGAAATAGAGAACTTGACAATTATTGGTCAAAATTGCTACGCAGGAATATCTGATTCTAATTTCATTAAATAGATTGGCACCAAGATAGCCAAAATTAGCTTCGTATGAAAAAAAATTCTTTTGCACTTTTACATTTTGAAAATTATGAAAGTATATGCTTCCTGACTGGACAGAGACTATCTAGGAAATTTGAAATCAAACGGGCAGTCATTCTAGAATATTTAAAATTAATTTTGGTAGCCTCTTTAACTGTATTGAAACATCAATCTGATTTAAAATATGCATTAATTCTGAAATTTATACCTACAAAACAAAACATAGCTAGAAAATATAATTTGCTGCATCTTTTCTTTGACCTTTCTATCTACAAATTTTCTACCCCATTTCTTATCTTAGGTCATGTATATCCATTTTGAAATCAAATATCCCTTCTCTATTCTTGTCTTGATTCTTCTGCGCATTACATTTTACTTACTTGTTCATCTCAACCAATTGAATCTGCATTTCAACATCCTATCAAAAATTTTCTATCCATACTTCAAAACACATCCATTTCAGGAAAACCCCTATTCATCATAAAGTCTAATCCTTCAAAAAGAGAATTTTATTCCACTACTAATTGGCAACTATATTATCATCTCTGCAGTCTTAAATATCATTAAAAGAATTCTCATTTTTTTCCAATCTATCTCAAACCATTGAAAAGATTTAGTTGTATCAGCTTTATCATTATTTCTCAAAATTTCATGTCAAACCATTCATACAAAAGTTTTGAGCCTCTATATACCCGTAAAAACTTAATTCCTTCTCACAAATGAAAATGTTTTATGGAATGTTGTTTTAGTCACACATAGAATCCCTTGATAAAAATATTTTAAATATTTCTGAGTGAACTCAAGACACTCCATTCATATTATACAAAGCCCCAATAAAAGGTTTTCCACTTGATCACCCTTCACAACACCTTCTTCAATGATTGGCATTCGGGTGTGATTTGCGAAAGAAGAAATATAAAAAATTCACCATCCTCCATTCCATTACATATTCTCTATTCAACACATCCATTTGAATTCCAATTTGTATCTTCCGATATCAAGATAAAAACCTTTCTGCAATCAGATTCTTTATAATGCAACATTTTTTATTTCAAGATCTACATGAAGTTTCACAACAAATAATTATGATTTATGCCACACCTTATCTCAATGCTCCATTTTCCGAGTCAAAGCATTTCACTGCACAATAGATATTTAGTTTATACAACTGTTGACAAATTTATTTCCCATTACATAGTCGCCTATTATTGAAATTATGATTTCTCCAGCTTCAGGAGTGATCATGTTCCATATTTATCAGCACGCCACTCTTCTATTTCATGACCAGAAATATAATATATCACTAGTACGAGGTCGTGATGGATGAACTTTAAACTTATTCATAAACTCTATCTTTGCACAACATCAATAGTTATGATATTTGCAAATCATTACTGAGTTATATTTAAGACTCTACATAAATCATTCATTTCACCTTTATTTAATCATTTCACATGTGTATTTAACCCGCACAAAACTCACTACTATCATATGAAGTGACAACCTATGTTATTCTTATACCTTTGAAGCTAGTGTACAAGATTTTACAGAACAATATTAACCATACTATCTTCATCACTCGCAAGACACACATTTTCCAAATAAGTGATCTCAAAAAGACCATCCATTTTATTTATATCACAATTGTGTTTGTGATATTTTTAACACTGCATATTTTGCAAATACTTTATCTTCTTTGCTATTACAGACTACATCTTCCAACAGTTTTCTCCTTACTGCAAATCATTGCTACCATGCATATTAGTTGCAATGAGATATTGACCTTTTAATCTACATTGCCTCATAGTAATATCAGTTTCCAAATGGAGCTTTCAAAACATTTTGCTCTATTATTGCAACCTTGCAATACAAACTCCTCTATGGATCACAACTTGTATAAATCTCTTCCTTCCATGCTCTTTGATGTTTGTATGGCACCTTAATAACATTAATTTGATCTTATTTTTTTTTATCATTATGTTTCTCTCTATCTTTGATACCATATCTCATCGACCCTCCTATATTATCAAAAACTATGCTTCTACAATCCGAAGCCTTTCGATGTCAATGTTGAAAAATCACCATCGGTTAGACAAAGTTTTATCATAGGACTACCCCTTATGCTTAGTGTCAGCTTCTTCATTCTTAAAACTCCAACTCCAACATGTCACCATCACCTCTATTTTCAATAGTGTTATAATATTTTTCTCTCTATTAAAACTACGGCTACTCTTCATTATTATGACTAGTAGTACTTAAATACATATACACAAATCTCTCAAACACTAATCCAAGTGACCTTACTGTTGTTTCAGACACATTACTACTTTCTTTCACCATCATCCGTGAGGGATAAAATCTTTTCAACTGGTCCTTCAAGTAATTTATACTAGGTTCATCCGTAATTGCGCGAAGTAATTTAACTCTAAAATCATTGGAGTGTTATACAGGTAATAGCTTGAAAACCTTTGACATTTCCAGAGAACTGAAAAGATATTTCATTTACGCATTCTTCCATAGCCTTGTAAATTCTGATGGTGGCTGTACAGGATACGCAGACAGCCCTAAGTGCTGTAACATCGGCGACTGTGGGAGTGGGATTGGATTCTGTGCCGCCACATGCTAGCAACCGCCTTCTATTACCTTTGCCTCATCGAAATAAATTGAATCGAATGGTTTGCTGTTTGTGTGTTTGAGCAGGATACTTGCAATCCTTGTTCATTTGTTTCCGCTATCCAACAAGTTAAAATTGTTGTTCCAAAATATTTGACTATATATATCTTATCTTATCTTGTTCATGTTTCAATCTTTTATTGAACCTCCATATATTTATAATGTGGAGTAGAATTCTGTTTTCCACATAGTCACGTCGGTGACATTTTCAAACACTAGTACAGGGGACAAGTGAATTAGTGAGGTTTGGAGATAATTATATTGATCAATATGTTTTCTGTAATATAGGATTTTTATTACAAAAAGATCCAAACATTCTAGTTGTGTTATTTTTGTGGAGAATTATAACTCTAAATTCTTAAAATAGAAAATGGTCCAATAGATCAAAGAGCTTATATCCATAGACATATTTATGTGGTTAGTGTTGGACACATTGGTTTGTGAACAAATGATTGCACTATCCCCCTTTCTCGAGGACTAGATTTTATTTTGCTTCAGTCCAAGGCATTGCCTTTATCAAATGCCTATTTACACCACTAGCTATTTACTTGTATTTATGTTATGGCTTGACAAGGTAAATACTTTGTTCTCATCTCATGGCTTGACAATGTTTCTCTCATGGCTAGAAATACCTTCCCTATAACTAAATGTATTAATAATGTTTATAGGCACTATTAAAACATTATTTACATGTGCACACAATTTTCTTCTTGCATAGTACGTTTTTGTAGAAAAAATGTCACTTGTTATTTTGGAAACATCAAGGGCCCAAATATTCTCGTTACACCCTCTAAAAGCTAAGTGCAAGATCTATGGCCTTCATTGAATTATCATATATCTACTCATATAATTGATTGCTAATGGATTGATGGATGCATTAGATAAAGTATAATGGAGGAAATTATGTCTATACATAGGAGCTTTCCTCAGTCCAAAGCTATATATCTATATCTACAGGGAAAGCAATAGGGCTGCAGGTGAAATTTGAATTTTAACCAATGCTCTATTACATTAAAATAAATATTACTAATGACAAGTGACAGTATGGACATACATACAACTTCAAGTGATAAATCCTCCATGACTAAAATGTCCTTACAAAGGAATAATGTTATACTGATGAAGATTGGGCTCCCGGTTGCGTTTGGGAGTCATTTTGACACTAGTGGCAAGGTCATGATGCCAACCACAGTTGGTAGTTTAAATATCCAAAAACATAATTTATTAAATGAGTGAAACATCAATTGGATTTTATAGGATGATAGGCCATGAAAAGGTTATTTTAGGAAATGTGGTGTTTTAATTATTTGCTAGTTCACATGTGTTTATTGGGAGCATGGTACCAATATCATCACCTTTCATCATTTGAAATGTTGGTTTGTTTCTCTGGCTCCTTTCTCTGTAATATTTAATTTTGTTTCTTAAATATTGTTGTTTATTCAAGGCTTGTAGAGGCATTCTAAGAGCTAGCATTGAAAAAATTGGAGAACACATGAAAATTTCAGAGCTATCGAAGTATGACGACCCAGTGCGAAATGATGAGCTTTAGAATCTATTTAAAGAAGATGGGCTCATTTCATTTTTTGAAGCCATGAGGGGAACTACAACCACACTCTGCTAGCTAAATTCAACAATTCTTGGAGAAAGGGTGAAGTTAATATTGGGAGCACCGAATTCAAGATTACCCTAAACTAATTACAGAGGCAGTGTGTCTCAAATGTGAAGGCTTAAGGGTTGTGGAGAAGAGTTGTAGTGACCACAAGCTGTTTATCAAGAAATTCTTGGAGAAGGGTGACTAATAGCACTAGGATAAATTGTTATAATACAAATAGCAGCTCTTTTTGCACGATGATTGTCTAGTGGTTGATTGTATTTCCATCCAAATCAGGTTAAACTAAGATGCAAGTTGCAAATCAGTTGTGTATCGCAAAGGTGGGTTGAATCTTGCACTCTTTTATATAATTTTTTTTCATAAGAGTCAAAACTAATCATACCGTTTTAGAAATAAAATCTTTCGTTATTGCAATTTAGTAATTGTTCGGCTATACTCCACTAATATTTGTGGCAGATATTAGGTTTAATGATGCCTTGGCTATAAAATGATCTAGGACTTTTCATATACTTAGCTTAAATGTCAAATGACTTCTTATACACTCATGATGGGATATTATTTTTTATTAAATTCGAATTATTTCAATCTGTTACATACATATTATAAAATTTGGCAAGATTTTGTATCATTCTTCAAGAGAGATTTCTTAAATTTACCACTATAATTTACAAATCAAGTAAATCTAAGACACACCAAAAATAAAATATTAAATATAACTTTTGTATAATAAAAAATCATTAAGATGAATCATATAACATTGTAAATTTATACTATTCCCCCTATTTAGAGTTTTCAAAAATAAATCTTTTAGTAGATAGGTAGATGAAGTATGCCATTGGAAACAGCAGAATCTCGGAGTTATTATTGAAGAGTACGGTTTCATAAGTAGAGAATGTGCTTTGACAAGCAAGGACAATTTTTGTATAATATAGTTCAAATTTATGAACATGCCACAGGCTTGTTTGTTCATACTGAAGGATTAGTTGTTTATTCTTGAAAACTAAAACTAGGTAAAGACAATTTAGACATTTGAATTGTACCATCCAATTAACTTTCAATTGGGAAGACAATATTTAGAACATTGAATCACGGATTAAATCCTTGAAAGAATTCCAAACCAAATTAATATCATGGGTACAAATATTATATATAAAGCAAGTTGCTACTAATCAATAAGAGAAATGATCAAAAGTTTATTAGGATAATGGTGAAAAATGTATCCAAATGTATTATCCATCTAGTTTTATATTTAGTTTGGGGGTAATGCCTTAATGAATTTATATAGTTCTGTACTCAATTTGACATCACCAATCTTGTTGGACATTTATTCAACTTGGTTGACTGATCCATATGATGTTTGTGTATGAGGTCATCCTAGTAGACTTGATCTTGATCATTTTAATTGTATAAAATAAATACAATATTTAGAGATATTCGATTTTCACATTCCATCAACCTTTATTTATTTATTTTTTCTTTCGGCTTTCTACAATGATGAATCATAGAGTATGATCCGAAATGTTGATGAAAACTATGTGTATGCAATGAAACCCAAAGGCTTTCATAATTTTTTATTGGAGACTTTGGAGTGACCTTGGCTTTGTTATTTTTGGTGTTATATTCATGTATAAAAAGATAACAATCAGCATTCACTTTAGAGGAGACAACTAAAATGGATTGAATATTTCAGATAATTGTCTATAACAATCTTTCATAGATAATTTATGAGTGACATAAATTATCTATATATTTTATTATATTAGCAGTGAGAAGGCCCTGACCTAATTATCTATGTTAAGCATATGGATACAAAGTAAGTCCACATCTGAACTAAACCTAGAACAAACTATGTTTAACTAACACAGATATCAATATTTGCATCAATCCACACACAATTTTTACTCAAAATCAATCAATTTGTCTTTATTTATTACTATTTATGTCATGATTATGTTTGTCTAATATTACTTGATCCACTTTATTCCAAAACATTATTAATTAATCTAAATCAATTGAATTCCAGGACTTATTTTAATGGTCAACTAATATAAAAAATATAACATACAATGCACAAAATTTTTATAACTGTTTTATTTTTTGACTTAATAATGAGAGACATCACCATCCAAAGTGATTTTAACTCATAAATCTATAACTATTTATGAGACGATGGATAACCCATTTTATTAGATGGCTTTGAAAAGACATTGAAGTTGGACGGGGATTTTAGGGTTTCTACTGTGCTTCTTGGTTGTATGAGACATATTTTAAAATCCTTGTATACGCTTAATGTTGATTCGCATCCTTATCTCCGCGTTGCTTTTGATGTAAGAAAAGGATAAATTGCAAGCCGAGTTGGTGATGCAAATAAGAGAATGCCCATGATTTTTAATGATGTTTACATGAGTTGAGTTGAGCATCTCCATCTGCATCTGTGTGATTGAGGTGAGCTTTGAGAAAAGGAAGAGGAAGAGGAAGGAAAAATGGCAAAGAAAATGAAAATGGATAGTGTTAGGCTTAGGAATGTTTCAGTTTTGGTGTTGGTGTTAATGGAAATAATAGTAATGGTTCTAATGATAGTTAACTTTCCAAATTAGTAATGCAATTGTAGTGCAAGATGGAGTCCAAATAGGTCTAAAATTTTCTTTAAAAGCACACTAAACTAGGCGCCCAAAAAGATTGTGAAATTGTAAAAGGATACAATTTACTACATTTCACTCTTGCGCCCAAAAAGATTACTAAATTGTAAAAGGATAATATCAAAGTGATAACCTCCAAGAACCAAATAAGGAAAGAAATAACCACCAAGTTTCTATAAATTCAAGACTTTAAGAATCTCCTTTAGCTAAGAATCTCCTTTAGCTAATACAAAAAATAATAAGTGTAATCCCTAGTTAAGGACCTTAACCTTAACTTTAACCTAGCGGATTATCAAAGTCTTCCAAATTCAAACAAGTGAGTCTAGAAGTTCTGATTAATTTCTTTTGATCAGAAAATGTATTTACACATAGAGAAACCCATCAAAGTAGCTAAGGATTGCTTGATTGAATTGGAGTATACTATTGATTGCTTCTTGGTTCTAGTTTAGGCCACTTTTGAGTTTAGGCCAACATAAAACAATCAAGTACCAAAATTGGGACTAGATTCCAAATTATGAATGCTAACACTAGCAATGCCTGCAATCTTGGAGGAATTTTTGGAAGACATGGTTGTTGACACCTTGGCTCCACCAAAATAGGCCCTTTGAAAGGGAGCCACAAATCTCATGGTATTTGATGTTAGATCATGTCCTAATTTAATTATTTCATGATAGTTAAATTGCAAGATTAGTAATGAAATTGTAGGGTAGGATAGTGCCCAAATAGGCCTAAAATGATCTTAAAAAAGCACACTAAAGTTGGGGTTGAAATAGAATGTGAAATTGTAAGGGGTTACAATTTACTGCACTACACTCTTGTACATTTCTTCTCCTCCTTGATTTGCAATCACATTCTCAGAAGTTGCTTGATAGGAAACTAGAAAGGTCTGCAAATAACACTTCCTGGTTTGTTGATGAATTTCTCCATGGTGATGTTTTTCACCACCATAACACTCAAAATGGATCATATGAAGCTAACATGGAGATATTTGCAGTCCGTGAAGATGATAGTGGTTTGCAATGTTATGGTGTAAGCCCCCTCACATGGTAAATTTTGATGATTGCCAAGTGTTTATATGCAGTTATTTACTTGACGTGGAAATGGAATCATTTATATTAATTGAGGATTACATTGGTATAGAAACATTTTACAGTTCCTATTAACTAAGGGTTGATACGAGTATGCACACTGGTAATGTTGATCAAGAATCAATTACAATCTGAACCATAGATATGGATGAATCAAATGTTGCAGGGTACGCCTGTTTTTTAATTTATTCAGGTGGTTTCTTAAGCATGAAGATGCCAGAAAGAAATAAATTGGGAGATACTGATGCAATGAGTAATAAGGGTTCCGAGCCTTATGTTGATATGAATATGACAATCAATAATCATGAAGAGGATCGTAGCAGTACTCACAATTTAGAAAATTCCCCTGTAGCTTTATTTTTGCTTGTCTTTGAGGTTATTTATGTGGATTTTGATTGTGCCTCTAAATTTGTTTCAGGATATGTTTTTGAGTTTGAATTAGAAGTGTTCACATGGGGTGTAAAGGATGATGATCATGACATGTCTCATTTAGCTGATATGGGAACAAGCAATGAAACATCTAGATTTCGAAGTTTAGATTGAAATTCTTGTAGATATGATCAGACGTAGATACAGAGTAAGCCAACATAAGAATAGTTTTCTTTTGATACATCTAAGGATTGTTTACTTAATTCTTCAGTGATGAGGCTTGAAGCAAATTCGGCTAAGTTTTCTAGCACCAAAGGTTAAGGCCATTATTTCCATTGTTGACTCTTTTGGCTGGTAATATCTCTATAAGAGACCTACTTAATGGGTTTTTATTCATACCGTGACCAGATCCTTCGGGTGCTCCCTAGAATGCTACTACTGATTGGCCAGGTAAATTCTCTACCTTCATGTATTTTATCACCCCGTGAGGCAGCTAAGTAATTCCAAAGTCACCATGCGGGTGTGTGGGGTAGTGCAACAAATACAAAGGGAGCCTCACATTACCTCTTTAATAATAAGTGTCATTGCATCGCCATGAGAGTATGCAAAAATAGGTGAGACCCTAGGGTATGCTCCCATAATCCCACAATGCAAAATTTTACCGCTTGTTAATGAATGCGGGTTTGTGGTGATGACTGGAAGAAAAGGTATAAGATTAGCCAAGAACACCACAAATACCATTAGGGAAATTTTTTCCAGGATAATCTAGTGTGGATGGCATGGTATAGTAAGAGTGCTATATGATGGGAACTGATGCTGACATGGAATGTGTGCGCCAATCAAAGGGGTTAGATATAAAATTACATGTAGGGGGATAATGAGGTGTTTGTTGCTTTGTAGTTCCGCACTAGACAAAAGGGATGATGATCAGGACAATCAAAGTTTGTGAGTTCACCAAGGAAGATGAAGATTAATGGATAAGGCATACAAGGACAAGCATGTAAAAGGTTCCGGTAATGCAAGAGGTGATATTTTGAAGTAAAAGTCAATCTTGGCGAATCACCTACATGAGATCAACTCCAGAAAGGATGTTCATATAATTTCATATGTGAAAAGCTAGAGGGACTGAGAACAATGATATGAAAAGTACATGAATATGGTTGTTGGAGTGTTATTGAAGAAATCTAAGCTGGTGGTTGTGGTTGATAAGAACGAGTCTTAATCTCTTTATAAGAGCAAAAGCTAAAAAGATTGCTTGCATGCATAAAGCTAGGGTATTTTAGGAGGTTCTAAGTCCCACAAATTGAGGATGACGACCATCTATTGATTAAGCACTATGTTGGGGCTTGTATTAGCACTGGTTCAAATCAAGTCTAAGAGATGGAGCGTTCATATACAGAGAACTGTGAGTTTGCAAGGTGCACCTTCTATGATATAGGTTGGAGAATATTTCGGTGGGCCACTTTGTAGCAGAAGGGATATCAAAATTATAGAAGGTAGTCGAAGGGACATCGAAAGGTGGTTTCAAATGGAAAACACCTTTCATGGGCTATCTATCTTCATCCCTTCATAATCAAATGACTAGGAGGAAGAAGGAAGGGGAAAGAGAGCAATGAAGGCATGGGGTGGATGGTTTAGATGCAGAGCATCTGAAATTCATCTTGAGTATGGAAGATGTGCCCCTCACTCTGCTTATCATATTGATCGATAAGATTCTCCTTCCATTTTTCCATTACCTCCCTTTTCTATTTATTTTCATCCTCTAGTTGTGAGGAAATTTCTTTTATAAGGTTGTAAGGCTCCCCTTCTAGTCTAATGAGTGTCTCTGCCAATGTGTATTATGTAGGTCTTCCACTAGCATGATGGTGGCATGACTCAAAGCACCAAGAATTCAATGAAATATTATTCTCCACCGAGGCATCTTCTTGTATGTGTGGCCCATTTTTGTCTTATATTTAATGGGCGATGAGTTTTCTTTTATCTGCATATGGCCTGAAACATGTCAAAAGAGGAAAAAAACCAAGTGTAAGCATGTTGAAGATTTTAAGAAGTCCTTATTGTTATAAAAGGAATACTACGACTATAAGAAAATATTCTTAAATGTTGTATTCTAGGTGGGTAGAAGTAGCCATTTGTTAATCTAGGGTTTCATGTTGGCTCACAGAGAAGAAGGATTACCTTTCCATATTGTAAATTTCAATTAGTATTGAATGCAATTTTTCAATGGTTGCATATTTTGTGTCCATTTGTATTTTTTGAATTTATATGAATCAAAATATGAAGGATATGTCGGTTTGTTCTGGTATTTTCTTATCAATGTGTGATTGTGCTTATGGGTCTCCTTCAAGGAAGGAGTTAAATTCTATTTGCAATTTGTAGTAAATTTGGGAAACATTAAATGGATTAAAATGAATGGTTGATGCAATTAGTTGATGGAATTGTGTCAATTTTAGGCATTCCACACTGAAAATTCCCTTATTCGAGTTATTTTGCAATGTGGGTTTGTCCTTTTAATTTGTGGGTGTGACTAGATGTTTCACTAGATATGCACTTGATTGTATATGTTGTTTGTGAATTTGTTTCGGAAGCATCCCTTATTAATCATATCTCTCCTATCTTCTTTTCTTCAAGCATTTCTTAAAGGGAAAGTTTCATTATGCATGCTTTGTATTCCCTTGTACACCTGGAGTGGAGCATGTATTACTTTTTTGGCCAAATTGCAGATAGTAATCATTTGCACCAATTTGGATGGCCTATGCCCATTTGCATGGCCACCCTTAAACAACACACACTAAGCGTTGACCACTTAGTGTGGCAGGTGTGGGCCCATTGCCTTTGCCACCATCTATTGTCATTTTTCCCATTTCCGTTAGCATTCAAATTCTAAAATTTCTCCCACATAGTTAGTATAGTGAATTCAGTACGTGTTTTCTAACACCTCTGTCTACGAAGCACTCATACTGTACCATTGATCATGTTTTTTAATTAATTAATAATTAAAATAAAATAGATGTTTATTTTTTAATTAATTAGTAAATATGATCAATGGTACAATATCGGTGCAATGACATCTGGGCAATTTTTATTTCCTAGCATTCTTCTAGCTTGTACCAAAATGGGAGCTATGTGGTGAGTTGGCACGGTTGGAAATGCTCTGGCAAATGTATGCAAACTATGGAAGCACAGACAAGATATTGAACTTTAAATAATATACTTTTTTATCTAAAATTATAATATATATATATATATATTATTTTTAAAATAAATAAATAAATATGATGCTCTAGAGAGCATAATATATCTTGAGATGGTATCATTTTTTGAAATTTTTTAATTACTAAAGACAAATTTAAATTTTTGAAATATAATTTAATATTTTTATTTAAAATTAAAATAAAATCATAAATTGCAGTAAAAAATTATGTCACTTTCATGTGCTTCAAGTTTAAAAGCTAGACCAAAGGTTAGTGCTATTCATTTCCTTTATCATGATATGCCACGGTACTTGGATTTCTCTTAATTGAATGTCCTTAATTTTAAATCAAGTTTTCATTGACGTAACTCTAGTTCCTTAAATAATAACAAAATTAAGGTATTATACATTTTTAACATACTAATTTATAAAACACAACAAATTCCCTTACTCATATAAAGGGCTTGTTGCAATTGAACACTTGGTTAAACAAATAATTTTAGTGGTAACATCACACGTCAAATTAAAGATAATAAATCCCTAAGGAATGCTAATTTATTTTAATTATATTTATGGAGCCTAATCATCCTTAATGAAGCATAAATTTAAGGATGATAGAAACATAATGTGTGTAACTTTGATTTAATTAGGTTTATGATTGAGGGAAAATATTTCTAGTAAGCTCTATAATCAATTGTAGATTGTCTCTAAGTTGATGAAAAATGGCTCTATAAACTTATAAATAATAATATTGATCAACTATAGTGACTATAACATGTTAATATGTAATGAGTTCTTAAGATATCCATTTAACTATATAAATAATTAAAATACTCCTTAAGAAATAGTGAGAAACCACATGTGAGTGAATTGGAGCAACAAATTATGAACCAATTTTGAGGGTTTGGTAAATCATCATTAGAATAATCACCATGAATTTGATGAAAAATTTAATTGAGAAATAAACTAGTGATGGTTAGGAAAAATTCCAAGAAAAGGTGCACAAAAAGGCAAGAAGAATCTTTCTAATTTGAATGGCTCCAAAGGAAGAAGTACACTTTACAAAAAGAATACATGAATATCATGAGTGGCAAAAATGAAATAAAAGAATGCCATTTTTTTTAATAATCAATCATATCTCAACAAGATATTTATTTAATAATGCCCATGAATATAGTTCTTGAAATAGACTAAGGAATCTTTCACCTTTCAAGAAAGGAAATCAACATTAAGAGGAGCAAGTGAGGCTAGGGAAAATTAACAATAATTTTATTACATCGATCAAGATCCTCATCTAATAATTTGTGCCTAGAGAATGAATTTTATCTTTCATTTGGTTTGCTCAACTAGAGAATGAAATTCATCTTTCATTTGGTTTGCTCAAATTATAAATTTTATTGGCTCCTATCCTGCCAAAGGAAAATGAAAAATTAAATTGAAAATCAAATAGGAGATTCCTATACACTAAAATTCCTCTCAAGAGGTTTCTTTCTAGTAGAATTCTCTAATAAAATTGAAAGGGGTAATGCCCTTAATGGAGGACCAAGGATGTCAAATGGTGTAGACCTCTTCTTGAAAAATTGTCAATTGTTTTGATTTATTAGATCTTAAAATCCAATAAATTTCAATATATTTAGAATTTATAGTCTTCTTCAAGAATAGTGGTAATACACAATCTTGGAGTAGATTGAATTTCACTTTAAAAAATTGAAATCCTAGATGAATTAATTGTGCAGGGAGATTCAAGGATTTGTGAAAGGGTATGTATAAGGAGATATTTGTACAAATGATAATCAAATGTAGAATTTAATATAGCTAGATATAATTACTTTATAGGAAGTTAGGTTAAACCAATCTTTTGTACGCATTATAAATAAAAAATTCATCAAAAATCAATTCAACACAAATATTTAAGGAAATGATGAGATTATAAATATCCTAAAAAAACTATTTGATTTGTAAAGTAGTGTTATCAAACCAATTAGCATTGAGATTGTTAAAAGTTGCTTTCTTATTCTCCTTGGATAATAAAGATGAAAATTTATCTTTTTTCATATATATTGAAGAATGAAATTGTCTTCCTCTTTCTTTATTGCTAGAGAACAAGAGTTATCATAAAAGCCAAGGACTAAGGGGTATCCAAATTCACCTGAGGCATGATCTCAACCTCATCCTATTTCAAGATGTCAAAGCCATGCACTTAGCAAGACCTGATCCTTGATGGGTTAATTAAGAACCATTTGACTTCACCAATAATTCAAGGGCCCATTGACTATAGTTAATAATTTCAATCATTTTCTTCATAAGAAACATTTATTTAATGTAATCGAGTCAAAGTTGCAAAGATAGCATCCATTTTCTTCTTAAGTTGATCAAATTGCATCACTAATATATTTAAGATTTAAAAGTATAAGTAGTAGTGACATGAAAAGCATGGGTGGAATAATTTTGTTTACTCAAGATGCATTTAAATTGTTTCTTTTGGAAGCCTTGTAATTTAATTAATTTGTGTTTTTGTTATCATCTCATTCTCTGAGATTTTTAATGGAGAATTTGTAAGAAAATTAAATTGAGATTGTGGAAACCCCAGAAAGAAAGGTTCAATTTAGTTTCTAAGCAAAATTAGAACTATAATGTTGCTTGATTGTTGCAAAATAGTAATTTACGTTACATATAACTGGGTTGACTGCTAAGAAATAGTCCTTATAGTAAGAAAGAGAACTTGCATTGTTATTTACAAATGAACAAAATTGTCCTTTAGAACTATTATGTAGGTCAGGATGGAAGGACATGGGAGAGTATTTGTTTTGCACAAGAAGAAATGGAGCAAGTGGGTATCCATGGTCTCATTTAGAAATGTGGATAGTACAATGTTGTTTCTAGAGTATCTTTATAGCTTCAAAAACTATTTGCCTCTGAATTTTATATTAGAACTCACTCATTGGAACTGCCCATGGCTTATCCAATGCAATCTTTTATAGAACTTGGTGGATATAAATGAAATATTTTGTTAATATCCCATTAAGGCATTTTTTCAAACAGTTCAGGTGCCTTTCCTATGCTTTCAGATTTTATATATCTTGCAATCATCGCCTTCTGTCAATCAGTTCATGTGTCTTGTCTATGCTTAAACATTTTGCACAGATATTTAAAAGGGCAGTCAAGACAGTTGAAGCTACAAGATCTGAATAAATTCTTGTCATGGATGTCCATCCCCTATTCCAAAGCTCCCATTTTTGCAGAGGCTGAGAGGAAGCTGGCAAAGTTTGCGATGTCTGGCTTTACACCTTCCCATCTCATTTGGTTGAAATCGTCTAAATCCTTTTCTTCTCCATACCCTACAATTATAACATTCCATGAGACCATATTTCTTCAAGGCATTCGGTAAAACCATTCACGTACCTTGTCTGTGCTTCCACATTTTGATTGAATCTCTACCATAGCATTTCCAACTTTGATATTTGATAATTATCGGGCTGTAAAAATCCTTGACAATTTCATGACAGCGGTGACATAAATGGGAATCATTAGGCGGTAATAAAGTTTGAATTCAAACATTAACGGTGCTAAACAGGACTAGACAGAATGGATTTGGGAGAAGGTATGGGCCCACACCAGCCACCTAAGCAGTCAAAGCTTACTATGTGCTGGTTAAGCCATCCCCTTTTGCATATACTGCCTTCTTTCTCCCACGCTTCCACATTTACCGTGGATATATTTTGTCAGCCCACCATCTCTTTCTTTTATATTAACAAATATTTTCTCATATTGTTTCATTGTCCCACAAACCTTTCAATTTTACTTCACTTGGGCATGAATGATAAAAGCTAAAACTATTACCTTTTATAATATTGAATATTTAATCGATTTTAATTTTTACTATTTAAAAATTTGGAAAAATATAGAGAATATTTTTTGGTCAAGCTCACTAATAAAATAGCTTAAGAGGGTATTTTAGTACAACTGGGTATATGTCAACATTTGAATCAAAATATAAATGAATGATTTAAGGCTTCTTACATGGCAAGGTGGACATAGACAATAATAAGTAAAGTCCTAAATTCAAATTGGCAAATCTTGATAAATCATCAAATTTGAACAAACCATTTCTATAAAAGGGAAAGAACTTTTATAATACCACCATGAGGTAGGTAGAGAGAGGGGGAGAGAGAAAGAACTACAAATGGAAGGAGAAGTTGTGCAAGAGGAAAAGATAGATAAATATATAGAGATTGATATATAGATAGAGATGGAGACATAGAGAGGTTTAGATAGATGGGATTAAATAGTGGGAAAGTAAAGAGATATGTTACTTATAGAGAGATAGACAAAGAAAGGGAGAGAGAGGTAGAGAGAGTGGGGGAGATAGATGGTCAAAGATATGATAAGTTAAAGACGTGAAAATAAAAGGATGGAAAAAGGGAGGGGTAGAGAGACTTTAGATAGAGAGGAATCCAGGGAAAAAGATGGATTTATTTATATAGAGATTTAGAGTGAGACTAGATAATGTGAGGGAGGGAGAGAGATAGGTAAAGTGATGTTAGGTGGAGATAAGAAGAAAGGAAAGGAAGATATGATATGGATAGTGGTAGAGAGAGCTATAGATGGGTTCGATAGAGAAAAATAGAGAGTGAGGGAAGGTGTGAGAGATAAAGATGGGGGAAAGGAGTAAGAGAAAAGTATTATATAGAAAGTAGATATGGAATGGGAGATTGAGATGGATAGGAAAGGGAGAGAGAGTGAGAAAGATAAGTATAAATAAAATCTCTGTGGGGAGGGAGATGCAAAGAGAGGTTTGATAGAGAGTAAGGAGAGAAGGAAGGGGACAAAGAGTAGAGAAGGATGTAGGAAGGGAGAAAAAAAGGTAGGTTAAAAAAGAGGGAGAAATAAGTAGATAGATAGAGAGGAAGAAGTACAAATTGATGTTGGGATCAATGAACAGGTAGAGAGAGGTTAGAGAAACAGTCGGACAAATCAAGAGACAAATAAATAGATAGATAGATAGAGGGAAAGGGGTAGAGGGAGAGGTAGAATTAGTGTTATAAATTGATAACCTAACCTAAATGGGTACTAGCTATAACTATCTTTGATAAAGTGTTGACTATTCTTTCCAAAATAGTAAAAAAAATTTCTAAAATGTGTATGCATTGTTTGTGGCATTTTTTTAATGTTGTTTTAATGAAACATGGAAACAATTTCTTGCATTTACTCATTGTAATAAGGTGAGTACAAAAATAATAAAATACACTATGATTAGAATTGATATATAAATGCATACTTTCTTATCATTTTACAATTATTAGGATCTTTAGATCTAGATATTTTATTTTCTTCCCTTTTTATGTACTTATAACAACGAAAGCTTTATTGGTTAATTTGTTGCTCAACTGGGTGATGGAACTATATCATTTAATCCTTAATGTATTTTTTGTTGGAGTAATTAAGAAACTTTATCTAATTATTTATTAATTTGGTCCTTTAATTACTCTTTAACTCAAGATAAACTTAGGTGCTTTTTGAATTTATTAAATTGGGATAATAATAGTTGAAGTTTTTTCATTCATTATGATTGTGACACTTGGTGCATGTTAATTTAATCTTATTTTTTTTTGCATCTAGAGGTTCATTCATCCTTTCATAAGGATCATTTTATTCATTGTAATTGTATCTCCAATAATTCTTGTGTGCAATCAATACAAAATTCTTAGGTTGTTATGGAGCATATTACATTTGCTTGTTCTCTTGTGCATGACAAGTATTTTGTTTGCAGATGATTCTTGGCTCCTATGGTTCTATCTTCAAATTATACATCATATCAAAGCTCTAGATCTATTAAGTTCATGCCCACATGCTTGAGGGATACAATCTTGAGTAATCTTTATGTGAACATTAGGCTGAAATAGGGGTTGTCATTGTGTTTGCAACATCCCAAAGCCTAAGATTGATTGTCGTTTCATCAAAATCTAAGGAATTGAAATTTTTGGCCAATTTGTCTAAGGGAAAAGAAATTGAGGAAAAATAAAATGAGTCGCTAAAAAAAGGGGCATTTTAGAGTGAAACAAATGTCAGCGTCATACTTATAAAGCCTAAAAACCTTAAAATTGCTTTTCAAATTGTTGAAATTAGACCAATTGCAATCAGGGCAAAAAAAATTGGTTGCACACAAATGTGTGCAGTTGTACAAAATTACATATGTCCATGCTCACTAATGAAGGCACCCTTCACCAGTCTAAAACATTTCAATTTGAGGCAAAAATATTTTTTTAAGAACTTTTGAATGGAAAAAATGTATGCATTAATCCTAGTGTAGGAGGGTACACAGTCAAGTCCAAGCATTGAGGTCAACATCATGTTAGTAGTGATGTCAACCTCCTCAGGCCTATTTTTGGCAGATCTCACCTAATTTTGGTACCTCACTAAATATAGTGAAAGTGCCCTAATTTTAGTAGTATAGAGAATCTAAAGAATATTATGTTATTGGGAAAGGAGGTCATTTTTTTGTAGGGGATATTCTTAAGAATATGCTGCTAATGTCATGCTCACATTAGCATGATGTCATCTATAGGGACTAAACATGCAAACTTCTATAATACCCTTCCATGCTTTGCTTCCGATACTTAAATTACTTTGACTTGTTAGACTATCCTTGACTCACTATATATGTTGTTCATTTTGCTAGTTTGTGTGTGTGGATACATTCATCTGATCCACATAATTGGACTATTTTATAATATATGTTTTAGGGCATGATTACTGTTATGCTTTATTTGTGATGGATATATCGATGTTAGTGATAGTATACTTATGTTTTGTATTTTGTATGATGTTTAATGTGATGTTAATCTATGTTATGATGTTATCATTTCATTATTGATGATATTGATGCTTATGGATTCTATGTGTATAATATATCTTTTCTATATTGTTGGCTTGGGGTTAGCATGAAAGGACTGATTTTGTATTACTCATTTATGAGCAACATACGATGTCATGATTTCCTTTCACTATATGGGAATTGTATGTTTATATACAACACATTTTGTGCAGGATTACAAGTACCAAACATCGACTCCACTTGGTCCCACAGATCTAAGCATGTATTTTAAATACCAATGGTGGTATATGAGATAGTACAAGGCCCAAATGTATCTAACCCTAGCCATTGTCCTAACCTAGGGACAAATATCTATTCTTTATTTTTATTCTGTTAAATGGTTCTTCTAGACAATATCTAATCACCTTCTTATTAGTGATAAGTCTTCTTTTGATATCAACATTATTTTATGATTTATTTGAGTGTGTAGGATTTTATGTTATTGTAATTATTATTATTAATTGTAATTTGAGTATTATAAATTAATTAATAATTAATTATTATTTATTATTATTTTAATTTTATTTTTAAAATAATAAATATATTCCTATTATTGGATAATATTAATTAATTAATTAATTAATTAATGTGCATTGGATATTTTTAGTGTGAAAATTATTTTGGAGTGGAAATTAGATTTTATTTTATTTTATTTTGGAACTAATTGTTCTTTCTTGGTGGAACTAGTTGTCCTATTTTTATGGAATTATAGTTTTAATTGGAATTAATTATTTATTTTATTTCTTGGTTGTCAAGTGGGAGTTAACTATAGTTAGGGTATTTTTAATTGGTTATTTAATATTTAATTATTATTGTCTAATTCTTTTGTGTGGATTTTAATTTTGGAATTAATATAGTATTATTTATTTTAATGCTATTTTTATGATTTTTGAATTAGGGTTTTTGTGTCCATGATTTTGTGAGATTTATTTAGTAGATAATTGATTTTTATTTATTCTTTATGAAAAAAATTTGACTTGATTTTTATCAAGTTTTTTGGGAGAAATGTATTGTTGGTATTTTGTGAAGAATTTTTAAAGGCATTTTTGTGTTGTGGGATGTGAGAAGGATTTGCAATTTTGATTGAAGATTGTTCTATCAAATTTCTTGAATTATGGATTGATTTCTTGGAGGTTTCTTAGTAATATTTTATTTCTAAATGGAGGAATATTCATGGTTCAAAATTCATCTGCAAATCTTCTGTCTCTTCTTTATCTTTTTTCACTTGTTCTAAGTAGGTTCCTATTTCCCAATCTTCATTTGAGTTTAATTTACAATATTTGAATGGATTATTAGGGTGATTTTGGAATGTTTATTTGATTATATTTTCTATTTTAAATAATTGATTTAATGTATGTTTCCAAAGATTGAATTTTAATAAAATTAGGTATAGGGATTTAGCATTCTAGTTGTTTAATTTATTTTATTTATTATTTAAAATTATTCTATGAATCCTTGTGCTTGATTTATAAATGTTTATAGAAGTTTATCAAACCATTCTCAAATGGGTTTTGATTACATTTTTTGTCTGGAGTCATTTCCTTAACCGTTTTTGAGTGTCAAGTCTCCTTATTCTGGCGAGTAGTCTCTTTTATGCATGTGCAAGACTAGAGTGCATATGCACAATAATATGAATCATTTGCATAATAATATGGCTCAAAAGTGGAGAAAGATTACCCATATGTGAAACAAGATGTAAAAGATGCACAACAAAACTGAATAGATGCCTAGAATCATTGTTTTGGAGTTTTGACTAAGTTACAGGTTTCCAATTTATTTTTGGTTAGTTATAGACACTTTTATAGGCATAGTTCTATTGTTTATGTGATTTTGAGTCTATAAGACCTTGTTGGATTGGATTGGTGTTTATTTTTCTCATTCCTGTACTTGGTTATCGAAAGATTTAGTGATATATGCTCCAGTTTAGGTGTCAAGATTTAACCCTTGTTGTTATAATCTTGCATAGAAAATCCTATTTTGGTTATGAAATATGTGCTTGATATTGGTTTGATGTTGGTTTATTTTATGTTGAAGAGATTCAATTTGAACCTTATGTGTTAGGATAGCTATGTGCATTAAGGGGTAGTGTCTCTCTATAGGGGTCAGGGCCCTAGGTGGTTGTCAGGATAACCCATAGGTGAATAGAGTAATAAGTAATAACTTTAATAAAACTTTGGGTTGGGTTTCATGCACTAATAAGATAATTTTTTCTTCCCCACTCATGGCCTCATGTGCTTGTATAGATAAGGGATAATATTGTGAAGGCCAATACATCTGGAGAGGCATTTGTCTTCACAAGAGTATTCAATGGTTTCGCATGAGTTGTTAAATGGGGGTCGGGGTCTTGAGAGGCTATGTGATGACCCTTTCTCCTTTATGTACCCTAGTATCATATCATGTAAGTTTTTTTGTGGAAGCCTCTAGGAGTTATTTTGAAGGTTTTGATTGTTATTTTTTTTGGAAGTCTTTTGGAAGTTCTTTGTCAGGTCTTTTGGTTGTTAACTTTTCTTACTTATCTTGTGAATTGGTATCTTTTGTATCTTGGTTGTGAGTTTGTTTGGTTCTTTTATCCCTAGCCTTCTTGTTTTTTGTTTGGGGTGTTGTGTCTATCTCCAGCATGAGGGGTGGACCTTTGGGTTCCACATTATCGGGTGGTAGTGTTTTACCATCCATTGGATTTTATCTTTAACATTTCTGTTAGTGAGCAGCTGGATGGATCTTACCTTGTGAATCAATGATTCTATATTCATATGTGGATGTTTCCACCTTTGTAATGTATTATTTATATATCTTCTAGAGGAAATGTAAATAATGCACATAATAGCATAATTGTATAATTGTACTTGTAATTAAAATGATATTGTAATGAATTTTCCAAGTCGAAAAGACTATAATTAGTTGCAATTGTATTAATGGATATATTGTAAGTGAATGTACTCTTATGGATTGTATATATGTTCTTACTCTTTATGAAGGTTATCATATTAATCTTTCATTTTGTGCTTTAAAATGAACTTACCATAGATATTTATATGAGTTATAATATCAATGAATGATAGTGTTTCTTAGTAATGATGCTAGGGAACTTGTAATTGAAATGATATTGCAATGAATTTTTCAAGTCAAAAGGATTATAATAGGACTATTATGATAGTTGGAATTGTATATTTGGATGTATTGTGAGTGAATTTACTCTTATGGATTGTTTAAATGGGTTTTTCATGAGATTAAAGACATCAATATGAAACTCTAGGCAATTAATAGCAAACAAGATATCCAAGTTGCAAAACAATGGATGATGGACCACATAAAATCAATTGTGGACTCCATGCAAGAAATAGTGGGTATGGTAAGTGATATGAAAAATGACTATGATAGAAGAATTTCCCAATCGAAGGATAACTCAAGAAAGAATATGAGGGTAGATTGGGTCATATGGAAAATAAATTCCAAAAAGAATGAGAATTTGATATCTTTGATCATGTACAGTCATAAAGTGGTGAAGAATTATGCTAAGAGCATATACACCATGGTTGGAAATCTTGAATCCCTCCATCAAGGAGGAACTACTGTGGATGTGGATGCCTTAGAAAAAAATAAGGAGGAAACAGTTGGAACTTGTAAAAGAACTAGAGCTAGTTTGAAGAATAAATCTGCCAACCAAGATATTTACAAGGTTAAGAAAATTGCTCTAAACATGACTCAATTGGAAACCGAGGCTATAGAGGCCCTTAAAAAAAATTACTTCTTCCTTTCTACTGTCTCTTTACTAGTTTGTCATTTTTTGCTGGTCTTTTGATGTCTATGGGTTTGGTTTTTTATGGGTATTTTTCAATGTATTTTTTGATGTAGATCTTTGTTAAAGGGTTTCAAGTCCCTTCAAAACATGTTTATTCCATAATAAAAAATAATGTTAGGGAGCCCTTGGAGTTTTATTATGACATGTGATAAAGTTTTTCTCTTAACATTCTTGCTATGATTCATCTATGTTATGTAATGTATTTACTTAGTGTTTTATTGAATTGAAAGATAAATGATATTTTATGGTTCTCTAAAAAAAAGTGCATTTTCTATGTATTTGGGTTAGTAGTTGTTAATACTTTAGGGTTCCTTGGAAGGGTGTTACAACTTCTTTCTTGCCTCCAAACCTTAAACACCTATTTGTGAATTTTTTGCAATAACCTGAGCATACGAGGTCAAAATTACACAAACAAACTATCATTAGAAAGCTAGTTCTTGCACCAATCCAAATATTTAGTTTATTTTTTCAGATTCTACTCCAGTTTTCCATATAAATCCTCCAAAATAAGACTTTATTTTTTCACTTTTGGGGCCATATCTTGAACATTCAAACTCCTTTTTCCTAAAACCAAACAAATTATCAGAAATATCTCAAAGTGCTATATATAACTTAGGTCTATTTTTCCATATTTTTTACGATATATTTTATTGATTTTTTAATGATTTCACTATCTAGTCAATTACTTGAATGTTTTAGCACTTAGGATTGATTTTTTTATTGAAGAGAATTGTATGTAATGTTCTTTACATGTTTTAAGATTTTCTAGGTATGATAATTTCATTTTTGTAGGTATCATGGGTTTCTCTATTAATCCTCAAATTGTCCATAGAAAGGAGATGAGGATTAGACACGATAAAGTATCAAGCCATTGTTATTTAAAATATAAATACTTGGGATTCATATTTTATTAGCATTGACACATGTATAACACCCATGTATTTGATTTAGTGTAACAGGTCATTGTTCTTTCAAACACAACTACTTGGGATTTATATCTTATAGAAATATCATCCTTGTATTCAGAGTCCCATATTATAGATCTAGAGGATTGTTTTAAGGATAATCATCTTCTCTTGAGTGATAGCCCAATGAGTCTTTTAAGCTCTTCTTGATCAATGATGGAGCTATTTCTTCATCAAAATTTATAGAGTCCTAATTGGTCACCTCCTTCATTGCTTGGGTATGTAATAGATTATTTGATGGCACCATTATATTTCTTGAACATATCAACATTTGAGTAGTTTATAGGGAAAATCATAGTTTGGATTTGCAAATTCCCATTTCTTCTAATTTATGGGAGTTGGTTCTGATACCTCTAATGGATATGTTTCTTCCTAAGGGGAGAAATGTTGTAAGTAGACACTAGATCATGTTCTATCTTCATGCATTCATGATTGGCATAGGAGCTACTTCTTCATTGGGAGGATTCCTATCCCAATTTTCTCTCTCTTATAGGGAGGATATTCATTGCACTATTCCAATGGAAGCAGTGCCTGGGGGGTACGTTGAGTCCTCCTTTCCTTCTTTCATTGGTATAGTTATTCCATTTTGTCTCATTTGGAGGGGATTTTTCTTCTACCAAGTTTTTCTCATTTTCTTTGATTGTCAGAGTTGTATTTTTTGTATTGGTTTGTACACGAGTACCTCAATAGGCCTTTGTTGTCTACAGTTATTTATGCAAGCATTTTTTATTCATCTTTAGCTTAAAATTATCTTATCCCTAAATTTGTCTTAAGGGGGGTTTGGAGTAATTAAGATACTTTATTTAATTATAATTTAACTGCTCTTTAACTTATTTTTCACTTAAGCTAAAGTGAGGCTATTTTTCTTTGTAGTAAATTAGGCTAATAATAGCTTAAGTTGTCTTAATCATTATGATTATGACACTTTGTGAATGCCAATTTAATATTGCATTAGGCTTTTGTATCTAGGATTTCATTCATCCTTTTTTAAGGATTCCTTCATTATTTGTAACTGAATCTCCAATAATTGTCATGTGCAACCAATACTCGATTTTCAAGTTGTTATGGAACACATTATCTTTGTCTGATCCCTTTTGTGTGACACATATTTCTCTTTTAGATGATTCTTAGGTCATGTGGTTGTATCATCAACTTCTACAATCTATATTTTATTATTAACTCCTCTTCACCTAATGTGAGCTGCTCTAAAGGGTTTTAAGTTTGGATTCTACACCCTAAATAATAAGGAAGGATGATATCAAATTGAGGCCTCTAAATGGAAAAGGTAAATATTTTATATTTGGTTAAAAATAAGGCTAACAATAGGGTTGTAGAGATACAATTTAGGTTCTTTCATGAAGAGATTAAATTTTTTTTCTTAGATTAAATAGTATGGTGCCTATGGGTTTCAATAGTAATTTTTCTATTAACAAGGATAAAAAATTTAGTAAAAGTGAGGATTTTCTTCCTGGTAAGGAATTTGTCTCTTGTTGAAGTGAATAAGGCACAAGATAGGGCTACTTATAGTGAAAGATATATATCTCTTATTAATGAATCCAAAATGTATAAGCCTTCCAAATAGATAATATCCTCCTCGAATGGTTTATACAAGAAAATAAAAGATCAAAATCTAAGAACTAACTTATGGATTAATGAGGATTGAAAGCAATCTAAGCTTATTATAAATGTCAAAGAGGAAATTTAGAATATGGAAAATAGCTAGTATAAAATAAGTTAGTATATCTTAGGATATTCATCAAAGTTGAACAAGGTTTTAAAAAAAATAAAAATTGAAAGATTATTTGAGTAAGATTATCATGAATAAAAGGGTTTGGAACCTTACAAACCCCACTTCTAAATAAGAATTATAAAATCTCAGGCTCTTTTATCTTGATGGCAATATCTAGTAAAACATTATAGATGATTATGATCCAAGTTATAATCATTTTATTGTACTACTAGTTTTTTGTACTAGATATTTCAAGTACATCTATGATATAAGATAAATATTTATTTAAGTATTTATCATTGGCTCTAATGAAAATCTTGTAATTTTTTTTCCTTTTATAGCCTTGGACTAATATTTTACAAGCATGGTCATCTCTTGAACCAATCTTGAAATTTATAATTATCTGAAAATTGAATGTAAGACCCTATACATACATACATACAAACAACCATACATGTGTTGCAAGGTGTGCACCCTTAGTCTCCTTGTGTTGTGTAGAACAATGCTCAATATTGAGACATCGCTTAACCACCTCTTGTGGATTTATTAAATCTCATAGTTGTATCGAGCATTAATAGTTTGATCTTCTAGTGCAACAACAATCATGTTTCTAACTACATGCATATGTATGTATGTACATATATACATACATACATAGTATGAGACACATATATAAATTTCTTGATGTTCTTAGAAAAATATTTATATACATGTACATGTATGTATGTATGTATGTACAATTTATCTAGTAAAATAGGAGATAGTTAATTAGAATTTGTATAAGGAGAAGATCTCTAAAATAGAAATTAAGAATAGAAAATAAAACCGTAGGGATAAATTATTACCTTTGAATGAAGGTGATGTAGCATGTTTGCTAACTAAATCCCTAATATTTGAAGATAATTACTAAATATTAGTCTATCACCTTGCTCCATGTTTCTTAAATAATTTTGCGAAGGCCTAACCCTCCCACATTTGTCATGTTCTTCCCTCCATTGTGTGATTAAAGAAAAGAAGGATAACTAATATTTATGCTATTTGAATAAATAATTGTACATTCAGAAGAAAAGAAATGGATTAAAAATTATATATTCATATTTTTCTTACTTCCGTAATTTTTTTTTTAATTGAATAAAATTTTCTCTATATCAATGAAAAAACTTATCCAAAATCCATTTAACAAGATTTCCAAAAGCCCCGAAAATTTTAGTTACCTACTTATAAATAAAAAAGCAGAGTTATTTCCATTACACATATTAATATGTTTTCAGTGAGCAGTTTGGTACTGATGATTATTTACTAATGCTTAGGAAAGTGAAAACTTTTTGAAAATTTAATGGCATGTTTTAATACTTTTGCAAGCCAATTGGATTTATCCTTTACTATAATATAAAATTATATATATATATATATATATATATATATATATATATATATAAAATGCCATTTCATCCAACTTGACTGGATGAAATATTTTATACGGAAAATGGATTGGCAAAGGGTAAACTGATCAAATCCGTTTGCCCTTAATTGCCACAACATTGGGAGCTAAGCCCAAGACTAGTTTTGAAATTGAACATCTGTCAACTTATATAAATTAAAGTTCATTTAATTGAAGAAACTGGAATATCCCTTCTTAGGGATTTTGGATTCTACTGAATGGGCGGAGGAATTGCTTAAATGGTGTCGTATGTTGGTGTCGTTGACAATGAAACTGATTCGTCAAGACTCCTTCTATGGTGGGTGCATTCATGGTGGAAGCAAACTATGGTGACTGCAAAACAGATGACGACTGTACTGGCATTTATCCCCGTTGCTGCGATAGTGTTCATGATGGGTTTTGTTGCGATCCCACTTTTATCCCTCCTGATGAGCTAAATCATTAAGCCTTTGCAGATGATATGACTCGCTCACATGGCCTTAGTTGCTGGTTTGTTGTGTTCCCAATATAAATCATTCAGTCTTCTCACCTATGTTTATATAGTAACTATGTATACATCATATACGGCAGGGATTTGTGCTACGATATAAAAGGTGTTGAAATAATTTTAGTGAATACTATATATTTGTTTGTTGTCCTTCTTCCATATATATAGTTAAATAAGACTGTATATGTCATTTACAGCAAGGCTATGTGATATGATATGTAAGAATTTTAATCAATATAACGTATGTTCTGTTGAAATAATTGAATCATTCTAGATGATAAAGACTACATCAAAGCTCAATCACTTATAGATCTGACTCAATCGATAAATCAGTGTAGAATATATTCTAGGTTTGGAGAATATAAGTTGTCTAGCGATAACTGAATATTAACCTAATACATAGCTAAGAGAGGAAGGACCTTGCACTTGATAATTTGACTCTTGATTTCAAACCTCCTAATTAGAATACACAAGGACTCGAGTCTGCATAACATTGTGACGCTTCAAATTTCTATGCTTTAGCCCTTCCATAAATAATTTATGGTCTTAGGTAACTAAAATTTCTAAGGCATCTTGGGTGTACTGAATAAATAATAGCTAAAAATAGTCTTTAGATAAAATTTGATCGCCTCACATAATCTTAATATTCAAAGTATGTTTTAAATTGAGGATAGCTATGTTAAATAAATGGAAATAAATTATCATCATTTATATGATGTAAAACTGATTTATCAATTAGACAATTCGGATAAGTAGAACTCTATTTGGTAATTATATAAAAATGAATTTTAATCTTTAACCATGAAGCAAGATCTAGATAATCAAACTTTTGTACGGGAACATAAAACTTGTGAAGGTAATTTATTACCTGACCTCAATGACATGTGAATCAACAAATTCATTTACTAAACATGTATTCATAATGTGAATAGAAAATGAAATTGGGTGATTAGAGTTGTAGGTCCCAAGATTCCGAAGTTTGGATCTTATCCCAATAACTCTAGCTGTAAAACATAAAATGAAATCCATAAAATCTATGAATATGTTGGATAACCACAATGAAATTACTAAGGTTGATGGGACCTCCCTCACATATAGCTTTGCTAAACAAAGGTTGTCTTCCTTAAAATGTAACTATGACCACAAGAAACTAATGCTTGCCCTTATACAAACCATACCCGATGTAAATTATATTAAATTTTTGAAATATGATTTTTCATAGCCACTATAGGTGTTTTGCATACTAAGCTATGGTATTGACTAAAACAACTTATAGCATAAATGAAAATGGTGTTTCGATGTTTATTTTTTCTAGGGGGATGGGGTGTATTTTAGGATGATTGGGATGTGGACCTAGTAATAGACCAATGCCTATATCTAATTTGTAAAAAGTTCACAAAAACACATTTAAAATCTGTAATAATTGAAAGCAATGGTGATACCTAAATGATGATATCATAAAAGAATATGTATTACAAAATGCCAAAGAATAGTATATATTCTACACATTATTTAAAAAATTGTAGGTATTTTATATATTATTTCTCAAGAATTTTTTACAGTTATAACAACCTCCAAAAGTACATGCAAACATGACTTCAAGTAGAATATAACAACCAAGTTGCAAAGTCCTAATTGATGACAGCTTACTAAAAATTCCCCATGAAGGCTATATGGCGCTACTAATAGGCTATATGTGGTACCCCATGAAGACAATTTGTCACTACTAGAATAACATACTACCATGGTACCCCATGATGACTTCAGATTATAATACTCTCCCAACTGAAGTCAAAACTTCTAACTTAGGAATAATTCCTATACTGAAAGATCATTGCAATTGCTACCTATCACCAAATAATCTCCAGACCAATAGAAGTTTTGCATCAAATGAACTCAACTTTAAATTCCTTTTTTATGATGAAATGCAACATTCAAGAAAATATGAAAACCAATCCCTTACATAATTTTTCAAAGATTGATCAAAAGGTCTCATTATGACATCTTCGTGATCTATTTCATAATCGTCCATTAAATTGCTAAAACTTTGTAGATGCACAGATTTACTAATTCTAAATTCTCTAAATTGTACTTTGGCAAGTACTCTCTCATTTCATTAGGGATAAATTTTGGACATCCATAAATACCATTGAAATTCAAAGTTCTTTGCCTTCTATAAATTAAACCATTCATTTTGCAATGTGATTTAAAAAAATAAAAATAAAAATTGGAGTACTTAAAAGTACATTGTAGCCACAAAGTTAAAGTTACCACCTCCCAATCATGAAGACTATCAAATTACTTCATAATATTTAAATAAGTTGCAATAAACTCCAAATTAGATTATTTGGTCACCTAATCGACTCTTCCCAATGATAGCCTTCTATTTTTGTCTCCAATAGAATTGTTATCCTATTGTGACTTAGATGGACTAACACAGCTAGATAATAATTATATAATTTTTAACCAAAGTTTTTAGATCAATATATTTCATTCTCTCTATAAGAGTCATCAAAATGTTGGTGTTTCCCAAATCTACACCCAGTTAACCATAAAGATTTTCCATGTCTTATGCTTAGGTCAAAATGGTAGTTTGACCAATGAACAAGAGATTGCATGCATTTATCTCCCTTGTAGTTCAGGAAGGAGAAATTGATAAAGAATGAGGAGGGAAAGAGGGGAGAGAGAGTAGAGAAGGATGTAGGAAGGGAGAAAAAGAGGTAGCATGTAAAAGGGGTAGAAAGAACAAGATATATCTATGGGATGGAGATGGACAAATGGAGAGGAAAAAATAAAAATTGATGTTAGGATCAAGGGATGGGTAGATAGCTTAGGTAGATAGACAAATAGACAGACAAATAGACAAATAGACAAATATATAGAGAGATAGATAAATATGAAGATAGATAGATAGATAGATAGATAGATAGATAGATAGATAGATAGATAGTTCAGCAAAGGGAAAGAGGGAGAGGTACAAAGAGTGTTAGAAATTGATAACTTAACCTAAATGGGTACTAGTTATAAATGTGTATGATTTAGTGTTTGATAAACTTATAAAGATTTGAGAGAGGCGGGTGAATCAGTGAAAGAAAAATTAGTAATACTTTAATTACAGAGTGGTAAAAATATTTAACCAATTTACCAATGACTTTGCATATAATCCAAAGTGTTATAAAAGCATTCACAACAAGCAAAACATTCACTATAACACAAATATTTATATGTGGAAAAACCAACCGGAAAAAACCACGGTGAGATGGAACTCACAAGTTAACAATCTGCAGAAATAGATAACTGACCAGTTAAGGTCTACAAATTCTCTATTAGGAGAAGATCCTGTTAGACATCTCAAGCCCCGTTAGGAGCTATACCTAGTTAAAGGTAACCTTTGTGGAGGGTTTAGATCCAAATTAATGAATCACCTTGTTATAGGATTTATACAATGAAGCTTGTTAGAGCTTACCCGATTAAGGGATTTTACTGTTGTAGTTGTTAGAGAATAATAGTTGGATTGATCAAAGAATAGCACCTTCTGCTGGTTTAGATCCTTTTATGTGCATTCATTACCGTATCACCAAAATACTCTATAATACCTTCAAGAAATCACATCTACTTCAACTCATATCATAACTTGTATCTTCTATATCAAATATCTCATCATAATGTCTTTTTATAGATATTGGATTTCATGTCGGCTCCTGAACCTAGATGCAATTTTCTAGGTTCAATGAATCAAGACAATCTTTCTTAACATAACATAAATTACAGCCATAGTGTCGATCGATGGTAACACATCACAGTCGGTGATAACTCATCACACAAACTTGGAAAATCGGTTAGAACACCGATACCGGTTCAGTGTTGACCACATCAAATAAAATATTAACTCACAAACTGATTCACTTGAATTCATATTGGGTGATTGTCTCCATGCTCCTCCTTTACTTTGTCTGTTGTATCTTAAACTGGTAACTCTAGAGTAGATCAAAACCGATTGACTTATCTACATATACCGGTTATCTACATACACCGGTTTAGACATCTTCATACATATGATATCGGTTAACAATACAATAACTCAATAGTACCAATTTATCTTAACTAAGATGAATATGAAAATCAAAATAGATGCTCCATCAATGACAACACATGAAGTAATCAAATACAAAAATCATCATCAAGCCAATAGTGTTGACTATTCTTTCTTAAATGGGTATAATTTTTCTAAAATGTGTGTGCATTCTTTATGACATTTTTTTCAATGTTCTGTTCATGAAACATGAAATAAAATTATTGCATTTTTCATTGTAATAAGGTGAATTCATAACTAATCATATACACGATTCTTGGAATTGATATATAAACACATCCTTTTTTTATCATTTTAGAATATTATGAACTTTAGATCTAGACATTTTATTTTCTTCCCCTTCTACCTACTTATAGCTATGGAAGATTTATTGGTTAATTTGTGACTCACTAGGGTGATGGTGCTATATAAAATCCTTAATGTGATTTTTGTTGGATTAATTAAGACACTTTATCTAATTATTTATTAATTATGTCCTTTAATTACTTTTCAATTGAAAGTCAACTTAGGTGATTTTTCATTTTATTAAAGTAAGCTAATAATAGTTGAAGTTGTCTCATTCGTTATGCTTGTGACACTTGGGGCATGCTAATTTGATCTTGAATATTTGCATCTAGATATTCATTCATCATAATGATTCTTTAATTCATTGTAATCATATCTCCAATAATAGGGCTAAGATAAAAAAAAATGGGGCACTTTAGAGTTGAAAAAAGATACCATCATTATCAAAAGGCCTATCAAATTGTTGAAATTGGACAAGTTGAAATTAGGGTAAAAAAATTTGGTTGCACACAAATCTATGTAGTTGTACAAAAATTCATATGGCCATGCCTTCTAATGAAGGTATCTATCACTAGTCTAAAAGCTTTCAATTTGAGGAAAAAAAAAATTGTTTTAGAAACCTTTTGAAAGGAAAACATATATGCATTAATCGTAGTGTAGGAGGGTACACAGTCAAGTCTAGGCGCTGAGGTCAGAAGCATGTCAGTAGTGATGTCAACCTTCCCAAGACTATTTTAGGTGGATCTCACCTAATTTTTGTGCCTTAGTAAATTAGTGAAGGTTCCCTATTTTCAGTAGTAAAGTGAATCTGAAGAATATTCTTTTTTTGGTCAAGGAGGTCAATTGTTTTTTTTAGGGAATATTTTTAAGAATATGCCACAATTTCATACTGACATTGACATGGTATCAGTTGTAGGGCCTACACATGCAAGATACATTCTATCCTTAAACCTATAAAAACTTATTTGTATTTTTGTTGCAATAACTTGAGCATGCGAGGTTAAAGTCACACAAAGAAGATATTGTCAAGAAGCTAGTTCTTGCACCATTCCAAATATTTAGTTTATTTTTTCAGATTATCCTCCAATTTTCCATACAAAGCCTCCAAAATAAGATTTAAGTTTTACACATTTTGGGTCATATCTTGCACATCCATGCTCCATTTTAAAAAAACTAGACATCGTCAGAAATATCTCAAAATGGTATATCCATATCTTAGGTCTAATTTTTCATATTTTTTACCAAGTATTTTATTCATACATTTTTTTCACTATCTATTCAATTACTTAGAGGCTTTGACACTTAGGATTGATTTGTTTGTTGAAGAGGGTTGTATTTCATTTGATTTAGAAGTTTTAAGATATTTAAGGTCTTATAATTTTATTTTAGGAGGTATCGTGGGTTTTTCTATTCATATTTTAATTATCCACCTACCCAAGGAAAATTTTGATTCTTGGCGACATGGCATCTTAATTAATCTCAAGAAGCTAGATATTTTGCCTTATTTGAATGGACTCATACCTAAACCAATGACTTGTTAATATCATAGAGCATCTTGTAGGTGTGATTTGTACTAGTATCGATTATGATAGTATGTGTGCTCTATCAGACCTTCATTGTCCTTCTACATATCCTTTTATTCCCAAATGATCATATTGTAGATTGCCTTCTTTCCCTTGCACATGAACATTAAATACCCTTTTATAATGACACTTTGGAGAAGCTTGAGTATATCATAGGTATTGCATGCTCTGATGGATTATAGGGTTACCTTCATGTTCCTACTTTTTGCATTGAGATCCTATCTCAATCATCTTTATTTTCTTTTGGTACTAGTTAAATTGGCACTGACTCATGCATAATCCCTTTAAGTCAATGTAATATGATATTATTCTTTTAGATACAACTAATTTGGATTCATATCTTTTAGCATTGGCACATGCATAAGACCCATTTGATTTAGTGTAGCAGGTCATTATTCTTTAAAACACAATTACTTGGGATTTATATCTTACAAGAATATCATCCTTTTTGTGGAGTCTCATATTGTAGATCTCAAGAAGTATTTTAAGGATATTCATATCCTCTTTACTGATAGGCCCATGAGAGATTTCAACTTGTCTTCATCATTGATGGAACTATTTCTTCATCATTTTTTAATGTCTTAATTGATCATCTCCTTCATTGCTTGGGTATGTACCAAATTATAGAATCATTATATTTTATGGACATATTAGCATTTGTGTAGTTTTTAGAGAGAAACACGGTTTGGATTTGGATTCTTACTTGTCCTAATTTATGGGAGTTTCTTGTCATATCTCTAATTGATTTGTTTTTTCCTAAGGGGAGAAATATTGTAAGCGGATAGTGGATCATGTTTTGTCTTTAGAAACTCATAATTGGCATAGGAGCTACTTCTTGATTGGACGGATTCCTATCCTCAATTTCTCTCTCTTATGGGAAGCACATTTAGTGGACTATTATGATAGAAACAGTTCATGGGGGTACATTGAGTCCTCCTTTCCTTCTTTTACTAGTACAGTTATTTCATTTTGTATATTTTGGAAAGGAGTTTTCTTCTACTATGTTTTTCTTATTTTCCATTATTTTCAAAGTTGTATTTCTTTGTATTGGTTTGTACATGAGAACCTCAATAGGCATTTGTTGTTTGGAGTTATTTATGCATGCATTTTGTATTTATCTTTAGCTTAAAATTATCTTATCCCTAAATAGTCTTAAGGGAGTTTAGACTAATTTAGACACTCTAACTAATTATAATTTAGTTATGTCCTTTAACCAAATTTTCACTTAAGATAAAGTCAGGCTCTTTTTCCTTGTAATTGTCTCTCCAATAATTCTTATTTTCAATCAACACAAAATTCTCAAGTTGTTACATAACATATTATCTTTCCCTAATCCCTCTTGTGTGAGAAGTAATTTTCTTGTAGATGATTCTTGGCTCCTATGGTTGTATCATCAACTTCTACAATCTATATTTTATTATTATCTCCTCTTCACCTAATGCTAGCCCCTCTAAAGGGTTTTAAGTATTGGATTGTATTCCCTAAACAATAAGGGAAGATGATATCAGACATAGGAGTCTAGATAGAAAAGATAAATATTATATATTTGGATAAAAATAAGGCTAACAATAGGGTTGTACAAGATGCTATTTAGGTTCTTTCGTGAAGAGTTCTGAGAAATTTTCTTAGATCAAAGGGTATGGTGCCTATGATTTTCAATAGTAAATATTTTGTTAACAAGCATAATTTTTTTAATAAAAGTGAGTAATTTCTTCCTAGTAAGGAATTTGTCTCATGTTGAAGTGAATAAGACACAAGATAGAGCTACTTATAGTGAAAGATATATATGTTTTACTAGAGTATTTAAAAATGTGGAAGCCTTAAAAATAGATAATAGCCTCCTTAAGTGGTTCCACAAGAAAATAGAAGATCGAATCTAAGAATCATCTTATAGAATAATGAGGGTTGGAATCAATTTAAGGTTAGTATAAATATCAAAAAGGAAATTTGGAATATGAAAAAGAACTAGTATAAGATAGATTAGTATATGGTAGGATATTCATAAAAGTTGAACAATATTTATAAAATGATTCAAATTGAAGGATTATTTGAGTAAGATTATCAATCTCAATAGTATCACCATTAGATACTTGACTTGTATATTCATGCTCCATAGAGAACTTTTAGAGAGAAGTTATATTATTAAGGTTTTAGTAAAAGGTATATGAGAAATGAAAAGAATAACAAGGACCTAGTTAATGAGAAACATAGTGAGGTGATTGAAGACCACCTAAAATTCCTGAAGCAATATTGTAATGTTTTCATCTTTTTTGAAGAGCTCATTTTTCGAACTATATGTTTTGAATCTTACTTTTTATTATTTTTTTAGTTGGTTGTCAATTTGTCTTTCTATTATTTCTTTTGTAACTTGTGCAAACATTTATTAAATGTTTTCACTAATAAAAGGGTTTGGAACTTGACAAAATTCCACATATAAATATGAATTAGAAAATCTAAGGCTCTTTTATCTTCATGGTAATATCTAGTAAAATATTATGCATGATTATGATCCTAGTTACAATTATTTCAACAGACTACTAGATTTTTGTAGTGGACAATTCAATTACTTCTATGATATAATATAGATATTTATTTAAGTATTTCTCATTGGCTCTAATGAAATTACCTTGATTTTTTTTCCTTTTATAGCCTTGGGCTAATATTTTATGGGATGGACATCTGTTGAATTAATCTAGAACCTTTTAATTATCTAACAATTCAATCTAGGATATTATACATACATACATACATACGTACATGTGTTGCAAGGTGTGTGCCCTTGGTCTCCTTGTGTTGTGAAGCACAGTGCTCCGATTTGAGACAAGGATTAATGACCTCTCGTGGATTCATTAAATCTTGAAGTTCTATTCAGCATTAACAAGTTGATCTTTTGGTGCAACGACAACCGTGTATCTAAAAAGTGGTATCAGAGCCTAGGTCACGGGTTCAAACCCCTCGCTTGCACTAGCGGGATTGTTGCAAGGTGGGGATCCTTGGTCTCCTTTTTTTGTGTAGTGCAATGCTCAAGTTTCAGACATATCTTAACCACCTCTCGTGGATTCATTAAATTTCATAGTTGTATTGGGAATTAATATGTTGATGTTTTGGTGCAAGAATAGTTTTGTTTCTATCAACATGCATAAGTACACACATGCATATATACATAAATAGTATGAGATACATATAAAAATTTATTGATGTTCTTAGAAAAATATTTATATGCATGCACATATGTATAATGTATCTAATAAAATCTGAGATATTTTAATTAGAAACATGTGTAAGGAGAGGATCTCTAAAATAGAAATTAAGAATCGAAATGTTATCACCTATAAATGCACCCTAACTAAGTTGCACGCTTATCTTTTCTGGTTAAACATGGAAATGTTCCTAAGGTTGTGGGTATCCTTGAAACTTGGAGTGAATCTATGGATGAGGCCGGCTCCTAGTTGTTCAATCAAGTTATCACCTATACTACTAACTTGCAGGGGTAAAGGATGAGGACATGCATGAATTGAAACAACTTAAACTTGAAAATGAAAAGGGGATGCACCAAAATATCAAGCAGGATCTGTAGATCAACTTACCAAAACATAAAAGTCAATAGTAAGTTGATATGCACAACTCAACACAGATATTCACTAGCATCAATATTTTACAAGAGGTTTATTATGCATGTGAATTTTGAATGGAAGAAAAAATTTCACAACTCAAAACACCTAAAATTTTAAAAAAAACTTTCAACCTGCAACTGCATATACTTTGTGTCTAAAGATGTTAGAAAGGAGACACTATAACTAGGAATATAGAAATTCAAAAGTTAAAGCATCAATCACCTATGCACATACAATAAGAAATAGAAAATTGAGAAGGTAAAACTTATCTTATTGGCCTCCAAGGTTCAATCTATAATCATTTCCCAAAAGAGTTACATAAAAATAATAAACATGCAGAAGGGCTCCAAAAGTCACTAAGCATCAATATCATAATCAGCACGGAATATAAATGAAGTCAAAAAATGACTATAACGGTGGAATCCATGATGTGAATGTCTTGGAAATGGATTTGTATAAATCAATTATCTATAATAATGGGTATAATTAATGGATTATCATTATCATTAATCTTATCAAGCTTATCAATTGCCAAAAATATAGGACTTATATCCTCTCCAAAATATCTCCAAATGAATCAAAAAGTCAATCTTGACTTTACCAAACATAATGACACCCAAACAACCCCTAAAAATCCCTCACAAGAAAACAAAAACCCCCTATATATCCTTCACATGTTGGCAACTATCTCTAATTAACCCTATATGCCCTTATTTGTATTTAAACTTAACAAGATGAGTTAAAGGTTTATAATGGAACCTACTAACTCATTTGTTTACAAACGATTCTGATACACAGTACATAAAATCACTCATCTACTAGTGATAAGGCATATCAACATGATGGTAAAAATGACCATAGATATAGGGTTTACAAAAAGAAAATAAGGCATAAAATACCTAAGCTTCACACATTATTCAATGGCCATGGGGTATTGTGTGTGTGAAAAAGTGAACCTGTAGCTGCAAGCACAACACTTCAATTAAGTCATTATATGCATGGTTAGTAATAAATAATCAATAAGAAATAAGCCATAGAAAAGCGACTAATTGCCTTCTAAAAGATGCGAGTATAAGATTGCTCTCAGATTTTTATAAGCAATACCAGTGACTAGACTACACCAATACGAAGGATTTAATCTATATGATATTAAGCTATATGGATGCAAGATGGATGAATAATTCAAGCAAATTCAAGCAACAATGCATGCAAGCAATAATGAATGTAAAATGGATGCACGTAATCTAAAAAAGCACAATGATTTCCAAGCGTGTTCTCAAAAATCTCTGGGGTGAATTGGAATGAGAGCTGAAGACTGAATTTATAGAGAATTACAAAAAGCTCAATTTAGGATTAACTGAAAATAATTGAGAAATCAGGTTGAGTTAACCTTGAGATAGATTCCAATTATAGTTTAATTGAAATGCATTCAAATTAGAAGTCCAAGTTGCATTGGAAAATAATAATAAATTAGTTCCATGAATATCTGATAAAAATAGATAATTCTTTGTTTTATTCATGAAAAGCGTTTTCTTAATGCAACTGAACTTCTTTTTCTGAAAATCTTTGAGTTCCAATTTTAGAGAATAATTCAACAATTCAATTAAATTGCTTTTCTGATTTCAAGTTCTAAATTTAGAAAAAGAAATAATATCTCAAGTTTGATTTCTCTCTCAATTCAATTCTTTTTTTGGACTTTTGTTTTGTTTCAATTCAACTCTTTGTAATAAATTAATTCATCTTTTGTAATAAATTAATCCTTTCGCATGATTGAATGGCAAATTTATTAATTAATTAAATATGCAAAGATATTTAATAAATTAAAATGGTATAATTGATCAAAATGATTATTCTTGAAATGATTCAATTAATTAAATAAATATTTAATTAATATTGAGCGGTTGATTTGCCATGTGATTTTTAATAATTAAAGAATTAATAATGTGCTCAAGATTGATTTAATTGCCTTTGGTTAGGACCTTGGTGATGTTGTCGAGATTAGGGGCCCATGGTTTAGATGACCAATTTTAGGGTATTACAGGTATTAATTTATATTTGCATAAAAAATAAAATTCTACCAAAATGTGGTTGGTATTTGTCTTAGGGAAAGGATAACCTTAAAGTAAAACTCAGCAAAGAAAGAGGAAAACATTTCATTGTATTTGGAGCTTCATGAAGAAGCTTTCTCTGTTGGCTAGGGTTTTGAAACCCTAGCCAACCACCTATGAACTCAGCTGCTAATGATGAAGATGAGGGTTTCGCCATCATGAAGGTTTTAATACTTGTGTATATTCTTCAGTTGTTGTTATGATAGCTTTATGAAGATTCAACAAGGAATGCAAGGTAAGTTTATCACTTTCCATATCTCTATACCGTGCACTTTCTTTATAAATAATATTGTAGATTTGCATTTCGGCAACTATCTTTTCTTAAGAGAATCACATGGGTTGTCATTGCATCATAAAAGACCATTTTTGCATGATGCTTGTGGCCTCATTGTATGCATTTCTATTAAAACATTTCAAGCCGCCATAAGGGTTTTCTGTGTTTTCTTGTATCATCAATGAATAACATCATGCTTGAACTAATTTTGTGTTTAGGAAGATATTATCTTGAATTTTTTCTAGATTTCATATAGCTAAAAGGCACTTATGGCTGAAAGTGTCATTATTTTTGTTAACAATTTTACTTGATTACTCTGTACTCAACTTACTATATTTGTTGCTACAGGAACATTTACTGTCATTATTGACATCTTTTTCTTTAGGATTGTGAATACCCTATATACTACTCTATTATGTACCTTTGTTTCAGGTTAGGGATTTTGGTTTGACAATCACCCTAGGGTCTTTTCACTATTACAAAACCTTTGTTTATATGTATTTATGGGGCTTTTGCTTTCATACTCACTATCATTTCTAGCATCATGCAAACCATGTTCATAGGATTTTATGTGTCATAAAGGCTGCAAGACATTGTGTCTATATTGAGATCTTGGTATATGCAATCTTTTAAGTGTTTGGACTGTTACATTGTAAGATTGCTCCTAGAATATGCATTGCTAACTTGTTGTATTTTTTTTTGAAACCCTCCTTTGGACTAAGGTTTGTATCATTGACTAACTACTACAAGTTGTTTATCACTGCTCTAGAGCTTCTCTTGACCGTACTCTACCTCTATACCTTGCTAGTAAGGGTTGCATATAGATTGTGGACTATGTTTTGACAATGAAGAGGAAATCATTGTATTCTCATCCTTTAGATTGAGGCCCTTAGCATCTAGGACTGTACCATCACACTTTCACATAGGGCTCCTTAGGTCTATTTGGGAATTAATCTCTATGTATGGGCTGTGATCTTATTGTATACTGCTAGGGACTACGTTTTACTTCAAACTTTTGTAGTTGAATCCTTGCAATCTCTAGCTAATTGGTGTCTTTTGAGCTTTTCTTAGTGCCTTCACTATCTTGGGCTTCATAATCATAGCTCTCAATATCATCTTTTCATTAAACTCTATGATTTCACTTTAGAACTTTGGTATAAGTATCACTGTTCTACAAGATTTTGTGCACATATCTCTGATTTCCTTGTTTTGAAAGTGATATTGATTTCCTGCAAAGTTCTTGTTACTATGAGACCTCAATACTCTGTCTAGATGCTTTGTAGGTTGTTGTATTCTTGAAGTTGATATATGTATTCAATTCTCTCTATTCTTTCACATTCAAACATCTTTTTTGATGTATTAGGCATTGACTTCCAGGCTTATATTCTCTTCAAAATGGAACACTGGCAATGCCTTTTAGCACTCTTCTACCTTGTTTCGATATTGACCACCTTTTCCTCCTTAGTGTAAATTGTTAGGAAAAGAAAAAGGAAGTCATGTCAAAACAAAAATAGAATGTTAAATCTGCACTTGGCCTCTACAAGGTAGCATGATGTCTTAGGTTATGAATCTTGAATGATGAACTTGTAAGGATTCATACTTTGTAACTCTTACTATCAATCTATCATTGCACTACTTAGTTTTATATGCTAGCAGACCCAACTCAACCCTTGTGAGAGCCACATTTTACCCCACATGTTAAAAATGAACTTGATTAAACCTATATCTGTACATGACACAAATATGTTAGAAAAATATATGGCTATCTCAGGTATACATGATGATTCTTTGTGGTTTTCCTATGCACTTAAGATATGCATTGCTTTTAAGTACTCATAGAGTTTAATTTACAAATGAATGGGTATAGTGTATATATGATGATAGAGACCTTTCATTGCTTGGAGCTTTTCATAGCTCTAACATCATTTATTACAATGGATGCAGGTACTGCGACAACAGTAGAGCAAAGAAGGACACTAGCAACTGGAGACAAACAAAGAATCAGGACAACATTCAACCACTAGTCATTCAGGCAATGACTGGTCATTTTCTTCTTATGTACATTTTAATTTCAGTATACCTATTCATGTATGGAACTTTCTTTATGTGTATTGAACAAGTATTGGGTAGTCTCATGGCTTGTGTGAGAACAAATGTACATACTTTCAATAAAGATTACTCTTTCGGGAAAGATTTCCTGAATCTTTTTCATGTTTCATGCATGTGTATAAATGAAGTACTGTAATCTTTTATGAATTCATTCTTGCATATGAATGCAATATGGAAATGATTTGTAAATGCATCTTTCTTTTACTTCAGTTATCTCATAAGACAAAAACAGTCAACCAAAATGAACTATGAGTAAAATTTTGTTAACAAGAAAATAAAACCAAAGAAATTAATTATTACGGTCTCTGGATGAAGGTGATATAGCATGTTTACTAACTAAATTTTAAATGTTTGAAGATCATTACTAAATATTAGCCTATTAGCTTGCTCCATGTTTCTTACTTTTTTTTTTTGCCAAAGCCTAACCCTCCCACATTTGTCATGTCCTTCCCTGTATTGTATGATTCAAGAAAAGGAAGATAACTAAAATCCACACCATTTTGAATAAATAATTGTACTTTGAGAAGGAACGGAATGGGTTAAACTTTCTAACATATTCCCTTGATCAAACTTGATTTTCAAAAAGACTCATTTGATTGATTGATCTTATATCTTAATTATGCTTAAAAGTAATATATATTGATATTTTTCTTACATTCATAATTTTTTTTTTAAATTGAATAAATTCTCTATATCAATGAAAATTCCTAATCAAAAATCCATTTAACAAAATTTCCCGAAAGCCCCAAAAGTTTTAGCTACCCACCTGTAAATAAAGAAACAGATTTTACACATTAATATGTTATCAGTGAGCAGTTTGCTACTAATGATTCTTTGGTAAAGCTTAGGAAAGTGAAGCCTCTTTTGAAAATTTAAAGGCATGTTTTAATACTTTTGCAAGCCACTTGGATTTATCCTTTAATAAAAAAAATATATAGATAGTGCCCCTTCTTGCAACTTTAACTCGATGAAATATGTATACGGGAAATGGATTGGAAAAGGGTTAACTGATCAAATTCCTTTGCCCTTAATTGCTACAACATTGGAAGCTAAGCCCAAGACTAGTTTGAAATGGAACAGCTGGCAACCTATATAAATTACACTTCATTTAATTGAGCAAACTGGAATATCCCTTCTTAGGGATTCTGGATTCTACTGAATGGGCGGAGGAATTGCGTAAATGGCGTCGTATGCCGGTGTCGTTGACAATGAAACTGAATCGTCAAGACTCCTCGTACACTTATTTAAGGCGTTTTGCGCATGTTAATCCTCAGAATTTCCTATTCTACAGAATTAAAAATGGGAAACAGATCAGATATTGGTAAGACATTTACGACCTTGTTCATGGTCATACTGATTCTGGGAGGCGCATTCATGGTGGAAGCACAGGACTGCAAAACTGATAGCGATTGTGCTGGCCCTTATCCCCGTTGCTGCGATCGACTTAGTGATGGGTTTTGTTGCGATCCCTATTTAGTCCCTCCTGATGAGCTAAATCGTTAAGCCTTCGCAAATGATCACATGGCCTTTGTTGCTGCTTTGTTGTGTTTCTAATATCTATGTCCCAATATAGATTATTCAGTCTTCTCACCTACGTTTATATAGGTTTGCTACTGCCATAAATATAGTAAAGATGTATACATCATATACGGCAGGGCTTTGTGCTACGATATAAAAGCTGTTGAAATAATTTTAGTGAATATTAGATATACGTTTGTTGTCCTCCTTCCATATTTATAGTTGAATAAGACCGTATATGTCATATACAGCAAGGCTGTGTGATATGATATGTAAGAATTTTAATATATGTAACGTATGTTCTGTTGAAATAATTGAATTATTCTTGATGATAAAGACTACATCAAAGCTCAATCACTGATATGAGTCTATGGATCTGACTCAATCGATAAATCAGTGTAAAAATTATTCTAGGTTTGGAGAATATAAGTTGTCTGGCGATAATTGAATATAAATCTAATAATAGCTAAGAGGCGAAGGACCTTAGACTTAATAATTTTTACTCTTTGATTTCACGCCTCCCATCTAGTTAGAATACATAAGAGAGGAAGGACCTTAGACTCAAAATTTGATTTCACACCTCCCGCCTAGTTAGAATACATAAGGACTCCAGTCTGCATAAGATTGTGGGGCTTCAAATTTCTATGGTTTAGCCTTTCCATAAATAATGCTTCTAGGCACGAAAAATTTGTAAGGCATCTTGGGTTTAGTATATAAATAATAGATTAAAATAGTCTTTAGTTAAAATTGATCATCTCACATATTCTTAATATTCAAACTATGTTTAAAATTGAGGGTAGTTAAGTTAAATCAATGGAAATAAATTATTTTCATATATATGTGATCTGAAACTGATTTAACAATTTAACAATTTGGATAAATAGAACTCTATTTTACAATTATATAAAAAAGAATTTTAATCTTTAACCGTGAAATAAGATCTAGCTAATCAAACTTGTGAAGGTTAATAGATTAACTAACCTCAATTATATGTGAATGAAGAAATTAATTTTACTAACATATAATCATGATGTGTATAGAGAAAGAATGTGGGTGACTATAGTTGTAGGTCCCAAGATTCCTCAGTTTGGATCGTATCCCAATTACTCTAGGTGTGAAACATTAAATGAATCCCATAAAGTCTATGATTATGTTGGACAACCACAAGGGAATTATTAAGATGGGTAGGACCTCCCTCACACGTAGCTTTCCTAAACAAAGAGTGTCTTCCTTAGGATGTTGCAATAACTATGAACACAAGAAACTAATGCTTACCCTTATACAAATCATACCTAATGTAAACTGCATTAAATTTTTGAAATATGAATTTTGATAGCCACTATTGGTGTTGTGTATACTAAGCTATGATAATGACTAAAACAACGTATAGCATAAATTCAAAAGGCATTTCAATTTCTTTTCTTGCAAGGGTGGGGTGTATTTTTTAATGATTGGGATGTGGACCTAGTAATAGACCAATGCCTATACTCAATTGGGTAAAAGTTTACAAAAAAGCATTTAAAAGATGTAATAATTGAAAGGAATGGTGATACCTAGATGATGATATCATAAAAGACTATGTCTTCCAAAATGTTAATGAATACTATATATTCTACACATATTCTTTAAAATATTATGGATATTTGTGTAATATTAATTGAGTCTACATTCTAATCCATGACTACACCTATTTTTATTTTCTTGAAAATATACCTTGTAAATATTTAACAATTGTGTCCAAGGGGTTGAGCTTAACTGGTTAAAACACTAGGTTCTCACTGTGGATACCCAAGCTCAGTTCCTAATAGGGACATCTGAAATGGAATTCTAAGCTATGACTCTTGGCCTTCCATAGGATGGGGAAGGTCTTGGGGTCAATCTAATCAAACATAATAATAATAATAATAATAATTCAAAGATATGTAATGGGGATGGGGAACCCTACTGTGTCCCCACTAGTTCATAGCTCCAGTCAGAGCAAACCATTTTTTTATCTTGTTTTCTTAGGGGGGTGCTTATATGCAAATAGAAAATATCATTGCATCAAACCTACAAAATATCTTTCTGTGTTGGGTCTTCCTCAAACAACAGGATGTAAAGTGTCTTGATGATTGCTCTATTCCATTGATGGTGCTCATCAGAAGGTTATGAGGTGATACAAAGGGAAGCCCATACCATGCAAAAACTAGACAGTTCATCAAAGTAGAATCATAGGGCACACCAAAAGATTCCTCCATTGATTTTGCCTTGATAATTCTCCAAAAAGTGATTCTGCTCACGGTGAAAACATGGAATGATTGTTATGCATTTGGTGTTTTAGAAGTGCATCATTAGGCAATAGCATATGTGAATATAATAATAAATATATTATATAATCAAATAACATAATATAAGATCTGTTTCAGGTGGCTTGGCGAATAAAATGGAGAACAACTCGATGGCGGTTACAGAAAGTTTAGGTCCAGAGCTTGAGGTTATCGAAGATTGGTCTCTAAACTAGGTAGCGGAAGTAAATGCTCTTTGTTGGTAGGATAAAGCAGGCAATGCTAGTGTAATAATCAATGAAACAGGTCTATCTTGGGCTTGAACAGGGGTATGAGCTCTGGCGTTTTCTTTCTCTGTTTAAGAACAGAGTATGATTTTCCTTGTCAGTAGATCTCGTTTTAAGATTTTAGTATATTTTTCAGTTTTCTTGGGACATTTGACCTTTCTGAAGGTTTATATATTTGTTGTAAACTTTTGTTAATATTAATATAAATTATTCCTGGCTTTGACCTGTTACTGATAAAAAAAAATAACATACGTAAAGATTAAAGTCATATTATAATAAAATAAATTATATGAATTTTTTTATTTTTAACATATAAAAACCTATTATATCTGATAACACAATAAAATTTGTCAAGAAAAGAAACAAGTTGGCTACTGACAATGAAAGGCTCTCCTGTTGAGGAACATGTGTCTCAACCTTGCAGTCTTTTTCTGGAAAATTCCAGAATTTGTTTGAGGTAGTTTTCCACATGTTTATGCATTGGAAAATGGTTAGTGAGTTGTTAAAAATGAGTCTTGTCCATAGTAGAATATAGGTGGGCTATTTTTAGAGCCTTAATGACTCATTTTGTGACTTTTAAGAGGGTCTAAGCTAGGGGACAAAATTATGGACGGGATTACTATTTTAACCTAGTTGTTTTTCCATTTTGGAAATTTAAATGTCAAAAATGGGCACCATGTGGCATGGTGGTTAAGCCCATGGTTTTGTAAAACCACAAGTGGTTTCCAGGTTGTAAAATCACTATAAAAGGAGGGCTTGGGGAGGAGTTTGATCAATTGAGTTTTTTGCAAGACTGGATGCTAGAAGGAGTCTCTCTGAGTTCGAGTTGTGGTGATGCGCTCCTGTAAGAACTTGCATTGCAAGTGTATTGTAATCAGCTTGATTTGATAATACATTGTGCGAGTTTTGGAGGGTGGGGTCTTTTTCCCAGAAGGGTTTTCCCACGGTAATCACTGTGTTATGTGTTCATTGCTATTTTGTTTATGCTTTATTGTGCATTTCTTGATATCTTAGTAATATTTAAGTTGAAAGTTGCATAACCATCCCCTCAAGATTAGCGTAGGAAGCGTTTCCGCACACCTTTGCTTCCTTACAAGTGGTATCAGAGCCTGGCTAGTTTTGGTTCTATTTGTTGGGTATAGGGTTTTTTGAGCTAATCAAGGTTTGAGTGGGAGCTTGTGCAGAGTATTTCTTTTTTGTATTGCAAGATTGAAAAGATGGCAAGCATTTCAGGGAGGATTGATATAGAGAAGTTTTCTGGCACAAACTTTGAGATGTGGAAGCTGAAGATGGAAGATCTGTTGATTGATCGAGATCTATGGGATGTGATTGATGAGAATAAGCATAGGCCCGCAGATCTGACTTTAGCCGCACAATATGATGTGACTGATAGAAAAGCTAAAGGTCTCATCAGATTGTGTCTTGCAGACTCTATTCTAATAAATGTCTATGAAGAATCTACTACAAAGAAGCTTTGGAAGAAGCTAAGTGAGATCTACCAAGTGAAATCAGTTGTGAACAAGATCTTCTTAAGGAAGAAATTGTATTCTTTGAGAATGGAAGAAGGTGGATGAATTTTTGAGCATCTGGAAAGCTTTAATATGTTGGTAACTCAGTTGACCTCTGTTGGGGTGCCAATGGATGAAGAAGAAAGATGCCAAATCTTGCTATGTTCATTGCCAGACTCATGGGATAGCCTTGTGATGGCCATAGGGAGCACTGCAATCATCTTGAAGATGGGGGATGTTGTTGGTTCTCTACTTTTTGAAGAGATGAGAAGGAAGGTCTCTCTGAATGCCAAAGAGGCTCTGAGTGTTCGAGGAAGACCAAAAGAAAGAGGCAAGAATGAAAAGCAGCATGGCCGTTCTAAGTCCAAGAATAAGGGGAGATCAAAATCTCCTGGTAAGTCCAAGGTAATTTGCTGGAATTGTGGAAAGCCCGGACATTTCCGAAAGGACTGTAAAGAAGAAAAGAAGAAAAACAAGAAGAAGCAAGATTCTGATTCTGAGTCCGAGAAGGAAGATGGAGATGCTTTCATCACGGCCTTGGCCACTTGTGTAGGTGACAATGCATGGTTAATAGACTCAGGTGCATCTTTCCACATGACTCCTAATAGAAACTGGTTTAGTAAGTATGAAAATTTTGATGGTGGTAAGGTGTATTTGGGTGATAACTCAGTACTTGATATTGTTGGTCATGGAAGTATTCATGTGGAATTTTCTGATTGTAGAATTAGAATATTTGATGGTGTCTTGCATATCCTGGGACTAGCAAGGAATTTGTTATCTGTTAGCAAGCTAATAGATTTGGGTGTGCATGTACAGTTTTCTGAAGCAGGTGTGAAAATGGTAAGAGGTGCTATGGTGATAGCAAGAGGAAGCAGATTGGGTACACTGTACCAGCTTGATGCATGCACAGTTGAGTGCAATAGTACTTCTGATAAGATTGTGAAAAAGACTACTCAGTTGGAAAAGGAGAGGGTTTCTCTTTCAACAGATGGTCATGGTTTTTGGGTACCCAAGGGTGCTCTGTCTACCAAATCAAAGTTGCCTACAGAGAAGACCATGTTATGGCACTAGAGACTTAGCCACATAGGTGAGAAGGGTCTACGGACCTTGAAAAATAAGAACCTTGTTGATGGGTTGAATGATTGCAATTTTGAATTTTATTTTTGTGAGTATTGTATCTATGGTAAACAAAACCGCATTTAGTTTTACTCAAGTTCTCATAAGTCTTCATGTATTTTGGATCTAATCCATTCGGATGTATTTGGTCTAGTTGATGTTCCTTCTATTGGTAGATCAGTTTATTATGTTTTTTTCATTCATGATTTCAGTAGAAGAACATGGGTTTATTTTCTTAGGAGTAAAACTGAAGTTTTCAGTCATTTCAAAGAATTTAAAGCAATGGCTGAGTTGCAGACTGGAAAGGAAATAAAATGTTTAAGGACAGATAATGGCGTTGAATATTGCTCCAATGATTTTGACACATTTTGTAAAGATTGTGGTATTAAAAGAGAGAAGACAACTCCGTATTCTCCATAATAGAATGGAGTTGCAAAAAGAATGAACAGGACCTTGATGGAGAAGGCTAGGAGTATGCTGAGTGGAGCTGGACTAGAACAAAAGTTCTGGGCTGAAGCTGTAGCCACTGCCTGCTACCTGATAAACAAGTCTCCTACATCAGCTCTTGTTGATAAGACGCCAATGGAAGCTTGGTCGGGCCACAAGCCTTCACTTAGACATCTGAGAGTGTTCAGTTGCGAAGCATATGCTCATGTGCCAAAGGAGAAGCAGACAAAATTGGACAACAAAGTTGTTAAATGTATTTTCATCGGATACAGTTATGGTGTAAAAGGATACAAGCTTTGGAATCCTGTTGAACAAAAGGTATTTTATTCAAGAAGTGTTATTTTTAGAGAAACTAAGCCTTCTTCTGTTACAGTGTAGCCAGAACAAACAAAATAAAAGAAAGATGTGATTCAACTACCTGCTACACCAGAGAAAGTTGAATCGAGGCCCTTAGAAAGAAAAGAAGTCGAGGAGAGCTCTATGAGTTCTAAATCATCAGAGGAAGAAGAGGTACCTGAAGCTAAACCTGAAGCTGAACCTGAACCAGATCTTTCTCGAAGGTCTACTAGACAATGGAAACCACCTGAAAGGTATGGATATTCTCCTGATGATTGGAGATGCATATTTGCATTGAATGCTAACATTGATGAACTGAGATCTGTAGAAGAGGCTCTTGGTATGAATGATTCAGAGTCCTAGAAATAGCCATGGATGAAGAAATGGCAGCTCGTAAGAGGAATGAAACATGGGACCTTGTACCATTGCCTAAAGGACGAAAGCCTATTGGTTGTAAATGGGTGTTCAAGAAGAAGATGGGTTCAGATGGAAGCATTGAGAAGTATAAAGCATGTTTGGTTGCAAAAGGTTACTCTCAAGTTGAGGGAGTAGATTATGGTGAGATTTTTTCTCCAGTAGCCAAAATGACATCCATTAGATTTTTACTTTCTATTGCAGCAGCCTATGATCTAGAGATCGAGCAAATGGATGTGAAAACAACTTTCCTTCATGAAGATTTGGAGGAAGAAATTTACATGACACAGCCAGAGCACTATGTGATGAAAGGTAAAAGTCATTTGGTCTGTAAGTTGAAGAAATCCTTGTATGGTTTAAAACAGAGTCCTAGGATGTGGTACCAGAAGTTTGATACATATGTGTTGAGTTTGGGAATTGTGCGATCTAAATCTGATCACTGTATATATATTTTAAATTTGATGGTGATCATTTCTTTGTCATTGCCCTGTATGTCGATGACATGTTGTTTATTGGCAAACGAAAAGGTTTGATTGTAAAGTTAAAATCTCAGCTCTCGATAAAGTTTGAAATGAAAGATCCTGGTGCAGCTAGGTACATTCTAGGAATGGAGATTGTAAGAGATAGACAAAATAGAAAGCTTTGGCTAGGCCAGAGCAAGTATGTTGGTACTATTTTGAAAAGATTCAATATGCAGGATTCAAGACCATTGAGTGTTTCTATTACAATGGGAACAAAGCTTTCTAGTTCACAGTGTCCTACATCCCCATTGGAGATGGAAGAGATGAGTCGAGTACCATATTAGAGTGCTGGTGGAAGTTTGATGTATGCTATGGTATGTACAAGACCAGACATCGCCCAAGCAGTGGGAGTTCTTTCTCGTTATATGTCTAATCCAGGAAGAGCACATTGGGATGCAGTAAAAAGAGTTTTCAGATACTTGAGGGGTACTTCAGAGTACTAGATATGTTTGCATGGAACAGGAAATGAGAATTCCTTAGATATTCGAGGCTATGTGGATTCAGACTGGGCCGGTGATGTTGATAGAAGAAGATCCACTAGTGCATATGTGTTTACATTATTCAGTGGTGCAATCAGTTGGATGAGCAAGCAACAGGCTGTGGTCACTTTCTCCACTACTGAGGTAGAATATATGGCAGCTACGCATGCCTATAAGGAATCCATCTGGCTAAAGAGATTGTGTTCAGATATAGAGTTCAAACAGGGTGCAGTGACAATTTACAGTGACAGTTAGAGTGCAATCTGCCTAGCGAAGAACCCTACTTTTCATGCAAGGACCAAGCACATTGATGTACAATATCATTTTGTGAGAGATATGATTGAGGATGGCAAGGTGAAGCTGGAAAAGGTAGAAACATTGGTGAATGTTGCTGATGCATTAACTAAGCCTGTGAGCACAGAGAAATTCAAATGGTGTTCAGAGTCTATGGGCCTCTCGGCCCCTAGCAATTAAGTCCATGATATTTTGGGTATCCCTTGACTCTTGCAAGGTGTTCGACAAGTGGGAGAATGTTGAGAAACATGTGTCTCAACCTTGGAGTCTTTTTCTGGAAAATTCCAAAATTTGTTTGAGGTAGTTTTCCACATGTTTATGCATTGGAAAATGGTTAGTGAGTTGTTAAAAATGAGTCTTGTCCATAGTAGAATATAGGTGGGCCATTTTTAGAGCCTTAATGACTCATTTTGTGACTTTTAAGAGGGTCTAAGCTAGGGGACAAAATTGTGGACGGGATTACTATTTTAACCTAGTTGTTTTTCCATTTTGGAAATGTAAATGTCAAAAATGGGCACGATGTGGCATGGTGGTTAAGCCCATGGTTTTGTAAAACCACAAGTGGTTTCCAGGTTGTAAAATCACTATAAAAAGAGGGCTTGGGGAGGAGTTTGATCAATTGAGTTTTTTGCAAGACTGGATGCTAGGAGTCTCTCTGAGTTCGAGTTGTGGTGATGCGCTCCTATAAGAACTTGCATTGCAAGTGTATTGTAATCAGCTTGATTTGATAATACATTGTGCGAGTTTTGGAGGGTTGGGTTTTTTTCCCGGAAGGGTTTCCCCATGGTAATCACTATGTTATGTGTTCATTGCTATTTTGTTTATGCTTTATTGTGCATTTCTTGATATCTTAGTAATATTTAAGTTGAATGTTGCATAACCATCCCCTCAAGATTAGCGTAGGAAGCGTTTCCGCACACCTTTGCTTCCTTACATCTCCCACCCAAGTGAATTCGAAAGCCTTCTTCAACGACTCTCTTGCCCATGCGAACAAGCTTGCCCTTGTTGCTGTCACTTCGAACTGAGATGTGTCAGCATCTACCCCTTCTGTCACGGATGGTTTTTCCATAGGGGGTGCAGGTAAGGGCGTTTCCTCCCGCCCTAGGGCTGATGGTATTCTGCACGACTTAAGGGGTACTGGCATGGTGCCCAACAATGATTCTATTAGACAGGGTGTCCGGAGGTCCCAACTCGGCAGACAACAGTTTAGAGGGTTTATCCCTGTTGCTAATGGCATCATTGTTAATCTGAAAGATGACACCACAGAGGAAATCATTTATAATGTTTCTATTCTCTTTTTGCATGGTATGATCTCTTGGTTTCAAGGTTTGTGGTCTTCCCTCCCTCAGTTGCACACATAGATATCGGATCAATGGGATCCCCTTATTATCGGTAAAGTTCATATCTTCCCCATGGCTAAGCAATTTTTTGTTTCTAAGTTTGATAATGCTTAGGATAGAACTAAAATCTTATGTGATCAATTTTTTAGCTTAGAGGACAAATTTTTAAAAATGATTAAGCTTTGGCAATTTCAACCCTTCTATTAAAATGTTAAATAAGATTCTGACTTGGGTAACGTTACCTAATCTCCCCTTTTATTTATGGAAAGATTCTATTTTAGAGGAAGTGGGTACAACCCTTGGAGATTTTTAGATGGTGGATGATGAATCCTATTATGTTTTTCATTCTACTTTTACACACATATTGGTTGTATGGATACTTTAAAAGGGTTTCCTATTGAGATTTTATTTAAATCTTCTAAGGGTTCTTGGGTCCAATCTTTGGACTATGGAGGGATTCCCTTTCGATGCAAAAGGTGTTTCAAAACTGTTCATGTGGCTACACAATGTGGCTTTGATAAAAAGGCTATGATGATGACTTGCTAGAAAGGCGCTTCTCATCAGCATTATAAGATTGATAAGAAATCTGATCAACCTAGGAGCTTTGCTAAGGTAGTTGCTAGGGAACCACAGGATTTTGGGGATTCATCTCTGGATGTCACTATGCTTCAGTGTCTTGCTAAAACTCCTAATGTGAGAATGAGTGGGCCTCAGGAGGCTAATTCTTGCAATATCACTCCGGCTCTTAATTCTAGTGGCCTTTATGATATAGCCATGTCGACAAGGAAGAATATAATGGATTATTCTAGGACTGAGGTTGTTGGCTTTCATTCACAAATAATGGTGGGCTGGACTGGCATGACATGGCAGTGCAAGTGGAAGAGGGTTGGATTTCTATTGAGGGCAAGAAAGCAGAGTGCTCTATGCCTCCTTTTGACATGACTCTCTCCTCCGACAAGAGTAGCTCTAAAAGTAAATCTTGATGGTTCCTGTTCGGGAGTTGGTTGTAGGTTAGCTGTAAGTTGACCTCTTCACAGTTGTGTAGTTGAATGCATGTTGTTCTTTTTCCAGTCTTCTATCCTAGGTTGTTTGTGCCTTCATGTTCATTTTGTTTAGATAACTCTCTTGTAGTGGGTTCCAGATCCTTTCAAAATTTGGTTGTAAAGGGCTTCGGTCCCTTCAAAACATGTTTTTATTTTAATAAAAAACTATAATATCTAATATAAATTATATTTACTAACAACACTATTATATTATAATTAATTTTATTATTATTATATATATTATAAAATATATAATATTAATATCATAATTACAAAAATATATTATAATATAATTAATTAGTTATTTCTATCCCTTCATTCTATATTTTCATTATATCTCTTAAAATAATATAATGGTTTAATATAATTATTATAATAATTTAAATAATATTTTATATAATATAAATATAATATTAATTATATAAAAATAATTATATAATACATAATAATAGAACTACACACTCAATCATAATTTTTTATTCTCACCCCATTTTTTTGTTGTTTTGGCCTTGATAGGTTTTGCATGTCTTTGGCTCTTACTATTGTTGAGGTTTTTGGCCTGGGTGCTCTTTCTGTAAGTGTGGCTTATGATGGATTTGTGTTTGGAGTGATGGTTCCTGCTTTCCTTCTGTAATCTATGCCTACAAAGGTTTGAGGGGTTCTGTGGGCTACAATTTTGTTTTTCTAGAGGGCTTAACTCATGCACATTAAGCTTTGATTTCCAGGTTTAAAAATGTTGAACATTTAGAGTTGACTGACATTTTTGAGACTTAATATATTTCATAGTGTGTGGAGTTTATGACTGACCCTGCTTCCCCTTGCGTATGACCTCTTGATGTGTGGTACGACTGGGGTATGGTTGAGGTTTCCTCCCCTTATTGACCTCCTTGTTTTATTCCTTTTCCATCAAAAGGGTTGGTATGTTTTTCTTTGGTTCTACCTCATCTATTTCCACATGATCTCATTTCTTTGTGCTCATTGTTGTTGGGGTTTGATCTGCTAAGCTCTTTGTGGGAGATGGTCTGAGTATCTCTATTCTTGTTGGGTTCAAAATTCCTCTTGATGCGGAGTTGCCTATCTTTTGTGCTTCCAAGTGGGTGCCTCTATTGCCTACTTGCTAAAGGCTTCGTCTTCCTTAGGCAGATTCGATGGTGAGCTCCCTCATGGTGCTCATGCTTTGGTAATTATTACGAATAGTGGTGGTGGACTCTGCTACTAGTGTTGTTCATAGTCCTATTGAGGTGGACTATGCAGTTAGTCTTTCTCGTTGCTCATTGATAGTGAAAAGTAGCTCATTTTGATCAAATAATTTTTTTATAATTAAGTTATATTTAAAAATATATATCACTTCCATTTAAGTGTGCTTTACTTATTTGCAACATTTCAAAATGAAAAAAAATATTTTTCATATTTAACTTGATCAAAATAAAACATACTTATAATTTTCTTTGAAATTAATATTTCATTAAACTCGCCTTTTGTTTTGTCAAATTAAACTGATTTTAATCAATTTTATTAGAATAAATCCAATAAAAAATATAATTTATCATCGACAAAATTATAAAAAATAAAATAATGATCTATTTATTTTATATAAATTTAATTTTAATTTAATGTCACGTTCTTCAACAATGAACTGTAATTTTACATCTCATATTTAAAAAAAAAGTAACAATAGTTATTCTTCTCTGATTAACCAATTTTTTTAAGAATAACCATCTAATATCAATTAGAATTCTTTTATTAGGTTATATGGTAGCATTATAGCCTTATGGTGCATATAAAATAGATAACCTAATTCTAGAAAGAGGGAAGTAGCATATGCAACATTTTTATAGCATATGTAAAATAAAAAAAGATTAAACAATCTGTATGCACTGATCAGCAATAATAATGATCATTGCAAAAGTCAAGGCCATCCCCATAGGATCCAATGTCACAGCACACCAAGTTGGTACCATGAACAACGCAATCCCCATTGCTTCTGCAATAAGGGTTGGAATCATGATTATTGTAGATTCCTTGTGCCGCGCCTCCTAACATAAGTATAACCATCAACAATATTTATCTAAGGATGACTTATTGAAGATTGAAGACACCATGTTACATTCTTTCTACACTCATGATTATTGCAAATTCCTTGTGCACACAATTCTCACAAACACAACTGCTTATAAAGCCAGTTGGTCATCTATATTTATCATTCACGATGCCAATTACAAATAATTGATATGAAATTCCTTTACCTAATGTTTTATCCTATAGCAATAGATTGTGATCAATGGATAGGCGACTGAGTGTAGTCATATTCCTTTAATTCCTTGTTTCATACATTGTTTAGTGATGAGATTGTTTGGTCTCAAGTTCACCGATCTATTTTAGAAAAAAAATTATAATTTTTAGTCATTATTACAACTTTTTCCTTAGAAAATAATTCATATTTCTTAATAATAAATTATGTTGACTATGTTTAGATTATTCTAATACTTCCCTTTCATGAGGGATGAAGGAAGAGAACAAATCTCCTTATGGCACAAGAAGAGCCTTTTCAAAAGGTCTTTTTAAATACTGTCAATACTCGCATCAAATAAAATGAGAAGCAAAAAATGAGGTGAACAAGGTGACGAAAAGAGTAGAGTTCCACATTATGAAAGTTGAGATTGAGATTTGCACATAAAGGATGGGTTTATAACTCTAAATAAGATTCATAACTACAAACTTGATTTAAGGAAACATGTAGTTTGATTGTTGAATGTGAGGGATCTCAGTAATAGATGAATCATAGTTTAAGGGTTGAAGTAATTAAGAATTAGTATTTCTAATGGAATGGAATTCATTCTTCATTCATAGAGCTATGTACTTATTGGTAAATATATTATTCACTATTAGATCCTAAAATCTTAATAGGTCAAAACCCCTCCTAAGTCTGGTGAGGATGACTTATTGTATGTCAAAAATGTGAGATATATAGATCTATCAAATACATCATACACAATTTTATGTACCATCCCTACCAAAAGTCCTCATCAATAGGTTGGGATCACTTGTACAAATTTTTTTAATATATCAATAGCTTCCAAGGATGAAAGAAAATGTTATGATTCTCATCTCTCAAACATTTAACAATGAAAATAATCATAACTATTAAAAATATCATCAGGAAAGTAAAAGGAATATCATTATAAATCCTCATGAACTGAAAAAACATATCACTTTGAGCAAGAATGGAAATTATAGAAGAAATATTAAAAAGTGGAAAGGAAATGTATGAAAGGAAGTTATGGTAGCAAAAAAAATCCTACACTAACCTTGAGAGGAGGGTTGTGCAAAATTTAATAGATCTTTGAAATAGTTATGGAAAATTAACATAAATAGCATCCATACCAGAACATAGTGATTTAGGTGGCAAAACCCATTTTAGAAGAAAAAATCAATACACCTAAATCCACCCAATATATTATTCACAAATGAACAACATATTACAATATACTTGTTGGTTGAGGGTGCTTGTCTTTTCTCTCATGGGTGTCTTCTTGGAAGGGTTTGGGTCTATTTTATCTTAGTTTCCCAATTGGTTTTGTGGTCAGGGTCCTTTTTGCTTCTTTTTGGTTTGGCCCTTTTGTTTCAGGTTATGAGTACCTAGGTAAACCCATTTTCAGGTTGTGGGAGCCATGTAAAACCCATAGGGAGGCTAGATGCTAGAAGTTTTCAAGGGCCCAACCTAGCCTTTTTTTTTTTTGGTTAAGGATAGGTTTTGTGTTTGGTGGCCTGAGGACTATGTCATAGGTTAAGCGAGCCAGAGAAAACCATTTTATGTTGGTTTTGTGTGCCACTTTAAAATCCAAGTTGAAGGTTTGGGGAGCCTTTCAAAACCCTATGTGTCCAGATTGTGATTCTATGAATAGTTGTTGTAATATAGTGGTCTTGAAGGTTATGGGTTCCTGGAAACATCCATGGTATCTATTGAAGGTTAACAGAGCCTTAGCAAAACCCTTGTGCATGTGAAAGATGTTGGTCTTTTTTGGCATGCCTGGGATTGGGCTGCTAGTTTTTTATTATTATTCCTCATGGCAGTGTTGTATTGTGGGTTCCAGATAGCAGTAAAATCTAAGGGTTTCAGGGTCCCCTCATAACTTGTTTTTGCCTTAATAAAAAACAAACCTCCAAAGGAAATTCAATTACAATTAGAGTCTTAGAATATATCACAATACACAACTATAATACAATGTGAGAATGATATTGATAGGTAAATGAAACTCCTCCAATGTGGATGTGAAAATTATGGTAACAAACAATGATACAAATTATGTCACTCTCCCCTAACATTTTCTTGTTATCTTACTATTTTGCAATTTACATGTTCCTGTTTTTCTAAGGGACAACCAAATATTGTCTAGATAGAATAATATGTTTCTATCCATAATATTTTTAGGGATGGAAAGGGGAAAACCTAGAAAGGGAAAGAGAAAGGGTACCAAGGAACCCACAACAACTGCTATATTGAAACTTTTAATGGTTCAACCTTTGAGTTGGAGGAAAAGTATTCAAGGAATCCACCTAGAGTTGAGGTATTTTATAGTCATAACTTTAAGGTCCATGGAAAGAGTACACAAAAATCTACCCATAGATGGGGCTCTCAAGAAGGACCCCAAAATACTTAACTAGTTGAATCAATGTAGGTTTGACCTACCCTTTAGGCCATGCATGTCCGAAATTTGACATAAATTCTCCAAGCGTATGAAGTACACAATGAAAGGTTGAAGTTGTAGGTCACTAAAATCAACAAAAGATACACTAAATTGAATATGAATTTCTTAGAAGTGGCTGATAAGAATCAAGTGTTGGAGTGGGAATTGCATCGACAATAGTTGACCATCAACAACCATGAGGCAAGATGCATGGCCAACGAGAAGATACAAAGTTTTGTATTGATAGAGTTTGATGTCATATTTGATGTGATGAAGTGTACCATAAAATATTGAAAAGGGATGTACAAAGAGTTAGTGTGTGTGCCTTTAGATGATGTTAATCTACATGTTGTCCCACTTTGCACTAGAAACAATGAAGGGAAAAAAGAAAGTTTAATAGTTATGTTTTTTGTTTGTAATATGTAAGCTCTAAGTTAGATGCTTATATTTAGAAGATTGATGAAACTAACTTCTATAAAATAACAATTCAGTCAAGGATAAACATTGTTTTCAATTACAAATATATGTACGTGTAAAGAAGAAACTATATGTGCAATTACAACCATCTTATATCTTCCTTGTATATTAAGCTATCATATAAAGAATATAACTAGTATCAAGTTTATCTATCAAAAAAATCCATTCCCTTGTGTTATATATTTATATTAGGCATCACTTTGAATGTCATTTTAGTTTTGGAATATGCAATTGTATCATATCTTGGTACATAACACTATTGATTTTCAAAGCTGTGAGCACACCAACCTAGTGAAAGTACCAAGACTGTGAGTATAGTGACTTAGTGGGGATTTGAACCTTGGTGATGGTTTCACCAAGTGTTATAACTATTGTACTGCATTGGTCACCTTGCATACAACAATAAATATTAAATATCTATATTATTGTTCTTTCTAAATGTGTAATTCTACCCTATCTTGATAGACACTAAAGTAAACAACAATAAACCATTAATATGTATGCTTTTTCTCTTTTCAAATTTGTATTTCTACCCTATAATAATGGAGACTAGCATAAGAAAAAATTAACCTTAAGAATTTTATTTTATTTTTCTAATGAATAATTCCACCCCATATTGATGGACACTAAGGAAAGCATCGATAAAAAATTGACATGTATGTATTTTTAGATTTTTTGAATGCACCATTGCGCCTTCTATTGGTAGAAACCAGCCCTTTAATACCATGGTTCTTTCACTTTCAATTTTCTGATTCCACTCTCTATTGATGGACACTAACCCTTTAACATTTGTGTAACATCTAGGTATTTTGTACCTATTGAATACGTGTTGCCACCCTCTACTAATAGATAGTAACTCAAATAAGATTAAACCTTTAGGTCTTCTATGTTCTAATTCAAACAACAATAGATATTTCACTCCTATGTTTTTGTAATTTTGAAATTAGTAGTTGCACATATTTGAACATAATTAAATAGCTTTGATACCAACAAATAAAAAAAAAATTAGATACAAATTTCTACATATAAACATAGATAAATTGTTGCTCAACAACTAGTAAAAATTTATATTTGTTCAATGAATTATTGATACTCTTGATCACGAGATCAATAATTTGTTGATCATAGAGGTTAGACACAAATATTTCATTACAATTTGCCTCTTTATGTAGAGGTCTTGGACAAATTTAGGAACAACTAAAAATAGAGATGGTTTGGTGCAGCTTTATGCAAAACTATAGTTAACGACTTCATTCTAATTTTAGAGAATTTATTTTTAGCTCTAAAAACTAGAGTTCAACTTCATTCTATTTTTAGATATCCTATATTTATATCATGCAAATAACCATAGTCTAGACTACAATTAATATCTTATAGTGGGGAGATCCACATGCTAATGTTTTTTCTCCCCCTTAATTTCAACCACTACTAGATTGCTTCAACACAAAAATTGGTATCTTCTTCCAACTTAAATAGGATTTTCTCTTGATGTGGTGTATCATGCAGTGATCTCCTATTGGATTGGAAATGTGTAACTTTTAACTCCTTGTTTTCTACGACTTGGATTTGACTTCCTCACACAACTGTATATCTGTGGCTTGAAATAATTTTTGCATCAATTTCAAAAAATGTGTGACCTTCTCTCCTCTTGCAGAGGTATTTTTTTCCTATTGTGACAAAAATTACTATGAACATGATTTGGCTTCCTCACAAATTGAGTGCTTCGCCTATTTCATAGGTGGTTTCAAATTTTATTGTGATATTTAGATCTTCTCAATATCAACATAATCTTTTCACACTATTGTGATCCCTTCTTACCCTAGCAATCTCCTTGTTTGCCTGGGCTCTAACTTGTCTAGTTGCACCTTCTTTTAAGACATGAGGTTATTCTAAACCTCTATTCCTTCTTTGGTTGACATGCAAATATCAATTTGACTTGATTCTCCTCTTTGGAGGGTGAACTTCACCTTCGAATAGTGGCTTTTTCATTGACAACATGATTAAATTAATTGACTAAAAATACTTTGCCCATGCAACTTGGACAACTTCTCATACTAAAAAACATATCACCTAAATGACTTGTGTTCTTCATTGATATCCTCTAGTGTCTTCCTATGGTTGCTTTTTATTTTGAAAAACAACTATAGATTACTTTTGTTCTAAAAACCAATGATCTTCAACATGCAAATCATCCTTGTTTGATATGTGATCATCTTGCGACTTCAAATGTGCCAACAAAGCTTCGTCTTGAAAACGATGATCTTCTCATCGACCTTCCTTCTTACTAGTCGAATCTTGTTGGATATTTTTGTAGCTTCATTGATTTAACCCAGATAATTTCTTGAATATGGCTTTGATACCAAATTAATATAATTAAATTAATCTAATACCAATTGAAAAAAGAGTTAGACACAAATTTCTACATAGAAATAAACACACAAAAATTGCTTCTCAACAGCTAATAAAACTTTACATTCATTCAATAAATTAAAAATACTCTTGATCACAAGATGAAGGATAAACTGATCATAGAGGTTAGAGATAAATTTCATTACAATCTACCTATTTATATGAAGGTCTTCACCTAATTTATGGACAACTAATAATAGAGATGGTTTCATACAACTTTGTGCAAAACTACAATTAACAACTTCATTCTAATTTTAGATCTTTTATTTTTATCTCCACAAACTATAGTTCAACTTTATTCTATTTTTAGAGATCCTATTTTTTATATTGTACAAAGAACTACAATTCAAACTATAGTTGATCTCTTGCATTGGAAAAATTGACATGCTAGTGAAATTGGTGAATGGTGTACATGGAAAAACATTTGAAATCATATCATTTCCCTTGCCTAGTATTTCTTCATTGTTCCACCAAATAAATTAATGTTAAAAAATAGAAAAATGTTTAAAAATAAATCATTCCACCTTAATAAGTTTTTTCTTTGTCTTTTCTATTTTGTTGATATTAACCATGCATAAACCATCCTTAGACATAGACCTGCACATGTTCAATGTTCCTTGTTAGTTTTTAGTTTGAATTGATTTAATTGATTTACTCTTGCCTTTGAATCAAACTTCCTTGCACTCATAGTTGTGTCTTGTAGTGAGGTATATTCAATTTCCACATAATAAGGATTCCAAAATGATCATATACTCATCAAATACAATGATTATTTTTTAAGGTGAATAGTGACAATAACAAATGCACAAAAATGAATTCACATGATCTACAAACTCAATGACTACATAATTTGTAAACTATATAAAACTTCATCTATATTGCTAAACTTTATAAATATATTACTTCTTAAATGTTTGGTAAATTTTGTACTTGGATATTTATATATTGATTTTACTTAGTGGTTTGTATGTGTGTACAAGGGTAAATACATTAAGTTAAATCCACTTAAAGTGGGTGTTTTGGATGTAGCCAAAATTGCAAAATTGGGCTAAAATGAGATTTGTTCCAAATGAAATAGGATCATCACAGATAAATAAGGTCCCTTTTAGTTTCAATTAGGATCTCATTTAGAAAATATATTAAATTTTCTAAAAAATAATTTCTAGCCCGTTTTTCTCTCATAAAGGCTAGCTAAGAACTCGGGATACTAATCCATGGAGCACAACATCCAGCCAACAACAAATACAAGTAGGCTTTTTTTTCTTTTTCCTATTTTTTATATTTTATATTTTTTTTATTTTAAATGAAAATAATAGTTTTACAGTTTTGATTAATAAAAGTAGGATAGGCCCATACCATTACATATTTGTAATGTGACACTAAGAGTGCATGAGGAATGCTCAACTAGCTAGCAACTAAACTAGAAAACTACCAAAATAGAGAGGAACTAAACCCCACATAAAAAGAACAACCACCTACTAAAAACACAAAGAGATGACCTACTACATGGTAGAACCTTTTCCTACCAATCTTGGTAGAAACTTAACACTTTATTAGAAAAAGATACATTTTTGCTCATAGTGGTCCCAAAGCTAGAGGAGACGAATGAAAAATTAGGGGTGGCTTTAACTAGAGACACCATGGGGCATAAATGCATAGCTAAGGCCTCCATCCATTTTCATTTTTTCACCCTTTTCCTTTCCATCTCAGCCTAGATAGCCTGTAGGGAGGCATTGTGCATATTGAGCGCATTCTTGTAGGTAAGGTAAACCTCCTCAATTTTCTTTCTGAGGACCTCTTGGGATTTCTTGACCTCTTCTATCTCAATTTTGGTCCTTACCATTTTGAGCTTTCCATCCATATCATCAGTCTTCGCACCCACCTTATCCCACTACTTCATGAGGCAAACATGGTCATTAGCAGTTTTCCACATTGTCTTTGTCTAAATCAGCCACCTAAGTGTTAGGCTAAGCTTCTTCCTCTGTTGCTACCTCCAACCAATTAATTTTCCTGATAGCAACATTCATTTGCCCAAATAGCCACTTTAACAGGTCATCTTGTCTTTGCACATTATCATGCAGGTCCTTCACAATTTTAGTAAAGACCAAAATAGAACTAGGAAATAGAACTAGAGGGATTAGTATTAGTAGAGGCAGGAGGGTAACTTGTGGATGAAAGGCTAGGGTTAGAATCAAAGTCAATATTATTGGCAAGGGACCAATCTGACCTAGTGGTTTTCAAAGATTCCAACTCATCCAGGGTCAAAGTACAAAGATGTGTCACACCTTTATAAAGGAAATGGTCAATGCTGATTCAAATTTTTAAATTAAAGCAAAAGAAAGTGAAATGTATGTTTTGAATTTTGAAATGATGTAAACTAGAATAAAATTTATATTCTTTTGTCTATTTTATGTTTGTCATTTTAAGAAAATTTAAAAAAATTATTTGAATGTAGTTTTTTATAAAGTAAACAATATAATTTAGTTCCTGATAAAATGCTAAAATTGAAGTTACACAAGCCGCCACACTTTATTTAGTAAATTTTACCTTTTTTTCTTCAATTTTTTTATGTATATTGATAATTTGAAACTTTAGTGCATGGATATATTTTTTATTCTTTTTTATCAATATATATTTTTCAATAAATTTGAAAAGTTTTGTGCTGAAATATAACTCTTTCCAATTCCCACCACTTTTTTTCTTAACTATTTATCCAAATTAGAAAATAATTATATCATCTTTACATAGATTCTTTTCTCTAATGCATCATATTTTTTTTAATATTTTCAAATAATTTTTAGTATTTTTCCTTGACAAGGCAATCAACCTTATATTTTAGTGTTGATGACGTACTTTCAATAAAAATTAAATATAAAATATTAAACTAATTAAAATATCAAAAGATATATATTTTGGAAAATTCACTTATAGATCTATAAAAGGGTATTTTTACATTTCAAAAAAATAATTATTTATAAGAGTAGGAGTTGTTGAAACATCATGTTTTTTTTTTTTTGCAAATAGAGCCAAAGTAGTATAAAATATACATTTAGTAGACATTTCCTATTGGAAAAGTTGTGGCCCGTATATAAATTAGCTATAATGAATTTGTATAGACCATATGTTTGACTAAAATTAATTTTTAGTTAGAATTACTTAAATTCACTTGTGCTGATATGTTGACTTGAAACTTGACATAATTTTGTGTTTGTGCCCTCCAAGGAAAGAGACTCAAAGCTTGAATCCTCAACAATGTGCACATTATTTTGCATCTCAAGGTGGTTATCCATATATTGGTCCTTTATAGTGGTGGCAATAGCTTTAAATTTGGTCACATGTGCAAGGATTTTTCTAGTGGGCATTTTGACACCCAAGCACAACACTTCACCAAAATTGGAGGTCCAGTGACAATAAGATCAACATATAAGCTGGGGTCATAAGTGAGTCCAATCTCAATAGAGGGGATCCCACCAAAGGGGTTAAGGCCAAGTGGAAATCATACAACCTACCAATGAGGCCCTAGTGGAGAGGGGGTTTACCCTTAATAATAGATTTAGAGATAGATTGCGACAAAGAGGACAAGACCTAGTAGGGAAAATTCATTCTTATGCAATAGAGAAGATGATTCAACATGGATAAAATATGCAAGTGGAACCTCCTTTTCCTTCCATCTAGAGTGAATTACTTTATGAATTAAAGGGCTACCTCCTTCTGTATACCAAAAAGTTATTCTTTGTTGGAGCCACTTTGAAGCTTAGAAACCCCTTCCCTAGGTTTGAATAGATGTTCAAAATCCACCTTATAACTCCCCTTGGGATTTTTAGAAAAGGAAACACCATTGAGGGTCAATCCAGTAACTTTCGCTATGGTCTTTATAAAAACTACAAAGGCAACAATCTTGAGCTTAATGACCCCATCATCCTTAGCCTGAACAAAACCAATACCTGAAGCTTAGGATCATGAATGATCATCCCCTCCACATGAGAGTCTAAATTTCCCTTAATCACATTACTCCAAAGCTCCCCATTATTCTTGAATTCAAAGAATTCATCAGGTTCAATCTGGTTCAATTCACCACCCATATCCAAAGAGGTAAAAGTTAGATTGAGAAAGTGAGAGATCTAAGAGATACAATTGTAGGTACCAACAAAATTTAAATCTTGCCACCTTATACAATAGGGAAACGAAAAGGTGAGAATGGAAAGGACTAAAAAGGTAATCTTGGGACTATGCATCATTAATAGGTAGGTCATTTGAGATCATGGCACAAACCACAATCAGGATTTCATGTAGGTGAGTCCATATTTCAAAATTATTAACAAACGTGTTGAAGCCCACTAGCTTGTCTGCCACATAGTTGCTCTCTCGTCATACATGGTAGAAGATGATGTTATGGCAGAAGTTGATGTCACTGAGAGAAGCAAGTAGAACATGGAACTTGGTGATTATAGAGGTAGTCTTCCAGACTAATTTAGCGACACCATTAAGTATCACGGTTCTATTGTAAGAATCTCCTTCAACAATGATGCGTCTAAGTCCTTCTCCATGGCAACAACTAACCCATAATAAACCACAGCCACTTCAGCTACACTAGAGATTTGGACACCAAAGATTGGTACATAGGCAATGATAAGACCACCACATGAGTCTTTGATCACTCCACCCCCTCCCACCCAACCTGGATTATCATAGAGTTTTACAGTTAGTTTTTATTAAAAAAAATTATTTAAGATTTAATAAATGTAGTATATATTTTCATGTTTATCTATTTACAATAGTTATGATAGTATTTTTTAATAAATATAAATGGCCAACTAGTTATATAAGCGTTTCTGTATGTGAGAGTTCTGTGTAGAGTTCAAAATGGGAAACAAAACAAAATTTTCTATGAAATTTCTAATATTGTTGATGGTTATACTTTGTTAGGAGGTGCAGTGCAAGGTATTTGCAATAATCACGATTCCATCTCTTATTGTAGAAGCCACAATGATTGCATTGTGCATGGTTTGTTGTGATATTGTATCCTACATGGATGACCTCAGCTTTTGCAATGATCCTTATTATTGTTGATCACTCCATACAGACCCTTTAAGCTTATTTCTTTTATATGCTAGAATAACACTGCATATGCTACTTCCATATATCATAGAATAAGTTTGTATATTTCTTATGTACCATAAGGTTGTAATGCTACCATATAACCTAATAAAGGAATTCTAATTAATATTAGATGACTATTCTTAATTTTTTGGAAGGCTGTAATGCTACCGTATAACCTAATAAAATAATTCTAATTAATAATAGATGGCTATTCTTAAATTTTTTGGTCAATTTGAGAAAAATATTTATTGTTACTTTTTTATCAATATGACATGTAAAATTACTATTCATTGTTAAAGATTGTTGAAAATTCATTTTCAAGCCATCCTTGTAGCCTTTTCATTGTATTGAAAGATCCATAATATGTTTGTTCTCTTTGTAAGAGATCATGTATCCTACTATTGGCTTTACTAAATGCTTCACCCATCTCCTTCTATAATCATTATTTCTCCATATGAGTTGTAGGCTAGCGAAAAATAACAAAAAATGATGATCTAATTTAATGTTAGAGAAATTTCATATTCAAGCAATCCTTTTATGATTTGGCGTAACATTTCATGTCATGAGTATAGAAGCTAGAGGGATCAAAGATTTTATTTTATAGAACAAATTGGAAGTGATTGAGCATGGCAAAGATGCCATCACTTGATATGTTATAGTGTATATGTATTCTAGTGCAATTTATGTGTCAATAATTCAACCTATCATAGTTGAAAGGATTGAATTTAAATGTATATTTTTTATTTTTATGTTCATGGATTTGGTGAATTCTAGTGCAATTTGTGTGTCTGTAATTTGATGGCCATTTAAATATGCACAGGGCACGATCTTGGCCCGATCTTTTATGATGTTGGAGTCACAACTTTGCACTCAACAAGACTTGATCCCTAGTGAAATCATTTTGAGTCATTCAATTTCAGGAGAAGACCAAGGGTTTGTTGACTTAAATGTACATCAGAAATTAAAAAATATTTTCAAATGTAAATGAAAACAATAACAAAATAATGATTTTTGATAATGCAAATTTTAAGCAAAATATTTAAAATTGATTGTGATGGTAAAAGATTGCAATAAGAACTATTTTAGATTAAGAACAAAACATACTTAAAACATAAAAACATTAAAACAAGCATACATGACTAAAATTTCAATATTATTTTGTGCCCATAAAAAAATAAAAATATTCTTTATTTCATAAACCAAAAGATACATTAAAATTTTAGTATCAAATTAGTATATAAATGAACCGATACTAATTTCAATTATTACGGTCATAATAATTTTGGCATGATTAAAGTAGATAATATTTGGCAAATTTATTAAACTAATTAAGCTGATAGGCTTTTAGTGGGTGAAAGCGACCGAGAAATTGTAAGACATTCCGGCGGCCACCAGAATGTCTTGTCGCCGACATTTTCCCTCTGGTTGCTGACGTGCTCGTGCCTTGCCATCGTCTTCATGCGTGTGCTCTGTTTCCCAAGTGATGCTGTCTTTAATGATGTCTTTAATGATTTTCTCCTCGAGGCTGTGCACGAATCTCGATGTTCTTTATGGGTGCTTGCAACCCTAAAATCTTTTTTTTTTGTTGTTGTCGGTAATTTTTCGCTCTAGAAATGTTCACATAGATTGTTGGGTTTTGTTCTCGTTGTGACTGTTTTGCTGGTTAGGTTTGGTTCTCGGTGTGGCTATTTTTTTGGACTTCCTTGTGAGCTTGACAACGTTAATGGTTTGAAGTTGCAAGGTAAGGTTCTGTTTTATTTAAATTTGTTTTTCTTTTCCATTGCATTTTATTTATAGTCTATTTATTTTCTACTTCCGTGTGCTTGCAAGGTTGCTGCTTTGTTTTTGTTGCTTAACTGTTTGTGGGCATCGCTACTTCTAGTTTGCAAGCAATTTGCTCCTATGTGCTTGCAGGATTTTGGATTTTTTTTTGTTCGTTAATTGTTTGTGGGCATGGCTACTTCCACTTTGGAAGCCATTTTCGAGGTTGCTTTGTGAGTTTCACGACGTGCATTCTTTGAATTTGCAAGGTAAGTTCCGCTAATTGCAACCATAAGATTTAATTTGTTTTTATTGTTGTAAGCAATATTTTTCTTTGCAAATTTTTCCATGGGTTTGTATATATTCATGCAGTTAGGTTTTGTTCTCATGCCTTGCCGTCGTCTCCATGCATGCACTCTGTTTCCCAAGTGACACTGTCTTTAATGATGTCTTTAATGATTTTGTCCTTGAGACTATGAATGAATGTCGATGTTCTTTATGGGTTCTTGCAACCCTAAAATTTAATTTGTTTTGTTGTTGTTGGCAATATTTCACTCTGCAATTTTTGCTCTGGAAATGTTTGCATAGATTGTTGGTTTTTGTTCTCATTGTGACTGTTTTGCTGGTTAGGTTTGGTTCTCGGTGTGACTATTTTACTGGACTTCCTTGTGAGCTCGACAACGTTAATGGTTTGAAGTTGCAAGGTAAGGTTACGTTTTATTTAAATATGTTTTTCTTTTCTATAGCATTTTGTTTATAGTCTATTTATTTTCTCCTTCTGTGTGCTTGTAGGGTTGCTGCTTTTTTTCTATTGCTTAACTGTTTGTGTGCGTCGCTACTTCCACTTTGCAAGCCATTTTCTCCTGTGTGCTTGCAGGATTCTGGATTTGTTTATGTTCTTTAACTGTTTGTGGGCGTGGCTACTTCCACTTTGGAAGCCATTTTTGAGCCCACTTTGTGAGTTTCATGATGTGCATGCTTTGATTTTGCAAGGTAAGTTTCGTTGCTTGCAACCGTAAGATTTAATTTGTTTTATTGTTGTAAGAAATATTTCTCTCTGCAAATTTTTGCATGGGTTTGTATATAGTCGTGCAGTTAGGTTTTGTTCTTGTTGTATGAGCTTCATGCCTTGAATGCTTTGATGTCCTTGTAGGGTTGTTTCTTTGTTTATGTTTTTTAACTATTTGTGGGCGTGACTATTGAAATTGAAAGGTAAGTTCCCGTTTTATTTAGATTCTTTATGCCCGCTTGGAAGCCTAAAATCTAATCTCTTTTGTTGTTGTCGGCAATATTTCGGTCTACAAATTACTTTGTCTATGTTATTTAACTATTTGTGGCCGTGACTACTTCCAATTTGCTAGGCAATTTCACATTGCTTTGGATATAGTTGTTGACTTAGATTTGTTGTCGCTCTGAGTGAATGGTTTGAATTTGCAAGGTAAGTTCTGGTTTTAGTTAGATTGTTTTTGGTCTTGTGATGCATTTTTCTATACTCTGCTTATTTCCCGATTTGGTGTAGTTGCAAGGTTGGTAATTTGTGGATATTGTTGTAGGTTAAAAGGTAAGCTTTGATTTTATTTAAATTTTTTGGGGTTTTGTAACGCTTTTTTTTAATAGTCTGCTTATTTTCTCCTTCCCTTTGCTTGCAGGGTTGTTACTTTGTCTACTTTATTTAACTGTTTGTGGTCATGACTACTTCCAGTTTGCTAGGAAATTTTGCATTGCTTTGGATATAGTTGTTGACTTAGGTTGTGTTGTCGCTCTGACTGAATGGTTTGAATTTGCAAGGTAAGTATGAGTTTTAATTAGATTCTTTTTGGTTTTGTAATGCATTTTTGTATACTCTGCTTATTTCCAAGTTTGGTGTAGTTGCAAGGTTGGTACTTTGTGCATTTTGTTGTGGGTTAAAAGGGTTTTAGTTCAGTTTTGTTGTTTGCAGATATTTATTGATTTAACTTTATTGCTTTGTTTTAATCTTTTTGATATTTATTGATTTAAGTTTATTACTTTATTTTAATCTTTTCGTCCCTGGTAATGTGCACCAATGCAGACTATTTTATTGGGCTTGTTTCTGAGGTCATCGGCGTTAATGGTTTTACATTGCCAGGTACTTGTTTATTTATTTTTTTAAGTTTTCAAAATTTGTAATGCATTATTTGATAGCGTCCTTATTTTTGGGCATGGTGTGCTTGCAGGATTGCTACTTTTGTTATGTTATTTAAGTGTTTGTGGACGTGATTACTTTCAGTCTGCAATGTCTTTGTTCACTTTGACAGGTATTTAGGTTTTGACCATTCTGTTGCTGATCAAATTCTAGTTTAAGTTAAAAGAGTTTTAGTTTGCCGGTTGCAGCCCCAAAATGTAATTTCTTTTGTTGTTCTCAATAATATTTTGCTTTGAAAATTTTCACCGAACATTCAGTATTGAATTTCAAGTTTTCAAAATTTGCAGTCCTTTATTTTATAGGGTATTTTGTTCTTTTGCGTACTGTACTTGCATGGTTGTGACTTTGTTTATATATATATATATGCACACATATATTATGGCTTCCTTGTGGTCATCTCCATGCGTGTGTTCTGTTTCTGAAACAACGATGTCTTTAATGACTTCATTCCCAAGGCTGTGCATGAAAGTCGACATTCTTTATGTGTGCAAAGATTAACAAATTCTTAGAGTACCAATATATATATATGTGTGTGTGTGTGTGTGTGTGTGTGTGTGTGTGTATGCATATACACATATGTACGCATATATTTATGCATGTATGTATATATACACATGTGTGTATGTATATGTATATAAGATTTTATTAAATCTTTGTTTTAATAATTATGTTCTAAAGTGTGTAGGATTTATTGATACAAGTCTGCATTGTAGTCTCAAAGTAGTGACATCCACAAACATTAAATAACATAAACAAACTATTTGTATAATTGTTTTCCTTAGAATACTTTGCAATACTGATATATGTATATGTACATACCCATATGTACATATATACATATGTCTATATATGTGTATATAGGGTTTTATTAAATCCATCTTTTAATAACTCCATTGTAAAGTGTGTAAGATTTGTCGATACAAGACTGCGTTGTAGTCTGAAAGTAGTCACGTCCACAAACAGTTAAAAAATATAAACAAAGTATATATATATATAATTGTTTTTTTTAGATTACTTTCAAGTGTTGATATATGTATATGTGCATACACATATGTACATATATATACATACATGTATGTATAGGCATTTATACATGTATATAAATACACACATGTACGCATATATATATATATATATATGCATGTATGTACATATAGACATGTGCGTATGTATATGTACATAGGGTACTCTATGTTGTAATCTGAAAGTAGTCACATCCACAAATAGTTAAATAACATAAACAAAGTAGCAAGCCTCCAAGCATAAAGGAATTTTTACAATGCCAATACTTGTATATAAATCTATATATATATATATATATACATGTATGTATGTCTATACAAATGTAATTATATATATACATGTTTATATATATACACATGATGTACATATATATATCAATTTATCTTACTAAATAAAAGCCTTCATGTGCACACAACAGTAAACACTCACAGCCAAAACAAAACCTAACTCGACAACTAAATCAAAAGTTACAAGAAAGTTTACAGAGAAAAATACTTACAACAACAACAAAAGAAAATTATATTTTGCAGTTTCAAGCGCCCATAACAAACTAAGAGCCCTGTGAGTGCAAGATGCAAAAAAAAAGCACACTATAAAAAAAGGCATAATAAATGCAAGAAACTTTAAGATGAACATTTGTCTTGCAAACTGAAAGTAATCACATCCACAAACAATTAAACAACCAGGGTGGAAAATACCTCACAAAGGGGAAGTACTTAGCTGCGCAAAGAGTTAAACAAAGTGACAACCTTGCAAGCAAACGAAAGGAGAAAATAAGAAGACTATAAAAAAATGCATTACAAAACAAAAAAGAATTTAAATAAAACCAAAGCTTACCTTGCAAATTCAAACCATTCATGGCGTGAAGCTCACAAAGAGACCCAATAAAACTGTCACAACCAAAATAAAACCTAACTCCATGACTATATACAACCTCATGTGAAAATTTGCAGAGAAAAATATTGCCTGCAAAAATTAAACTTGAAGTAGCCATGGCCACAAATAGTTAAATAACATAAACAAACCTGCATCCCTACAAGCACACGCAAGGAGAAAAATAAGTAGAATATAAAAAAACTGCACTACAAACAAAACCAAATTTAAATAAAATGAAAGGGAAAAATGCATTACAAAATGAAAATTGCTTGCAAACTGGAAGTACCGACGCCCACAAACAGTCAAGCAATAGAAACAAAGAAGCAACCCTGCAAGCCCTTGGAAGGAGAAAATAAATAGACTATAATCAAAATGCATTACAAAAGAAAAACATATTTAAATCAAATAGAACCTTACCTTGCAACTTCAAATCATTAACATTGTCAAGCTCACAAGGAAGTCCAGTAAAATAGTCACATCAATAACCAAACCTAACCAGCAAAATAGTCACAACGAGAACAAAACCCAACAATCTATGCAAACATTTCCAGATCAAAAATTGCAGAGTGAAATATTGCCAACAACAACAAAACAAATTAAATTTTAGGGTTGCAAGCACCCATAAAGAATGTCGACATTCATGCATAGCCTCGAGGACAAAATTATTAAAGACAACGTCGCTTGGGAAACAAAGTGCACACACAGAGACGATGGCAAGGCACGATAACAAAACCTAACTGCATGACTATATATAAACCCATGCGAAAAATTGCAGAGCGAAATATTGCTTACAACAATAAAACAAATTATATCTTACCGTTGCAAGCGGCGGAACTTACCATGCAAATTCAAAGTCACAAAGAACCCTAGTAAAATAGTCACAACAAGAACAAAAGTTAACAACCTTATGTGAAAATTTCCAGAGCGAAAATCGCAAAGCAAAATATTGCTAACAACAACAAAACAAATTAGAATTAAAGGTTGCAAGTAGCCACAAAGAACGTTGACATTTGTACATAGCCTTGGGGATGAAATCATTAAAGACAGCATCGGTTTGCCAATATTAAACATAACGTTGCTCCACAAAATATTTGGCTAGAGTAACACAAATCACATAACTGACTTTGTGCACATGAAGGCTTTTAATCTCAAAGATAACTTAAATATGTATCCATGTATACATATAGATATATATGTATATATATCAGATGTATATGTATACATGCATGTACACTGATATAGACATGTATACCTGTATATATACACATGGATATATATATATATATATACACATACTCTAAGATAAATGCAACTAAGCACTTCTCTTGCAAACTGAAAGCTTTGTAAGTTCACTCATTAGTCAATTTACAATACTCACATGAATCATGCAGGAGATTCCAATTCTACAATTACACATCCATCAGGTATAATATTACTAAAAACTACTAACTTTCAAATTTTCAACATTTTCAAAGTTTTTAACTTCAGCAAATTTATATGTTATCCAAATCTAACATATATAAATGAAACAATGATGCAGGTCTTTCATCATATACATCACATGGAATTCAACAAAAGGCTATATAACATGCTGCTCTTACTAGCATGGGGATGGAAGGTGGATAACAACAATACTCTGGGTCCAACAAAAAAATTTGGTTGGGAATATTATAGCCTACAAAAAAAAATGTAAAACTATATTCATGACATATTCTTCAAGTACATCATGCTGCAGCATGGGGGATGGTGGGTGGAAAATTTTCAAATTTGGGAACAACCATTGGTTGGGATATGTACACAAAAATTGTCTTACTGTATAATTAACTCTTTGACTTTAATAAAATTTTCTTTTTCAGTTATACAATCCAATATACTACTCAATATCACAACTATTAATATTTATAACTCTACGACATAGATCACCTCATGTCTCCTTTTTTTTTACTTCTGTAGTCACTCTCATTTATTGGGGAACATTAGTTTATAAATGTACTCATTTGGTTTATTCAGGCCTTTTACCATTAACTAATTTGTATGACTCATACATGTTCCTCCAAACATACTGCCTTAACAATCAGACCTATCCACCTTCTGTTGCAGGCACTTACCCTGCAACTACAACTGGTCAAATAATAGACCTGACAATATTGTCAGTGATTATTAATGTTTTCCATATAAACTTTTGTGTTTATTTCAAATGAAAAATTCTGCTTTCAGGATCCCATCATTGACATTTCTAAGCAATTTAACTTTTCTCACACATTAACATTGTGAAGCGTGCAAAATCTTGTCCCAAAGGTGATAGGAAGAAGCACAAACAGGGCCATGTACAAGATAATGTGCATTCACTGTTAGCATAAGTTATACAGTAACTCATTGATCACCTAAACCTAATGATAATACAGTGTTGCCCATAAAACGTAGCTTTATCATCAAGAAGATTATAAAACTGCAAAGCAATAATTAGGTTTTCAATAAACTTATTTAATATTGATTAAAATTCGTATTGTGGTAGCACAATAATTATGATAAATATGATAAATATGAAAGTATTAGAACATAATAATTATTTGGTTAGATATTCAGATTTAAACAATAGAATTTTAGCTTTGGTTTGTTTTAGAGGTTTATTTGAAATGACATTGATGAGTAGATTCTATTGAAAACAAAAATATGGTTTCACATTGGTCATCTAAACAAATTAAAACTTAAAATGTGTCTTTTAAGCTAAAATAAAACAAAGAAAGTTTATTAGAATCATCACAATAAACAAATTAAAATAAAATGTGTCCTTTAAACCAAAACAAAAGAAAGAAAGTTGATTTCAATCATCACAATAACTAAAATAAGATGCAGAAAACTTAATTGGGATTATTCTGAGTACAATCCTCCTTGCTTCTGTAGATCTACACTTAAGCTTCCACCACTATTGGACCTCATAAAAATAGTACAAACTCAACAGTATCATAGATTTCTTATCAACACCTATTTTGTTCCTCATTTATAATTGTGTAAATCAAAATATCTTCCCGATTCATACACTGTCAAAATACATATGGGTTAAAGATTAAGTTTCCTTTTAGACTAAATAAAACTAATAATAGAACATCTTCAAGTACCCTCTAGATTGTAGGCCCTGCAATAGAAGACGGTTTAGCAATAAAAGTAGGGTTATCATTCCCCGCCATTATCACAACTAATCTCTCCAACTCATCACCGCCATGTACCTCCATATTCTTCTTCCCCATCTCAATATTCTCACTTATTGACTCATTTTCATCCTCTCTATTACTGCGCTTGTAGTGGGAGCATAGCAGCAAAAGCAAAGCAAAGAGTATAAGAGCAATCATGACACCCAACCAACCCATCAGATATGGATTAGGTGATCTCCATAGAGAATGGATCATTCATATTGTAGGAGAAGAGCTAATATTTCTCATTCTTATTGTTCCTATACTCAGAAACCTTCCTGTCTAGTTCAAGTGCAATGTGGGCCTTATATAATATACAATGAAAGTGTAGCATGCAAACAGATACTCTGCATTTTACCTCTATTTCATCAGTACCCATCAAATAGATTAGGGCACCACGTTGTTCAGAACTTTTTAATTTGCTCTATCATATTGTGGCGTTTAGGGAAAGTTAGCAGTTGTTGTCAATGAAAATTCTTCTTGGTTTAAATGTTAATGGGGGACAGTAAGAATTGCGTGCACTATATTTTCTCCACGTATGTAATATTCCAAGCATCAGTCAAATTGATTCTACCTCGCAACAGTACTCATGGGAAGGCCTACTAAATGTGGAATCCATTAGAGTCTTAGAAAAGGAACTGTCATTTCCTAGTCACCATAGCTTTTTCTTTTAGCGTTAAGAAAATAATGAAGTCAGTCCAGTGCAATTTCATTTTCTAACCCTGTAGCTTCGAAAAAGTACACTTGGTGTCTTGTCCATTTGGTTTCATCGGTGCCGACTCTGTAGTTTTTCTGCTCATTATTTATTTTGTCTAGTTGAAATCAATTAAAATGTATAGAATCCAGAATACCCAACAAAGGATATTCCACCTAGTTAATTACTATGTGGTTGACCGATAAGAAGTTTTATTTAGCGTAGAGTTGACCATCCATTTTACAAGCACATCTAATTTATTTTTATTTGTTCAAAAGAATGCTATATTTTAGTTTGAGGCATAAACATAAATTGTTTAAATTTTATTTTTTTTAAAACATTTCTATGAATATGAATACTAAATATCTAATAAGAAAAGGTGGTCTAATAGTTAGTCTTTGCTTCTTCTTTTTTTTGAGCGGGGAGACTAGACCTCGTGACCTCATGCTTCACCACTGGAATCTCTTACCAATCGAACTAGGGCCCCAATCTAGGTTTTGCTATTATATTATATTTAAAATTTAATTAAATTTATAAGTTTTGTATTATTTAGTTGTTTTAATATATCTAAAAAGTAGTTTTTGATTAAGGAAAAAATGGGTTTTACAGGGACCCAAAACTATAGAGTTTACAAGTTAGATAAAACATTCAAACAAAGTTCACTAAGAAAGGAAAGTTGCATAACAGACAAAAGGAACAATAGTAATGAACCAGAAGCCAACAAAAAGCCAACACTAGACAAACAAAGCCAACCTAAGGACTTTAAGGTATCAACAATCTCAGCTTCAAGGTTACTCATCTCCTTAGCCACATTCTTCAACTCCTAGATCTCCTAAGGTGAGGAATCTACTTTTCTCTTCAGGTTGGCTCTAGTCCTCTTCAAAGGGTCAGAATCCTCTTTCTAGCTTTTATCTTTTTCAACTTCCAAGTCCACGAATACGGTCCCTTGCTAGGTTTTTTCCAATTTATCCACCAAGGTTCTCATAGTAGTAGCAGAATTCTTCACAATTCTGTGGCTATGCTTCATGATGGTGTCCATAGCTTCCTGAATTTTCCCAATTTCCCCCTCCAAATGCTTTATCATTTTCTTGTTTTACCTTATCTTATCCATGAGCTCAACTATTCTTTGAAGGCACTCCGCCATCAACATATTCCCTTCCTCGGTCCACAAAACCCCAATAGCATTCTGAGGCACCACTTTAGCTTCCATATCATCTATCTTACTAGAGACAACCATGTTCTTTATGTTAAAGTCCTTTATCTCATGAAAACCACACTTAATAATCTTAAAGTAGTCAACAGCCCCATTTTTGGCTATTGCCAATATGTCAGTAGTGGTCTTCAGGTTTGAGATCTCCAAGGAAACTGAACCTATTTTCTCTATCAGTGGGAGGGTAAGAGGTAAGGGAACCAAGAAAAAAAAGATATATGAATTGATTTAAATGTTATTCATAAGATAATTGTTTTCATATTTCATTGTGAGAACAAGTTGATGTGAACGTGGTCTTGGTATATCGCTTCGAATTAAATCAACCATTGAAATTTGTAAAGATTAGAAAATGGATATTTTGGGCCTTTTACAATTTAGCTTACCCTTTGTTTCAATAAAGCCTTTAAAAGTTCATTGATTTGTTAAGTTTTTGTTGTTGTTGTTGTTGTTTTTTTGTAATATATCATAAAAATAGTTAATTTGAATAGTAAACACACTAATACATTTGGCCTAAAATTCTGATGGAGAAGGTATATTGTGACCAAATTTGATTTTAAAAAAAAAAATTGCCCGCATTCATCGAAATTCTGACAATAATTCAACATCTAGTTTCGATGGAGAAGGAATTGACAATGAAATTTGTGTTTTTTTACAAAATGTGCCCGTGTTCGTCGAAATTCCGATGACCACGGGCATTACTTAAAAAAAAAAAAAGAACAAAATATTAGATAAATATTATTCTCACCTCTTCCCATTCTCACGTTGCCACCACCAGTAGCGTAATAATGGGCGGGTTTGGCTTAAACATACATTCCCATCCGTTCCATTCAAATGAACAGTTGTTAACATTCAAATTTAAATTATTCCTACCCAGAAGTCTTACCATATGGAACAAATAGCTTTCCATCCATATTGATGTTTATTTCTAGCGTACTCCCTCCCTGTGCCAATATGAGAGCTTTTGGACAGGTAGACATCCATCAAACCATAACAGAAGGGCTTATTACCTTCGAACATGCTCTAGGAAATTTTATACAGTCGAAAATGCTCTGATAAACATAATGTGGCATGCCTACAATTCTATGGGATCCAACAATAGAGCCCTACAATTCTATGGGGCCACAGTTGGAGGAGCAACGGTAGGAACCATCGATGAGGCACATGAACCGTTTGACAGAATGCCTCCAAGCAATGTCGGCTCATGAAATGCTATGATTGCAGGATATGTACAAAATGAGTTTACTGAAAAGTGTCCAGATGCTTTCAACCAAATGCAATTAGCAGGTGTAAAGCTCTGTCAACATCCCCCAGCCTTTGTGAAAATGGGATCTTTGGAATACGTTGCGGATGTCCATCACAAGATAAACAGTAGAGGAATTGTATTAGTTGATGTAGCTACAATTGCCTTGGCAGTCATGTATGCAAAATATGTGAGATGAGATAAGGCACACCAAGTATTTGACAGAATGCCTCAGAGAAATTGCTCCCACAGAACACCTGACTATAGGATATGAATAGAATGGGTTTGTGGGAAAGGCTTTAGAGACTTTCAATTAAATACAATTGTCAGGTATAAAGCTTTTCTAGTATCCTCCCATCCTGCACTAAATTGGAAGTTTTGGAACAAGGTATGAACATCTATCATAGGATAAATAATAGAGGAATTTTGTCACATGTTGTAGTTGCAATTGCCAGGGTACATATTTTAAAGATGTTTATATATCATAGATAATTGTAGTTAAAATTCAATGTGCCAACTATTGAAGAATATCTGAGATTAAGAAGGTTTCTCATAAATGATGAAATGCTTAGGTTGAAATTGATGAAATTTTTATTTTGTCAATGTTTATTATGTGTAAGATTTGTCATGTTATTAAATTGTAATCATCTATGTTCAAGCTAAAGTTATCATTCTAAAGTTAGATAATTTTTATTCATTTAAGTATGTTTATAATGATTTCTTATATCATTTCTCTTGTCATCATATGACAACTCTTCATTTTTGGTGTGATTTTTCCTTCCACTAACATTCCATTCTATTCCCTATTACTTCTCAGCCTCTTTAGACATCCTCTATTCTTTCAATGTTTCTCATACCACATCCAAACCTTCAATACACTAATTAAGTAGTTTGATCAGCTTAAGATAAGAATGGATACTATGCTTGTAGCTCTAATTCTATTATATTAAATATGTGTTTCTTATGGACATAGAGATTAAATTTAATAATTAAATCAAAATAATATATGGCAAAGAACCAATAAAAAATTAATAAACAAATAATTTAAGGAGCAAATGAAACCCTCTTCATTGCCTCTTGATGCTCTTAAGTCCAAAAATCCAACTTCTAACTCTTGTTATCTACCAATAATGTAAGAGAAATAGGATTTTCCCTCCATATATATGAAATCAAGGAAACTTTCATCTTTATGCTCCAAAAATGAATAAGAGAGCAACTTTCGAGAATCCTAATGCCATCATATTTGACGATGGTACTTTCACATGGGTTGCAAAGAAAACTCAAAATATTTTTAGTTGAGGTATAAGAAATAGTTAATTAGTCTTGGTCTAGTAAAATAGTATTGTAATAATCTATACATATTAAAGCATCTTTCTACATTTCTATAGTATGCATGGAACATTGTTGAATTCACATAATGTGGTGGTTTTTAACTATTCTATCTTATTATTGGTAATAATCAGTGATGTGGTATTTTGGTACAATTTATATTTTCATTCTTTGGGTGGTATATAGTGTAATAATCACCATGAAAATAAAGCATCATTATTAGAAGGGATCTCTTAAGAACAAATCAACTCACAGATACAAGATTGATTTAAACCTTCACTTCTAATGAAATAGTTGCCTCAAGGTTCCTTAAGTCAATTTTGGGTAATAGTAATTTTGTTAATCATGTCCCCTACATTAGAAGGCCTTCATATGGGAGGATTTGATATTGATTGGCAGTATTTATCCCCAGTGTAGCTTAGAGTGTAGATATTATATGTTTTCTATATCCTACACATTTAAAGATACGAATATATTGAATTTTAAAGAAGAAGTGGTGATAAATAGGGAAGAAAATTATTAGTGGCATCTGATGTTAAGAGCCATTCAAATCCTTTAGGATTTTTAACTATAACCAATGAATAATTGAAACTACTGCATTGTAACTTGCTATTTCTTCATAATTCTTATGTAATTGTATGGTAGGTGTTGACTATTTTCATGGTGATTCATAATAAGTGGTAAGTAGATGTCTCTATCATCTCCACAATTCTATTATTTTTAAGATATAAGATCCATAGAGCTTGGCATAGGAGGGATTTATTTCATGAAATAGGTTCCATTACTTGATCCCATAGTTGGTAGTGTCTTGACAAATGTAATGTAGAACCCTAGTGCAATAGAGGTTGAATAGCTAGTGGATCGTAATAAGGTATAGTGAATTCAAGATTTTGGAATTATTGAGTTCTTATTTATCCCTTGCGATTTATGATTTTTTTGGTTATGGTTGTGGTGTTTGTAGGGAGACATTTACTAATTTATATCTATTTTCACTATTTTATGGTTTATGGGTTTTTAATGGTAATTTAATGTTTATTTTATAATAGCCTATTATGGTGATTTGTTATATTATGGATGTAATATTTATATTATATTCATTTTATGGGAAATGTTCCTAATATAATCCCTAATTAATTAATCTAGAGAAAGATAGCACTAAAGAAAGAAATCTAATCATCGCCTTTATTTTTAATTTAAAAAATTGAGATAAAAGACCAATTAGGGAGAATTAAGACATAATATTCTATCATGCAATATAGGATACATTAATGATAGAAAATAATAACTAAATTAGTTAGAGATCTTGAATAAACATTCTAATGAGAAGGCCCTTATCTTCAAACCCATCACTATATGAAGAAATTAATAAAGGATTTATGATCAAGTAAAATTCTATTTTCTATCCCACTTCATTATAGTTTTTAAAAAAAAAATATAAAATAATTCATCATTGTAACATATCGATTATGTGACTTAAATAGTTCCAATTAAAAAAGGTCACATTAGAATGTTTTGAATTAGTCTAAAGACTAGGTACTTGGGGAGGGTCCAAACCCTTCTCTAACAACCAACTAAGAAAAAATAGGATCTAACAAGCAATGAGAAAACCAAAATTAAAAAAGAGAAAACCCTTTTTTGAAAGAGATGCTTTTTTTTGGAGTATCAAATTGGCAGGAAAAAGGGTCCTAACCTTACATTAGATTAAAAAATTTCAGATCGAAGGCATTTAGGTAAGAACCCCAAACCAGATTCCAAAAAAAGAAAATTAAGCCAAGACAAAAGTAGCTAAGGGAATAGACAACAAGCAATGTGTTTTGAAAGGCTCTCTAAAACCTTTTTCCTATAAGAATACCTTGAACAAATAATCTCTCATATAAGGAGAGGGATCACCAAGATTTAAAAATAAATTAGGTATGGCAGGTACCTAGAATCCATGAAACAATACAATTACCTAGCCATCCCTAAAAAAATTAAGCACAATAGAAATTGTAGTCAAGGAGTGAACTAGAACATGAATTACCAATGCATTTTGAATGGAACCCCTAAGCCTATTAGTAGCATAAACCCCTACAAACACAACAATTGCGTACATGGGAACAAGGCAAAACCCACAACCCACCTCAATAGGAATAGGATCACCATAATTGGTAGATGCCAGCATAATAGTATCTACAAAACTAGCCTCTAATAGGATAATTGCAGCTACACCAACTAAAAAAATTCCTCTACTATTTATCTTGTGATGGATGTCCAAAATGTATTCCAAAGCTCCCATTTTCCCTTAGATTGGAGGAGTATTTAGTTGAAAGAATCTGAACCTTTCCATTAAAACTATTTTGTGCATACCATGCAATCATACCATTCCATAAACCGACATTTATTGGAGGCATTCAATCAAACAATTCACGTACCTCATTGATGCTTCCACATTTTGTATAAATGTCTATTAGAGCATTTTCGATAGAGAAAAACTCCTAGAGCATTTTTTATTTTAAGATTACACTCAATAAGAACCCTCCCTTTACCTTGGAACACATTCTCATTCCTTATCTTCCAAAGAAACCAAATAATTTCAATAGACAATAAAAACCAAAAAAAGTTTGACTTTTTACTCAGATTGCAGACATACCTGACAATAATATTAAACCATGAGAAATTATCAACAATATTCCCACCTAAAATTTTATAATGATTGACAATAATGAATTTTCTCTTGATTAATATCTTCCATGGTTCATTCCCTTCTAAAGCCTTGACAATCCATTTGATTTCTAAGGAAATACCTTGTTGCCTGAGGTCTTTGACCCCCAATCCACCTAAGTCCTTACTCAAGAAGCACCATTTCCATTTAACAACATGCATCCTTTTCTTACCTCTTCCATCTAACCACAAAATTGCACCGATGATAATGGTGTCGGTGTGACGATTTGGCCATCGGTATATGAAATCATTGCATGAGTTCTACATTTAAAAATTACATAAAACATTTTAAATTTATTTGATTGAGTCTTATTTGAAAAAAAGATTATCAATGATGTTTCCTTTCTCCAAGAATTGGATCTAGGATATTTCTGTCAGATAATATGTAACATCTGATGACTAAATATTTTCTTTACATATGCTTATTTTATTTAATCATCTGAGCCTGAATTATAATTTATATCCATGCAGAAGTAGACAATACAAGCTGAAGAGTCATGTGCAAGTAAATTTTGTAAAAGAAAGTAGGCATTATCTTGAATGACATGGAAACAAGCTCATCAGCTACATAGAAAAGATCAATTGGAGAAAAGGAGAGGAGAGTGTTAAAGGGTGATAAATACATAGAGAGTATGCAATACAAACAAGCAATGTCTGGAGTGTGTGATGTGACATCTCTAATTAATGTCTGGAGAGAATAATTGGTTTTGGAGCTCTTGGGAAACCTATCGGGCCATTCTTGGAGGAAATTAATGTGTTAATGCAAGGGCCACCTTTCTTCTAGTATGAGAATGATGCTTTTGCATCGAAGGATATTTGGAAGAAAATATCCAAAAATTTCTATAGTGCGTGGAACTAGAGTTGGTGGACTCGAAGTACTTTTCAGCTTCCACAAGACCAAGAGGTTATGTACACAATCTCCCTATAGAAGGGAGATTTCAAGCATTACCTCTCCCCCCCCATGACTATTCAGGAAGCAATTCCTCAGACAAAGGATGATTGGCCTCTATGGGATGAAAGAAAAAAATTGAATTGCATAGAATCTAGATGATGTGGTAGTGTCCTTTTTGAAGAACTATGTACTATAATTGAAAATTTATGAGGGAAAGTGCAAGATAGTGAACAGAAATACATTCTTGAAAAATGAAAAGAATGGAACTTGGTTTGGGTGTGGCTAGGTCAGGTGGCTCCTCTAGAGGTTGATGAGATTGAAATTATATTAGGATTTGAAAAAGATCACACTCGTGGAAATTCTTGTGCGACTGATTAAAAGTTTTTAATTTCCTTGTAATGCTGGGCTTAGGGCCAATTTCTTGCTGGCCTCTTGCTGTCTTTTTCTTTCCTACTGGTTTTTGTGCTGGTCTTTTGCAGCTGTCTTGTTTTGTTTCCTTCTTGACTATCTTTTGAATGTAATCGAGTTTCGGGTCCCTTAAAACCTGTTTTTACTTAATCAAAAACATTTCATTTATTTTATTATCTGAAAACATGACAAGAATCTATTCTATCAAATTCTTTATACCAAAACATCTAGTTGTATAATTTCTTGAAACATTTGTATGGACATCAAGGGAAATGTCACTACTAACAAAAAATTATTAAAAGGATTGATGCAAAATATTTTTCAAACATATCAAAATATTGTTATATATTTAAATATGTATCAAAATATGTTTAATACTTCTAGAACAATTTATGATGCTAGATTTTCCCAATAAGGATTTGAGCATTTATTTCAGCTTTGGTCTTCCAAATTTGAGCATTAAGATTTTCCCATTTCTATTATCTAAAATTTGCAATCCCATTTGTTGTTCATTTTTATGTAATTATATATAACAAGTACAAGAAATTACAACATCTTTCAATATTGAAAATATCTTTAACAATAATAATGAATATTCCAAATTCATTGTACAATGGTTAGTCTTACAAACTACACTTACAATTGTATTTTAAATATTTTTTTAGTCTTCTTTTACTCAGTTTGTTCTAGAGCTTTAACATGGTTTTAAAAATAAAGGGCAATGGCTTTTGCGAGATAAAGAAGCCTAATACAATTTATTTGTAGCTTGGCCTGAATCAACAGTATCATGGGTCAATAGATTGACTAGATTTTTGGCCATGCCCTTGAGGTAGTATGTAATATAATCATACCCCTTAGTAAATTTATAATACCATGCTACTAGATATGGTTTTGAACTTGAAGTCATTTTGGCCCATGACGCAACGCTGTGTGGCCACGTGTAGTGTGGACATTCCTTTATCATTTGCACCAAATTGAATGGCCTACATGAGCATGTGCCCTTTTGTGCATCCTGTCTTGTCTCTCCCATACTTACATAATGATCGTTGAAGCATTTTATTAGCCCACCATCTCTTTCTTTTATATTGTAAAATATTTCCTCATATTATTTCATTGGCCTACAAACCTTTCTATCCTATTTAACTCGGGAATGTATTATAAAAGTTTTAAATATTAATTTTTAATATATAAAGTATTTTAATCACTTTGATTTTTTACTAATTTAAAATTTGGAAAAATATCATGAAAACTTAATAGTTTTCATTGAAACTCTCTATTAAAATAGTTTGTGAGGGTGTTTTAGTATTACTCCATCAATATTTGAACCAAAATATGAATGAATGATTTAGGGCATTTTACTTGACAAGGTGAGCATATAAAATAATAAGGAAGACCCTAAATTTAAGTTGCCAAAGCTTCATAAATCATTAAATTTGAGCAAATCATGTTTTCATTCTTACTATTGATCATGATTTATTATAGATTTTATTTGATTGGTATCTCACAAGTAGAAGAGAATGGGTAAAAGAAACAAAAATAATTTTCCTAAACAAAATCCTTAGCATGTTTTTGATTAAAGGAAAATGAAGTTTTGAAGGGATCCAGAAACCTTTACAATTAGATTTTGAAAGGATCTGTAACCCATAACCAAAAAATTGTCCAACCAAAAAGTACAGACAACCAAGAAAAAAAGGCTGCAAAAAGAATAGCTTGCAAACATTCACACAATGCTATAAAAAGAACAACTTGTAGCCAGCAAAAAACCAGCCCTCGAACAAAAACTATCATGATTTATTTTTTGAACTACTCTTGTGGGAGTAGAGAGTCATGCCAAAAGAGGGCTTAGAGAATTTAGCTTTCTTTCCCTTGACAAAAATCCATTGCTCTTCCACTTGCGCTTCCATGTCATGCCACCCAAGTGCAACATTATTCTGTGAGAGAAAGCCAACAACCAAAGACTCAAAAATCCTTGTTGGCTTGGCTTTATCAGAAAGGCCACCATAATTAATGGCCAAAGCATTATCTCCAGGAATAGCATCTTGAGGCCCATTCACTCTCACAATAGGGGTTTCATCTAGAGACTCTTGTACGGTTTCAGCAACCCCAACAGGGGATTCCCTAAGATCTCTTGATTCCATAGCTACCATATATGAAAAACTTGTAGGTTGTTCAGATTTCTTCATGATTGTATAATGATGATGAGAAGCTCCATTCCACCATGTGGCCATCGATGTTTTTTTCTCAAAATCACAATGCGTCACTGCATGACCAGTTTTGAAGCATCCTCTACAATGAAAGGGAATCCCTTCATAGTCTAAGGCTTGGAACCAAGAACCCTTAGAAGATCTAAGTAAAATCTCAACACGAAACCCTTTTGAAACATCCAAATCAACCAATATGAGAACAAATGTGGAGTGGAAGATATCAAAGGATTCATCATCTATCATAAAGAAATCTCCTAGGGCGTTATCCACTTTCTTTAAAAGAAAATAATTCCATAAATGCAGTGGAAGATTAGGGAGCCTAACCCAAGTTGGAATCTTATTGAACATTTCAGTAGAAGGGTTGAAGTCAGGGTGCCAAGGATTGATCATTATTAGAAATTTATCCTCCTAGCTAAAAAAATTATCACATAAGATTTTGTTTCTTTCTTGAGAATTATCAAACTTAGCAACAAAAAACCTCTTAGCCATGGGGAAAATATGGACTTTACCAGTAATAAAAGGCTCCCATTGATTAGAGACCTAGTTGTGCAACTAAGGGAGAGAAGCCCAAAAACCCCTAAACCGATAGATCACACCATTTAAAGAGAGAATAGATGCATTATAAGAAATCTCCTCTTCCATATCATCTTTCAAATTAACTGAGATGGCATTAGCAATATGGATGAACTCACCAATAATTTGTCTTCCTGGCTAAGACCTCTGAGCCTCACTCTACCCCAAATCGGAAGGTCGCACGCCTTGTAGATAGGGACGGGAGGAACCCTTACCCCCCAAATCCCCCACAAGAATGACAAATGCTGACGATCAAGCAAATCTAACATTGGAGACTAAAACTCGAGCAATGCTAGCATACCATACACATGAAGTAGGGGGAATGACAGGCGAAGAAGGGCCATCGCCAATAGGGGCTCTGAGAGGGAGGTTGCAGAATCAAAGGCAAGAGAGGGAGTTGTTGGCACCGTTCAAATCATTTAGCATATTTTTTATTAAGGATAAATAGGTTATGAGGGGACCCAAAACCCCATATAATAGGTTTTGAAGGGACCCAAAACCCTCATATTTTAATAGGATATAGAACCCACAACACTGTGCTGCCAACGGGTACAAACAAGAAAAATCAACAACCCAATCACAGCTAAATAGACTAATGCTAACCAAACATTAGCGTAGCCACAAATAGACAATGCCAACCAAACAAAAGATAGTCATTGCAAATCAGGCTAACATCACCAGCAGGGCTATACTCTCAAATTATAGCACATAAAAGAAAGGAATGAGGGTTTAATAGGCACCCTCAGCCAATTAACATGGATATTCCTAGCTCCCTTAACCTTTGATAAAATCTCCAAGAAGCTAAAAGCTAGACCAAACCTTAACCAAAAATGACCGCAATCTATATTGGGCCCTTGAAAACTATCAGCATGCACCTAGACAAAAGCACACAAGATAAACATTAAAAACTAAACAGAAACATGGGGGTTTTGAAAGGTTCCCCTAACCTTCGATTTGGGTTTTGTAATGGCTCCCAAACTACCAGGATGAAGCCAATAATCTCAAAGCATATGATAGTCGCACCTCTAACAGCAAATCACCTTTCCACCTCAATAGAATAGGGACCCACCTCAATAGGGATTTAAAATATAGAAACCATCAGCGCATAGAACAAAGCTTCATACCACAAACCAAAGTCCAGCAACCAACATATGGGACCATAATGATTTGTTGCACACCTAGGTTTTAAGAAGGCTCCTAGAACCAAAAGTTGAAGAAGAGGCCTAAACTAGTCCAACTCCAAGGAGATAAGCTTAGCCAAAATGTCCACCTGTATTGGAGAATAGGGACATAAACCCAACAGCAAGGAGAAAGCAACAATCAACCATCGAATGTCAAAAAACAAGGCATCCATATCCCCAAACAGGATCCATTACATCAAACTCAACCCACAACTCTTCCCCTCGGTAGAGAATGATCTTCCTAAATAGTGAAAACTAAGAAAGGAAGATCAAAGAAACCCTAAACAAAACCAGAGATCCTCTTGAAGAAGATAAAAAAAGGGATCACCCGCAACCATCAAGAGGAAACCCCAAAAGGCTACAAAACAAGAACATATAGACCCCACACACAAAGGCCCCCTACAATAAAAAAGACCACTTTGAGGGTAAAAAATAGCCCAAAAGGAGTGAAGAGCCCAAAATGCCAATGATGAACTAGGTCATGGGAGCTCCACCCAGATCCTAAATACCTCCTTTGCATCTAGATAAAAGCAGGGCAACAACACCCTCGGCATAGGAGCACAACACCTCCCAACCAAGCCGTCCTCCAAGAATAAGAGGCTCACCCTCGCAACAACTATCAAAGAACCAAGACCTATTCGTGATGGAAGACAACTGCAGCAAACCCTTCCAACGAAAAAACCCACCACACCATTTCCACCTTTACACCTTTCCATTAACAAGACTCTCCACACCGCATCCACCTCTGTAAGCAGCATAAATAGGGGTAAAATTGAAGACCACTGGGGCACCCACAATAAACAGAGTGAGGTCTTCAGCCGCCACAAACACCTCCTGACACAACACATCGGTCGCAGTAGCACCAAAAACAAAGATGGGCGTAGGGGTCATCACATCGACACCCAAACACTGCCCAACAACACAATTTGCAATCAAAAAATCTTCTGTCTCCTCTGCATCACCCCATCCACAACCCCCTTTTGCTATATCTACACCAAACCATAACCCATGAATAGCAAGGCAAATGACAGAGATGCAGGGGCAATGACATGTGAACTAGTGTAAGAACAAAGAAAAAGAAGGGGGAAGAGATGATTAAATGTCCTCCTCACCATTATTTTCGCCTTCCCCTCAATCATTTGCCTCCCCAGTAGAAACCCTAGCTGCACTCCTACAGATGCTCCCACTCACCATCCAAAATCCTTCATCATGTTGCTGACCCCTTTTAAACAATTGTTGACCCTTTAGAAATGTTGATTTCTCAAATCACAACAAATCAGATCTAGAAATTCCTTGCGAAAGCTTAAGTAGGGTTGAAGTTAAAAACACAACCAAAATTTTAAAGTATTACAACTGAGTCCCATTCCATTTAGTAGAGTTGCTGATAAACACAACAAAAATTGTGAAATATTCAAAACCTTTTCTACTTGCTACAAACATTGTTTGAAGGTTCTTTTATTATAGGAATCTAAATAATTATAATGTGGGGTCCATAAAAGACTTTGACAATCTTATTATAATACTAATAAATCTAAATTTCTATTGAAGTGCTTTTTCTTAAAGTCTATTATATCTATCTAATCAAAGACCCCCCTTACGTGGTATTTCTTCCTTTATAATTTCTTTCCACGTCACAAGATAATTATAAATCATGTTGTGTCTGGTATATAATATTGCCAAAAGCAATATGGTTTCTATTTCAAAAACGACTTTGGAAACATACAAGATATGGTGTTCTCCCTCACTGGTGACTTTAGTCCTTTTGCAACCAATAGTGTTCCCAAGTTAATTGCTCACAAGGAGCGATCTAGAATGATTTAATAATAAGAGATAAACTTTCACAATCCTTTGATAATGATTGGGATTTTCTTCATAATGATAGGAATGGTGACTTAAGAGACACGTGTCTTGTCTCTAAAATTGTGCCTTTTCAAGATATAACCAAATTTGGTTTGTATACAATTGATATTGGTTAATCATAATTTTTGTCTTCGTTGTCATTAGCAAGTTACAAGTTATAATAAATCCCTGGTTTATTGACTATTATCAATGTCATGAGTTTCTTGAAATGTATATGTCTTAGTCAAACTGTTTACTAATCACCAATCTCCCTACCATATCCTCATAGTTTAATAGTCTCTATCCATCATCAATTCTAATGATGCTATATAATTTTTAACGGATTCTTATGAGCTTTGAGTATTTGGTACATAGATAAATTATTACTTAGTACTTTATTTCATCATTGTCAATTCTCATTGTGCATCGATATGATAACTTGATCTGGTCAAAAGATATTGGATCATTATGCTAATAAGAATATTGTTCTGGTTATGGTCATGCTGACTGTTGTTATGTCCATTCAGATCACACGTTGACTCTAGTGCATATTTTTCTGAGTCTCAATCGTATAATCAATAATTCAATATGTATTCTCTCCATGTTGACTCAGTGATTATGTATCTATATTCGGTATGTTTATTGTATTTGATCAATGTATGTTTATGATCTTGTATGAGTAGGATAGTTGTTTAATAAAGTCACCATCATGAGAGTTTGGATGCTTTCAAGTATTTTTTCCTTGATGGATGGCTGATGTGACAACCTTTATCATCCATTGCAACAAGATGATTTCCTAATATTTTTCATTTTACAATTATAATTATACAACCTAGTATTGGTACTATGTACACTTATTGCTTCTTAATTACTTAAAAATCAATATCAAGGTTGCCCTCTTTGAACCCACAATTGTTCATTGTTTGTTATATTTCTTTTTGGGGGTGTCAAATATGGGGACATGACACTCTCCCCTCTTGGGAAATGCTTGCCCACAAGTATTCTTAAATTTTGTCATGAGGGTTCTTGACCTTGAAACTCTGTACTTCAATGAGTGAATATTTGTAAGGATAACCTATAATTACATTTGAACCACACATGGAAATATGCATATCCATTGTAAGGATTAAGCAACTACATTATACAGAATACAAAAATGTTATATTTTTGGGAGGAAGAGACATGATGGGATTTCTCGGAGCCATTTCTACACTAAGCCCAAGGGAGGTTGCTTCTAACCCCCTTGATCAAATTGGAGGCTCCTACTCACTGTCCCATCAAGGCCTCATCTCCTGAAAAGAATTTGTCATCTTGTAAAGTTGGCATGGAAATTTACCCAGGTTAATTGACTCTTCAATTGTAAGGACTCACTTCAAGATCACTTACGAGCCCCTTGCAACCTCTCTACTACATCTCAGGCCCATAACACAAGATGGGTTTCTATACAATCGACCTTTATGTATTCCCTTTGGCAGGATCAGGGGGAAGATGTAAGGGTTTACTTGACTCCTCAATTGTAAGTACCCTCTTTTAGGTTACTTATGATCCCCTTGTGACCTATCTCTTACTCTTCAAACCCTCTCTCATAAGAGGATTATAGATAGTATTCAACATGCATGTGGAAACACAAAGTATACATATGAATGCATGAAGACACCGAGCATACACAAAGTATACACTTGCATAAACACAGAGGATACATTTGAAAACATGAAGCACACATATGGATATATGCAAGCACAGATCATACAATCAAATACTCATATTGTTAGATTCCTTCTTATTGAATAAAATTATTCATTGATTCATCTTTACCCTACAGGATAGTAGGATCATTTCTCTAATACCACTGTAATGCCCCCATTCGGGATTAACCTTGATTTTGTCCTAAGACAACAATTCTAACTTAAAGTTAGAATTGTAATACATTTCTAAATATAATTTCAATGATTTTAAAGACATTGTTTTATAATATTTAAATCATAATGCTAAGAATAATTTTGAAAGATGAAACTTATCTCGATGTCTTTTTGTAATTTTTATACTAGAAATATGTTCTTTTATATTGTAGACTACTACTCCTATTTCCCTTACTTATCCTTTTATATAATTTTCTTCTTCTTCTTAAATTAGTGTATGTACATGATACGTCTCCCCTATACACCATGCCATAATCTTCATACAACTCCTCTAAAGCATGTGTTCACTCTTACTATTGATCATGATTTTGATTTACTATAGCTTTTATTTGATTTGTATCTCACAAGTAGAAGAGAATGGGTAAAAAAACACAAGTGATTTTTCCAAACAAAATTCTTCAACATGTTGTTGACTCCTAAACTTTTGTTGACCTTTTACAAATGTTGATTGCTCAAATCACAAACAATGATCTACAAATTCTTTGTGAAAGCTTAAGTGGGGTTGAAATAAAAAACACAACCAATATTTCAAAGTATTGCAAGAGGGACCCATCCCATTTAGTGGAGCTATTGCTAAAAACACAACAAAAATTGTGAAATCTTCAAAACATTTTCTACTTGCTGCAAATACTGTTTGAAGATTCTTGTATTATAAGAATATGAATAATTATTGTGTGGGGCCCACAAAGAACTTTGGAAAGCTTATTCTAATACTAATAAATCTAGACTAAATTTCTATTGAAGTCATTTTTCTTAAATTCTGATATCTCTGTCAGATCAAATACCCACCACTTGGTATTTTTCCCTTTATAATCTATTTCCACATCAGAAGTTAAATCATGTTGTGTTTGGTATATGATATTGCCAAAATCAATATGGTTGTTGTTTCAAATATGACTGTGTAAACATACAAGATATGGTGTTTTCCCTGACTAGTAACTTTGTTCCTTATGCAACTGATAGTGTGCCCAAGGTTATTTATCAAAAAGAGCGATCTAAAATGAACTAATAATAAGAGATAAACTTCTATGATCCTTTGGAAATGATTAGGATTGTCTTGATATACGATGTGAATGGTAACTTAAGAGACAGGTTTCTTGTCTCTTTATAATTGTGGCTTTTCAACATATAACCAAACTGGGTTTGTATATAATTGATTTTGGTTAATCATAATTGTTGTAAACATTGTCCATTAACAAGTTTTAACAAATCCCTTCTTTATTGATTATTATCAATATCATCAATTTCTTCAAATGTGTATGTCTTAGTCGAACTGGTTACCACTCACCAATCTGCCTACCATATCCTCACAGTTTAATAGTCCCTATCCGTAATCGATTCTAATGATGCTATATTCATTCTGAACGAATTCGTATCAGCTTTGAGTATTTAGTACATAGATAAATTATTACTTACTTTATTTCATCCTTATTGATCCTCCTCATTCATCGGTATGATAACTCGATCTAGGCAAAAGATATTGGATTGATATGCTGATAAGGATATTGGTCCAATTATCATCATGTTGACTGTTATTATATCCATTCAGATCAAATGTTGACTATTGCATAGTTTTTGGAGTCTTGCTCTGATCTTTTTCGATACTTTATCTGCTGGCAGTGGTAATGAGGAATGGGACTGACCAAAACCATATAGTCACTGCTTCAATATGTATTCTCTCAATAGTTACTCGGTGATTATGCATCTATATTGGTTATGTTCATCATATTTGATCAATGTATGGTTATGATCCTATATGAGTAGGATAGTTGTTTAACACAGTCATCATCATGAGAGAGTTTGGATGCTTGCAAGTCTTTATTCCTTGATGGATAGCTGATGTAACAACCTTTATCATCCATTGGAACAAGATGCTTTCCCAATTTTTTCCATTTTATAATTATAAATATACAATCCAATATTGGTACTATGTACATTTATTGCTTCTTAACTGCTTAAAAATCATTATCAAGACTGCCACCTTTGATCACACAACTATTGATTGATTATTGTCTATCTTTTCATTTTTTGTCAAAGATGGAGACATGACACTGAACAAAAATTAGAAGAGTGCATGCATTTATCTCCCTTGCACTTCAGGCTCTACCAGACCTAGGGGCGTATTCTCACACAACCATAACAACTGATAGATTCAAAATTTGTACCAGACAGACGTGTTTCACAATATGTAATCAATATATTTAAGATCAATTTGAAAATATTCAACTCCTAAATTAAACAAAACAAAAATAAAATTGAATTAAGAATTGATGTGACTGATTTTTTTTGTTAAATCCATCCATCGTTTGCCTAGACCTTTGAGCAAACAAACTTCAAGGATTAGTGCTTTATCCAAATTGTAGAGTCAAGCATCAAACAATATAAAAGACTTCTTGTACAATAATAAATTTATATCTAGGTGGTAACTCATGCCAGTGCATTACAAAGACATGCCCACAAATAAACATCTTTTGCAACTCTCCTTTAATATCAATAAATGAACATACCATTCCTTAGATCCTACTTCAAACATTTTAATTGCCTCCTTGAATGAAAGTAACAAGAAAGATATGCAATCCTAAGAAAATCTCAAGGCATAAAGCAACAAGATCCTCGATCCTCTTGTCTCAAAGAAAAGCATACACACTTGTGGAGAAAATAGCAGAGAATTAGTCACAATTTCACTGAACATGAGCACAATAGCATTATAGAGAAATTCATTTACAATGTTGAAATATTCTCACAGAAACCCAAACAAAAACCCCTTTCCTACAAAAAATGCTCCTCAAAATATTAATATATTATATTCAGAGCCCAAGAGTAGAACCTCTAATCTGAATAACAAGTTATCTTTTATAGAGGTTTTTATTAAAATGTGCTCTTGATCCTGAAATAGAGAACTTGACAATTATTGGTCAAAATTGCTACGCAGGAATATCTGATTCTAATTTCATTAAATAGATTGGCACCAAGATAGCCAAAATTAGCTTCGTATGAAAAAAAATTCTTTTGCACTTTTACATTTTGAAAATTATGAAAGTTTATGCTTCCTGACTGGACAGAGACTATCTAGGAAATTTGAAATCAAACGGGCAGTCATTCTAGAATATTTAAAATTAATTTTGGTAGCCTCTTTAACTGTATTGAAACATCAATGTCATTTAAAATATGCATTAATTCTGAAATTTATACCTACAAAACAAAACATACCTAGAAAATATAATTTGCTGCATCTTTTCTTTGACCTTTGTATCTACAAATTTTCTACCCCATTTCTTATCTTAGGTCATGTATATCCATTTTGAAATCAAATATCCCTTCTCTATCCTTGTCTTGATTCTTCTGCGCATTACATTTTACTTACTTGTTCATCTCAACCAATTGAATCTGCATTTCAACATCCTATCAAAAATTTTCTATCCATACTTCAAAACACATCCATTTCAGGAAAACCCCTATTCATCATAAAGTCTAATCCTTCAAAAAGAGAATTTTATTCCACTACTAATTGGCAACTATATTGTCATCTCTGCAGTCTTAAATATCATTAAAAGAATTCTCATTTTTTTCCAATCTATCTCAAACCATTGAAAAGATTTAGTTGTATCAGCTTTATCATTATTTCTCAAAATTTCATGTCAAACCATTCATACAAAAGTTTTGAGCCTCTATATACCCGTAAAAACTTAATTCCTTCTCACAAATGAAAATGTTTTATGGAATGTTGTTTTAGTCACACATAGAATCCCTTGATAAAAATATTTTAAATATTTCTGAGTGAACTCAAGACACTCAATTCATATTATACAAAGCTCCAATAAAAGGTTTTCCACTTGATCACCCTTCACAACACCTTCTTCAATGATTGGCATTCGGGTGTGATTTGCGAAAGAAAAATATAAAAAATTCACCATCCTCCATTCCATTACATATTCTCTATTCAACACATCCATTTGAATTCCAATTTGTATCTTCCTATATCAAGATAAAAACCTTTCTGCAATCAGATTCTTTATAATGCAACATTTTTTATTTCAAGATCTACATGAAGTTTCACAACAAATAATTATGATTTATGCCACTCCTTATCTCAATGCTCCATTTTCCGAGTCAAAGCATTTCACTGCACAATAGATATTTAGTTTATACAACTGTTGACAAATTTATTTCCCATTACAGAGTCGCCTATTATTGAAATTATCATTTCTCCAGCTTCAGGAGTGATCATGTTCCATATTTATCAGCACGCCACTCTTCTATTTCATGACCAGAAATATAATATATCACTAGTACGAGGTCGTGATGGATGAACTTTAAACTTATTCATAAACTCTATCTTTGCACAACATCAATAGTTATGATATTTGCAAATCATTACTGAGTTATATTTAAGACTACATAAATCATTCATTTCACCTTTATTTAATCATTTCACATGTGTATTTAACCCGCACAAAACTCACTACTATCATATGAAGTGACAACCTATGTTATCCTTATACCTTTGAAGCTAGTGTACAAGATTTTACAGAACAATATTAACCATACTATCTTCATCACTCGCAAGACACACATTTTCCAAATAAGTGATCTCAAAAAGACCATCCATTTTATTTATATCACAATTGTGTTTGTGATATTTTTAACACTGCATATTTTGCAAATACTTTTATCTTCTTTGCTATTCCAGACTACATCTTCCAACAGTTTTCTCCTTACTGCAAATCATTGCTACCATGCATATTAGTTACAATGAGATATTGACCTTTTAATCTACATTGCCTCATAGTAATATCAGTTTCCAAATGGAGCTTTCAAAACATTTTGCTCTATTATTGGAACCTTGCAATACAAACTCTTCTATGGATCACAACTTGTATAAATCTCTTCCTTCCATGCTCTTTGATGTTTGTATGTCACCTTAATAACATTAATTTGATCTTATTTTTTTTTATCATTATGTTTCTCTCTATCTTTGATACCATATCTCATCGACCCTCCTATATTATCAAAAACTATGCTTCTACAATCCGAAGCCTTTCGATGTCAATGTTGAAAAATCACCATCGGTTAGACAAAGTTTTATCATAGGACTACCCCTTATGCTTAGTGTCAGCTTCTTCATTCTTAAAACTCCAACTCCAACATGTCACCTCTATTTTCAATAGTGTTATAATATTTTTCTCTCTATTAAAACTACGGCTACTCTTCATTATTATGACTAGTAGTACTTAAATACATATACACAAATCTCTCAAACACTAATCCAAGTGACCTTACTGTTGTTTCAGACACATTACTACTTTCTTTCACCATCATCCGTGAGGGATAAAATCTTTTCAACTGGTCCTTCAAGTAATTTATACTAGTTTCATCCGTAATTGCGCGAAGTTATTTAACTCTAAAATCATTGGAGTGTTATGCAGGTAATAGCTTGAAAACCTTTGACATTTCCAGAGAACTGAAAAGATATTTCATTTACGCATTCTTCCATGGCCTTGTAAATTCTGATGGCGGCTGTACAGGATACGCAGACAGCCCTAAGTGCTGTAACATCGGCGACTGTGGGAGTGGGATTGGATTCTGTGCCGCCACATGCTAGCAACCGCCTTCTATTACCTTTGCCTCATCGAAATAAATTGAATCGAATGGTTTGCTGTTTGTGTGTTTGAGCAGGATACTTACAATCCTTGTTCATTTGTTTCCGCTATCCAACAAGTTAAAATTGTTGTTCCAAAATATTTGACTATATATATCTTATCTTATCTTGTTCATGTTTCAATCTTTTATTGAACCTCCATATATTTATAATGTGGAGTAGAATTCTGTTTTTCACATAGTCACGTCGGTGACATTTTCAAACACTAGTACAGGGGACAAGTGAATTAGTGAGGTTTGGAGATAATTATATTGATCAATATGTTTTCTGTAAGATAGGATTTTTATTACAAAAAGATCCAAACATTCTAGTTGTGTTATTTTTGTGGAGAATTATAACTCTAAATTCTTAAAATAGAAAATGGTCCAATAGATCAAAGAGCTTATATCCATAGACATATTTATGTGGTTAGTGTTGGACACATTGGTTTGTGAACAAATGATTGCACTATCCCCCTTTCTCGAGGACTAGATTTTATTTTGCTTCAGTCCAAGGCATTGCCTTTATCAAATGCCTATTTACACCACTAGCTATTTACTTGTATTTATGTTATGGCTTGACAAGGTAAATACTTTGTTCTCATCTCATGGCTTGACAATGTTTCTCTCATGGCTAGAAATACCTTCCCTATAACTAAATGTATTAATAATGTTTATAGGCACTATTAAAACATTATTTACATGTAAACAAAATTTTCTTCTTGCATAGTACGTTTTTGTAGAAAAAATGTCACTTGTTATTTTGGAAACATCAAGGGCCCAAATATTCTCGTTACACCTTCTAAAAGCTAAGTGCAAGATCTATGGCCTTCATTGAATTATCATATATCTACTCATATAATTGATTGCTAATGGATTGATGGATGCATTAGATAAAGTATAATGGAGGAAATTATGTCTATACATAGGAGCTTTCCTCAGTCCAAAGCTATATATCTATATCTATAGGGAAAGCAATAGGGCTGCAGGTGAAATTTGAATTTTAACCAATGCTCTATTACATTAAAATAAATCTTACTAATGACAAGTGACAGTATGGACATACATACAACTTCAAGTGATAAATCCTCCATGACTAAAATGTCCTTACAAAGGAATAATGTTATACTGATGAAGATTGGGCTCCTGGTTGCATTTGGGAGTCATTTTGACACTAGTGGCAAGGTCATGATGCCAGCCATAGTTGGTAGTTTAAATATCCAAAAACATAATTTATTAAATGAGTGAAACATCAATTGGATTTTATAGGATGATAGGCCATGTAAAGGTTATTTTAGGAAATGTGGTGTTTTAATTATTTGCTAGTTCACATGTGTTTATTGGGAGCATGGTACCAATATCATCACCTTTCATCATTTGAAATGTTGGTTTGTTTCTCTGGCTCCTTTCTCTGTAATATTTAATTTTGTTTCTTAAATATTGTTGTTTATTCAAGGCTTGTAGAGGCATTCTAAGAGCTAGAATTTAAAAAATTGGAGGACACATGAAAATTTCAAAGCTGTCAAAGTATGACGACCCAGTGCGGAATGATGAGCTTTAGAATCTATTTAAAGAAGATGGGCTCATTTCATTTTTTGAAGCCATGAGGGGAACTACAACCACACTCTGCTAGCTAAATTCAACAATTCTTGGAGAAAGGGTGAAGTTAATATTGGGAGCACCGAATTCAAGATTACCCTAAACTAATTATAGAGGCAGTGTGTCTCAAATTTGAAGGCTTAAGGGTTGTGGAGAAGAGTTGTAGTGACCACAAGCTGTTTATCAAGAAATTCTTGGAGAAGGGTGACTAATAGCACTAGGATAAATTGTTATAATACAAATAGCAGCTCTTTTTGCACGATGATTGTCTAGTGGTTGATTGTATTTCCATCCAAATCGGGCTAAACTAAGATGTAAGTTGCAAATCAGTTGTGTATCGCAAAGGTGGGTTGAATCTTGCACTCTTTTATATAATTTTTTTTCATAAGAGTCAAAAATAATCATACCGTTTTAGAAATAAAATCTTTCATTATTGCAATTTAGTAATTGTTCGGCTATACTCCACTAATATTTGTGGCAGATATTAGGTTTAATGATGCCTTGGCTATAAAATGATCTAGGACTTTTCATATACTTAGCTTAAATGTCAAATGACTTCTTATACACTTATGATAGGATATTATTTTTTATTAAATTCAAATTATTTCAATCTGTTACATACATATTATAAAATTCGGCAAGATTTTGTATCATTCTTCAAGAGAGATTTCTTAAATTTACCATTACAATTTACAAATCAAGTAAATCTAAGACACACCAAAAATAAAATATTAAATATAACTTTTGTATAATAAAAAATCATTAAGATGAATCATATAACATTGTAAATTTATACAGTTCCCCCTATTTACAGTTTTCAAAAATAAATCTTTTAGTAGACAGGTAGATGAAGTATGCCATTGGAAACAGCAGAACCTCGGAGTTATTATTGAAGAGTGGGGTTTCATAAGTAGAGAATGTGCTTTGACTAGCAAGGACAATTTTTTGTATAATATAGTTCAAATTTATGAACATGCCATAGGCTTGTTTGTTCATACTGAAGGATTAGTTGTTTCTTCTTGAAAACTAAAACTAGGTAAAGACAATTTAGACATTTGAATTGCAGCATCCAATTAACTTTCAATTGGGAAGACAATATTTAGAACATTGAATCACGGATTAAATCCTTGAAAGAATTCCAAACCAAATTAATATCATGGGTACAAATATTATATATAAAGCAAGCTGCTACTAATCAATAAGAGAAATAATGAAAAGTTTATTAGGATAATGGTGAAAAATGTATCCTAATGTATTATCCATCTAGTTTTATATTTAGTTTGGGGGTAATGCCTTAATGCATTTATATAGTTCTGTACTCAGTTTGACATCACCAATCTTGTTGGACATTTATTCAACTTGGTTGATTGATCCATATGACGTTTGTGTATGAGGTCATCCTAGTAGACTTGATCTTGATCATTTTAATTGTATAAAATAAATACAATATTTAGAGATATCCAATTTTCACATTCCATCAACCTTTATTTATTATTTTTTTCTTTCGGCTTTCTACAATGATGAATCATAGAGTATTATCCGAAATGTTGACGAAAAATATGTGTATGCAATGAAACCCAAAGGCTTTCATAATTTTTTATTGGAGACTTTGGAGTGACCTTGGCTTTGTTATTTTTGGTGTTATATTCATGTATAAGAAGATAACAATCAGCATTCACTTTAGAGGAGACAACTAAAAATGGATTGAATATTTCAGATTATTGTCTATAATAATCTTTCATAGATAATTTATGAGTGACATAAATTATCTATATATTTTATTATATTAGCAGCGAGAAGGCCCTGACATAATTATCTATGTTAAGCATATGGATACAAACTAAGTCCACATCTGAACTAAACCTAGAACAAACTATGTTGAACTAACACAGATATCACTATTTGCATCAATCCACACACAATTTTTACTCAAAATCAATCAATTTGTCTTTATTTATTACTATTTATGTCGTGATTATATTTGTCTAATATTACATGATCCACTTTATTCCAAAACATTATTAATTAATCTAAATCAATTGAATCCCAGAACTTATTTTAATGGTCAACTAATATAAAAAATATAACATACAATGCACAAAATTTTTATAACTGTTTTATTTTTTGACTTAATAATGAGAGACATCACCATCCAAAGTGATTTTAACTCATAAATCTATAACTATTTATGAGACGATGGATAATCCATTTTATTAGATGGCTTTGAAAAGACATTGAAGTTGGACGGGGATTTTAGGGTTTCTACTGTGCTTCTTGGTTGTATGAGACATATTTTAAAATCCTTGTATACGCTAAATGTTGATTCGCATCCTTATCTCCGCGTTGCTTTTGATGTAAGAAAAGGATAAATTGCAGGCCGAGTTGGTGATGCAAATAAGAGAATGCCCATGATTTTTAATGATGTTTACATGAGTTGAGTTGAGCATCTCCATCTGCATCTGTGTGATTGAGGTGAGCTTTGAGAAAAGGAAGAGGAAGAGGAAGGAAAAATGGCAAAGAAAATGAAAATGGATAGTGTTAGGCTTAGGAATGTTTCAGTTTTGGTGTTGGTGTTAATGGCAATCATAGTAATAGGTCTAAAATTTTCTAAAAAAGCACACTAAACTAGGCGCCCAAAAAGATTGTGAAATTGTAAAAGGATACAATTTACTACATTTCACTCTTGCACCTTCCTTTCCTTTCTTGGCATGCTATTTTAATTCCTCATCAGACCTTTTGTCCCAACATGAGCCTAAAAATTTAATTTACAATTCCACACTTCATTTTTCTTATTGTTTTCCCCTGTACTAGTATCCCAAACCATAATTTTATTCCCTTTGTACTTGAAATACCAATGAATGTTGTTAGCCTTGGCTCTAGTATAGTAGAAGAAGGAGAAATCTAGGAATATAACTTAAATCAATAGAAGAAGAAAGAGATGGACCCAACTAGTGAGGATAAACCCAATGAGATGAAGCCTCAAGAACCATATAAGGAAGAACAAGCGAAAGGAAAGATTGTCGTAGTTGTTGAGGATAATATCGAAGTGATAACCTCCAAGAACCAAATAAGGAAAGAAATAACCACCAAGTTTCTATAAATTCAAGACTTTAAGAATCTCCTTTAGCTAATACAAAAAATAATAAGTGTAATCCTTAGTTAAGGACCTTAACCTTAACTTTAACCTAGCGGATTATCAAAGTCTTCCAAATTCAAACAAGTGAGTCTAGAAGTTCTGATTAATTTCTTTTGATCAGAAAATGTATTTACACATAAAGAAACCCATCAAAGTAGCTAAGGATTGCTTGATTGAATTGGAGTATACTATTGATTGCTTCTTGGTTCTAGTTTAGGCCACTTTTGAGTTTAGGCCAACATAAAACAATCAAGTACCAAAATTGGGACTAGATTCCAAATTATGAATGCTAACACTAGCAATGTCTGCAATCTTGGAGGAATTTTTGGAAGACATGGTTGTTGACACCTTGGCTCCACCAAAATAGGCCCTTTGAAAGGGAGCCACAAATCTCATGGTATTTGATGTTAGATCATGTCCTAATTTAATTATTTCATGATAGTTAAATTGCAAGATTAGTAATGAAATTGTAGGGTAGGATAGTGCCCAAATAGGCCTAAAATGATCTAAAAAAAGCACACTAAAGTTGGGGTTGAAATAGAATGTGAAATTGTAAGGGGTTACAATTTATTGCACGACACTCTTGCACATTTCTTCTCCTCCTTGATTTGCAATCACATTCTCAGAAGTTGCTTGATAGGAAACTAGAAAGGTCTGCAAATAACACTTCCTGGTTTGTTGATGAATTTCTCCATGGTGATGTTTTTCACCACCATAACACTCAAAATGGATCATATGAAGCTAACATGGAGATATTTGCAGTCCATGAAGATGATAGTGGTTTGCAATGTTATGGTGTAAGCCCCCTCACGTGGTAAATTTTGATGATTGCCAAGTGTCTATATCCAGTTATTTACTTGAGGTGGAAATGGAATCATTTATATTAACTGAGGATTACATTGGCATAGAAACATTTTACGGTTCCTATTAACTAAGGGTTGATAAGAGTATGTACACTGGTAATGTTGATCAAGAATCAATTACAATCTGAACCATAGATATGGATGAATCAAATGTTGCAGGGTACGACTGTTTTTTAATTTATTCAAGTGGTTTCTTAAGCATGAAGATGCCAGAAAGAAATAAATTGAGAGATACTGATGCAATGAATAATAAGGGTTCCGAGCCTTATGTTGATATGAATATGACAATCAGTAATCATGAAGAGAATCATAGCAGTACTCACAATTTAGAAAATTCCCCTGTAGCTTTATTTTTGCTCGTCTTTGAGGTTATTTATGAGGATTTCGATTGTGCCTCTAAATTTGTTTCAGGATATGTTTTTGAGTTTGAATTAGAAGTGTCCACATGGGGTGTAAAGGATGATGATCATGACATGTCTCATTTAGCCGATATGGGAACAAGCAATGAAACATCTAGATTTCAAAGTTTAGATTGAAATTCTTGTAGATATGATTAGACGCAGATACAGAGTAAGCCAACATAAGAATAGTTTTCTTTCGATACATCTAAGGATTGTTTACTTAATTCTTCAGTGACAAGACTTGAAGCAAATTCGGCTAAGTTTTCTAGCACCAAAGGTTAAGGCCATTATTTCCATTGTTGACTCTTTTGGCTGGTAATATCTCTATAAGAGACCTACTTAATGGGTTTTTATTCATATGGTGACCGGATCCTTCGGGTGCTCCCTAGAATGCTACTACTGACTGGCCAGGTAAATTCTCTACCTTCGTGTATTTTATCACCCCATGAAGCAGCTAAGTAATTCCAAAGTCACCATGCGAGTGTGTGGGGTAGTGCAACAAATACAAAGGGAGCCTCACATTACCTCTTTAATAATAAGTGTCATTGCATTGCCATGAGAGTATGCAAAAATAGGTGAGACCCTAGGGTATGCTCCCATAATCCCACAATGCAAAATTTTACCGCTTGTTAATGAATGTGGGTTTGCGGTGATGACTGGAAGAAAAGGTATAAGATTAGCCAAGAACCCCACAAATACGATTAGGGAAATTTTTTCCAGGATAATCTAGTGTGGATGGCATGGTATAGGAAGAGTGCTATATGATGGGAACTGATGCTAAAATGGAATGTGTGTGCCAATCAAAGGGGTTAGATATAAAATTATGTGCAGGGGGATAATGAGGTGTTTGTTGCTCTGTAGTTCCACACTAGACAAAAGGGATGATGATCAGGACAATCAAAGTTTGTGAGTTCACCAAGGAAGATGAAGATTAATGGATAAGGCATACAAGGACAAGCATGTAAAAGGTTCCAGTAATGCAAGAGGTGATATTTTGAAGTAAAAGTCAATCTGGGTGAATCACCTACATGAGATCAACTCTAGAAAGGATGTTCATATAATTTCATATGTGAAAAGCTAGAGGGACTGAGAACAATGATATGAAAAGTACACGAATATGGTTGTTGGAGTGTTATTGAAGAAATCCAAGCTGGCAGTTGTGGTTGATAAGAACGAGTCTTAATCTCTTGATAAGAGCAAAAGATGAAAAGATTGCTTGCATGCATAAAGCTAGGGTATTTTAGGAGGTTCTAAGTCCCACAAATTGAGGATGATGACCATCTATTGATTAAGCACTATGTTGGGGCTCGTATTAGCACTGGTTCAAATCAAGTCTAAGAGATGGAGCGTTCATATATAGAGAACTGTGAGTTTGCAAGGTGCACCTTCTATGATATAGGTTGGAGAATATTTTGGTGGGCCACTTTGTAGCGGAAGGGATATCAAAATTTTAGAAGGTAGTCGAAGGGACATCGAAAGGTGGTTTCAAATGGAAAACACCTTTCATGGGCTATCTATCTTCATCCCTTCATAATCAAACGACTAGGAGGAAGAAGGAAGGGGAAAGAGAGAAATGAAGGCATGGGGTGGATGGTCTAGATGTAGAGCATCTGAAATTCATCTTGAGTATGGAAGATGTGCCCCTCACTCTGCTTATCATATTGATCGATAATATTCTCCTTCCATTTTTCCATTACCTCCCTTTTCTATTTATTTTCATCCTCTAGTTGTGAGGAAATTTCTTTTATAAGGTTGTAAGGCTCCCCTTCTAGTCTAATGAGTGTCTCTGCCAGCGTGTATTATGTAGGTCTTCCACTAGCATGATGGTGGCATGACTCAAAGCACCAAGAATTCAATGAAATATTATTCTCCATCGAGGCATCTTCTTGTATGTGTGGCCCATTTTTGTCTTATATTTAATGGGCGATGAGTTTTCTTTTATCTGCATATGGCCTGAAACATGTCAAAAGAGGAAAAAAACCAAGTGTAAGCATGTTGAAGATTTTAAGAATTCCTTATGGTTATAAAAGGAATACTATGACTGTAAGAAAATATTCTTAAATTTTGTATTCCAGGTGGGTAGAAGCAGCCATTTGTTAATCTAGGGTTTCATCCTGGCTCACAGAGAAGAAGGATTACCTTTCCATATTATAAATTTCAATTAGTACTGAATGCAATTTTTCAATGGTTGCATATTCTGTGTCCATTTGTATTTTTTGAATTTATATGAATCAAAATATGAAGGATATGTTGGTTTGTTCTGGTATTTTCTTATCAATGTGTGATTGTTCTTATGGGTCTCCTTCAAGGAAGGAGTTAACTATTTGCAATTTGTAGTAAATTTGGGAAACATTAAATGGATTAAAATGAATGGTTGATGCAATTAGTTGATGGAATTGTGTCAATTTTAGGCATTCCACACTAAAAATTCCCTAATTCGAGTTATTTTGCAATGTGGGTTTGTCCTTTTAATTTGTGGGTGTGACTAGATGTTTCACTTGATATGCACTTGATTGTAGAAGATGTTTGTGAATTTGTTTCGGAAGCATCCCTTATTAATCATATCTCTCCTATCTTCTTTTTTTCAAGCATTTCTTAAAGGGAAAGTTTCATTATGCATGCTTTGTATTCCCTTGTACACTTGGAGTGGAGCATGTATTACTTTTTTGGCCAAATTGCAGATAGTAATCATTTGCACCAATTTGGATGGCCTGTGCCCATTTGCATGGCCACCCTTAAACAAAACACACTAAGCGTTGATCACTTAGTGTGGCAGGTGTGGGCCCATTGCCTTTTCCAGCATCTGTTGTCATTTTTCCCATTTCCGTTAGCATTCAAATTCTAAAATTTCCCCCACATAGTTAGTATAGTGAATTCAGTACGTGTTTTCTAACACCTCTGTCGCGAAGCACTCATACTGTACCATTGATCATGTTTTTTAATTAATTAATAATTAAAATAAAATAGATTTTTATTTTTTAATTAATTAGTAAATATGATCAATGGTACAATATGGGTGCAATGACATCTGGGCAATTTTTATTTCCTAGCATTCTTCCAGCTTGTACCAAAATGGGAGCTATGTGGTGAGTTGGCACGGTTGGAAATGCTTTGGAAAACGTATGCAAACTATGGAAGCACAGACAAGATATTGAACCTTAAATAATATACTTTTTTATCTAAAATTATAATATATATATATATATATATATATATATATAATTTTTAAAATAAATAAATAAATATGATGCTCCAGAGAGCATAATATATCTTGAGATGGTATCATTTTTTGAAAATTTTTAATTAGTAAAGACAAATTTAAATTTTTGAAATATAATTTAATATTTTTATTTAAAATTAAAATAAAATCATAAATTGCATTAAAAAATTATGTCACTTTCATGTGCTTCAAGTTTAAAAGCTAGACCAAAGGTTAGTGCTATTCATTTCCTTTATCATGATGTGCCACGGTACTTGGATTTCTCTTAATTGAATGTCCTTAATTTTAAATCAATTTTTCGTTGATGTAACTCTAGTTCCTTAAATAATAACAAAATTAAGGTATTATACATTTTTAACATACTAATCTATAAAACATAACAAATTCCCTTACTCATATAAAGGGCTTGTTGCAATTGAACACTTGGTTAAACAAATAATTTTAGTGGTAACATCACATGTCAAATTAAAGATAATAAATCCCTAAGGAATGCTAACTTATTTTAGTTAGATTTATAGAGCCTAATCATCCTTAATGAAGCATAAATTTAAGGATGATAGAAACATAATGTGTGCAACTTTGATTTAATTAGGTTTATGATTGAGGGAAAATATTTCTAGTAAACTTATAAATAATAATATTGATCAACTATAGTGACTATAACATGTTAATATGTAATGAGTTCTTAAGATATCCATTTAACTATATAAATAATTAAAATGCTCCTTAAGAAATAGTGAGAAACCACATTAAGTGAATTGGAGCAACAAATTATGAACCAATTTTGAGGGTTTGGTAAATCATCACCATGAATTTGATGAAAAATTTAATTGAGAAATAAACTAGTGATGGTTAGGAAAAATTCCAAGAAAAGGTTCATAAAAAGGCAAGAAGAATCTTTCTAATTTGAACGGCTCCAAAGGAAGAAGTACACTTTACAAAAAGAATACATGAATATCATGAGTGGAAAAAATGAAATAAAAGAATGCCATTTTTTTTTAATAATCAATCATATCTCAACAAAATATTTATTTAATAATGTCCATGAATATAGTTCTTGAAATAGACTAAGGAATCTTTCACCTTTCAAGAAAGGAAATCAACATTAAGAGGAGCAAGTGAGGCTAGGGAAAATTAACAATAATTTTATTACATCGATCAAGATCCTCATCTAATAATTTGTGCCTAGAGAATGAATTTTATCTTTCATTTGGTTTGCTCAACTAGAGAATGAAATTCATCTTTCATTTGGTTTGCTCAAATTATAAATTTTATTGGCTCCTATCCTGCCAAAGGAAAATGAAAAATTAAATTGAAAATCAAATAGGAGATTCCTATACACTAAAATTCCTCTCAAGAGGTTTCTTTCTAGTAGAATTCTCTAATAAAATTGAAAGGGGTAATGCCCTTAATGGAGGACCAAGGGTGTCAAATGGTGTAGACCTCTTCTTGAAAAATTGTCAATTGTTTTGATTTATTAGATCTTAAAATCCAATAAATTTCAATATATTTAGAATTTATAGTCTTCTTCAAGAATAGTGGTAATACACAATCTTGGAGTAGATTGACTTTCACTTTAAAAAATTGAAATCCTAGATGAACTAATTGTGTAGGGAGATTCAAGGATTTGTGAAAGGGTATGTATAAGGAGATATTTGTACAAATGATAATCAAATGTAGAATTTAATATAGCTAGATATAATTACTTTATAGGAAGTTAGGTTAAACCAATCTTTTGTACACATTATAAATAAAAAATTCATCAAAAATCAATGCAACACAAATATTTAAGGAAATGATGAGATTATAAATATCCTAAAAAAACTATTTGATTTGTAAAGTAGTGTTATCAAATCAATTAGCATTGAGATTGTTAAAAGTTGCTTTCTTATTCTTCTTGGATAATAAAGATGAAAATTTATCTTTTTTCATATATATTGAAGAATGAAATTGTCTTCCTCTTTCTTTATTGCTAGAGAACAAGAGTTATCATAAAAGCCAAGGACTAAGGGGTATCCAAATTCACCTGAGGCATGATCTCAACCTCATCCTATTTCAAGATGTCAAAGCCATGCACTTAGCAAGACCTGATCCTTGATGGGTTAATTAAGAACCATTTGACTTCACCAATAATTCAAGGGCCCATTGACTATAGTTAATAATTTCAATGATTTTCTTCATAAGAAACATTTATTTAATGTAATTGAGTCAAAGTTGCAGAGATAGCATCCATTTTCTTCTGAAGTTGATCAAATTGCTTCACTAATATATTTAAGATTTAAAAGTATAAGTAGTAGTGGCATGAAAAGCATTGGTGGAATAATTTTGTTTACTCAAGATGCATTTAAATTGTTTCTTTTGGAAGCCTTGTAATTTAATTAATTTGTGTTTTTGTTATCATCTCATTCTCTGAGATTTTTAATGGAGAATTTGTAAGAAAATTAAATTGAGATTGTGGAAACCCTAGAAGGAAAGGTTCAATTTAGTTTCTAAGCAAAATTAGAACTATAATGTTGCTTGATTGTTGCAAAATAGTAATTTACGTTACATATAACTGGGTTGACTGCTAAGAAACAGTCCTTATAGTAAGAAAGAGAACTTGCATTGTTATTTACAGATGAACAAAATTGTCCTTTAGAACTATTATGTAGGTCGGGATGGAAGGACATGGGAGAGTATTTGTTTTGCACAAGAAGAAATGGAGCAAGTGGGTATCCATGGTCTCATTTAGAAATGTGGATAGTACAATGTTGTTTCTAGAGTATCTTTATAGCTTCAAAAACTATTTGCCTCTGAATTTTATATTAGAACTCACTCATTGGAACTGCCCATGGCTTGTCCAATGCAATCTTTTATAGAACTTGGTGGATATAAATGAAATCTTTTAATAATATCCCATTCAGGCATTTTGTCAAATAGTTCAGGTGCCTTTCCTATGCTTTTAGATTTTGTATATCTTGCAATCATGGCCTTCTATCAATCAGTTCATGTGTCTTGTCTATGCTTAAACATTTTGCACAGATATTTAAAAGGGCAGTCAAGACAGTTGAAGCTACAAGATCTGAATAAATTCTTGTGATGGATGCCCATCCCTTGTTCCAAAGCTCCCATTTTTGCAGAGGCTGAGAGGAAGCTGGCAAAGGTTGCGATGTCTAGCTTTACACCTTCCCATCTTATTTGGTTGAAATCGTCTAAATCCTTTTCTTCTACATACCCTACAATCATAACATTCCATGAGACCATATTTCTTCAAGGCATTCGGTAAAACCATTCACGTACCTTGTCTGTGCTTCCACATTTTGATTGAATCTCTACCATAGCATTTCCAACTTTGATATTTGATAATTATCGGGCTATAAAAATCCTTGACAATTTCATGACAGCGGTGACATAAATGGGAATCATTAGGCGGTAATAAAGTTTGAATTCAAACATTAACGGTGCTAAACGGGACTAGACAGAATGGATTTGGGAGAAGGTATGGACCCACACCAGCCACCTAAGCAGTCAAAGCTTACTGTGTGCTGGTTAAGCCATCCACTTTTGCATATACTACCTTCTTTGTCCCATGCTTCCACGTTGACCGTGGATATATTTTGTCAGCCCACCATCTCTTTCTTTTATATTAACAAATATTTTCTCATATTGTTTCATTGTCCCACAAACCTTTCAATTTTACTTCACTTGGGCATGAATGATAAAATCTAAAACTATTACCTTTTATAATATTGAATATTTAATCGATTTTAATTTTTACTAGTTAAAAATTTCGAAAAATATAGAGAATATTTTTTGGTCAAGCTCACTAATAAAATAGCTTAAGAGGGTATTTTAGTACAACTGGGTATATGTCAACATTTGAATCAAAATATAAATGAATGATTTAAGGCTTCTTACATGGCAAGGTGGAAATAGACAATAATAAGTAAAGTCCTAAATTCAAATTGGCAAATCTTCATAAATCATCAAATTTGAACAAACCATTTCTATAAAAGGGAAAGAACTTTTATAATACCACCATGAGGTAGGTAGAGAGAGGGGGAGAGAGAAAGAACTAAAAATGGAAGGAGAAGTTGTGCAAGAGGAAAAGATAGATAAATATATAGAGATTGATATATAGATAGAGATGGAGACATAGAGAGGTTTAGATAGATGGGATTAAATAGTGGGAAAGGAAAGAGATATGTTACTTATAGAGAGATAGACAAAGAAAGGGAGAGAGAGGTAGAGAGAGTGGGGGAGATAGATGGTCAAAGATATGATAAGATAAAGAAGTGAAAATAAAAGGATGGAACAAGGGAGGGGTAGAGAGACATTAGATAGAGAGGAATCCAGGGAAAAAGATGGATTTATTTATATAGAGATTTAGAGTGAGACTGGATAAAGAGATAAATATAGAGAAAGGGAGAGAGATAGATAATGTGAGGGACGGAGAGAGATAGGTAAAGTGATGTTAGGTGGAGATAAGAAGAAAGGAAAGGAAGATATGATATGGATAGTGGTAGAGAGAGCTATAGATGGGTTAGATAGAGAAAAATAGAGAGTGAGGGAAGGTGTGAGAGATAAAGATGGGGGAAAGGAGTAAGAGAAAATTATTATATAGAAAGTAGATATGGAATGGGAGATTGAGATGGATAGAGAAGGGAGAGAGAGTGAGAAAGATAAGTATAAATAAAATCTCTGTGGGGAGGGAGACGCAAAGAGAGGTTTGATAGAGAGTAAGGAGAGAAGGAAGGGGAGAAAGAGTAGAGAAGGATGTAGGAAGGGAGAAAAAAAGGTAGGTTAAAAAAGAGGGAGAAATAAGTAGATAGATAGAGAGGAAGAAGTACAAATTGATGTTGGGATCAATGGACGGGTAGAGAGAGGTTAGAGAAACAGTCGGACAAATCGAGAGACAAATAAATAGATAGATAGATAGATAGATAGAGGGAAAGGGGTAGAGGGAGAGGTAGAATTAGTGTTAGAAATTGATAACCTAACCTAAATGGGTACTAGCTATAACTATCTTTGATAAAGTGTTGACTATTCTTTCCTAAATAGTAAAAAAAATTTCTAAAATGTGTATGCATTGTTTGTGGCATTTTTTTAATGTTGTTTTAATGAAACATGGAAATAATTTCTTGCATTTACTCATTGTAATAAGGAGAGTACAAAAATAATAAAATATACTATGATTAGAATTGATATATAAATGCATACTTTCTTATCATTTTACAATTATTAGGATCTTTAGATCTAGATATTTTATTTTCTTCCCTTTTTATGTACTTATAACAACGAAAGCTTTATTGGTTAATTTGTTGCTCAACTGGGTGATGGAACTATATCATTTAATCCTTAATGTATTTTTTTTTGGAGTAATTAAGAAAATTTATCTAATTATTTATTAATTTGGTCCTTTAATTACTTTTTAACTCAAGCTAAACTTAGGTGCTTTTTGAATTTATTAAATTGGGATAATAATAGTTGAAGTTTTTTCATTCATTATGATTGTGACACTTGGTGCATGTTAATTTAATCTTTTTTTTTTTTGCATCTAGAGGTTCATTCATCCTTTCATAAGGATCATTTTATTCATTGTAATTGTATCTCCAATAATTCTTGTGTGCAATCAATACAAAATTCTTAGGTTGTTATGGAGCATATTACATTTGCTTGTTCTCTTGTGCATGACAAGTATTTTGTTTGCAGACGATTCTTGGCTCCTATGGTTCTATCTTCAAATTATACATCATATCAAAGCTCTAGATCTATTAAGTTCATGCCCACATGCTTGAGGGATACAATCTTGAGTAATCTTTATGTGAACATTAGGCTGAAATAGGGGTTGTCATTGTGTTTGCAACATCCCAAAGCCTAAGATTGATTGTCGTTTCATCAAAATCTAAGGAATTGAAATTTTGGGCCAATTCATCTAAGGGAAAAGAAATTGAAGAAAAATAAAATGAGTCGCTAAAAAATGGGGCACTTTAGAGTGAAACAAATGTCAACGTCATACTTATAAGGCCTAAAAACCTTAAAATTGCTTTTCAAATTGTTGAAATTAGACCAATTGCAATCAGGGCAAAAAAAATTGGTTGCACACAAATGTGTGCAGTTGTACAAAATTACATATGTCCATGCTCACTAATGAAGGCACCCTTCACCAGTCTAAAACATTTCAATTTGAGGCAAAAATATTTTTTTAAGAACTTTTGAATGGAAAAAAATGTATAAATTAATCCTAGTGTAGGAGGGTACACAGTCAAGTCCAAGCGTTGAGGTCAACATCATGTTAGTAGTGATGTCAACCTCCTCAGGCCTATTTTTGGCAGATCTCACCTAATTTTGGTACCTCACTAAATATAGTGAAAGTGCCATAATTTTAGTAGTATAGAGAATCTAAAGAATATTATGTTATTGGGAAAGGAGGTCATTTTTTTGTAGGGGATATTCTTAAGAATATGCTACTAATGTCATGCTCACATTAGCATGATGTCATCTATAGGGACTAAACATGCAAACTTCTATAATACCCTTCCATGCTTTGCTTCAGATACTTAAATTACTTTGACTTGTTAGACTATCCTTGACTCACTATATATGTTGTTCATTTTGCTAGTTTTTGTGTGTGGATACATTCATCTGATCCACATAATTGGACTATTTTATAATATATGTTTTAGGGCATGATTATTGTTATGCTTTATTTGTGATGGACATATCGATGTTAGTGATAGTATACTTATGTTTTGTATTTTGTATGATGTCTAATGTGATGTTAATCTATGTTATGATGTTATCATTTCATTATTGATGATATTGATGCTTATGGATTCTATGTGTATAATATATCTTTGCTATATTGTTGGCTTGGGGTTAGCATGAAAGGACTGATTTCGTATTACTCATTTATGAGCAACATACGATGTCATGATTTCCTTTCACTCTATGGGAATTGTATGTTTATATACAACACGTTTTGTGCAGGATTACAAGTACCAAACATCGACTCCACTTGGTCCCACAGGTCTGAGCAGGTATTTTAAATACCAATGGTCGTATATGAGATAGTACAAGGCCCAAATGTATCTAACCCTAGCCATTTTCCTAACCTAGGGACAAATATCTAGTCTTTATTTTTATTCTGTTAAATGGCTCTTCTAGACAATATCTAATCACCTTCTTATTAGTGATAAGTCTTCTTTTGATATCAACATTATTTTATGATTTATTTGAGTGTGTAGGATTTTATGTTATTGTAATTATTATTATTAATTGTAATTTGAGTATTATAAATTAATTAATAATTATTTATTATTTATTATTATTTTAATTTTATTTTTAAAATAATAAATATATTCCTATTATTGGATAATATTAATTAATTAATTACTTAATTAATTAATTAATTAATTAATGTGCATTGGATAATTTTAGTGTGAAAATTATTTTGGAGTGGAAATTAGAGTTTATTTTATTTTATTTTGGAACTAATTGTTCTTTCTTGGTGGAACTAGTTGTCCTATTTGTATGGAATTATAGTTTTAATTGGAATTAATTATTTATTTTATTTCTTGGTTGTCAAGTGGGAGTTAACTATAGTTAGGGTATTTCTAATTGGTTATTTAATATTTAATTATTATTGTCTAATTCTTTTGTGTGGATTTTAATTTTGGAATTAATATAGTATTATGTATTTTAATGCTATTTTTATGATTTTTGAATTAGGGTTTTTGTGTCCATGATTTTGTGATATTTATTTAGTAGATAATTGATTTTTATTTATTCTTTATGAAAAAAATTTGACTTGATTTTTATCAAGTTTTTTGGGAGAAATGTATTGTTGGTATTTTGTGAAGAATTTTTAAAGGCATTTTTGTGTTGTGGGATTTGAGAAGGATTTGCAATTTTGATTGAAGATTGTTCTGTCAAATTTCTTGAATTATGGATTGATTTATTGGAGGTTTCTTACTAATATTTTATTTCTAAATGGAGGAATATTCATGGTTCAAAATTCATCTGCAAATCTTCTGTCTCTTCTTTATCTTTTTTCACTGGTTCTAAGTAGGTTCCTATTTCCCAATCTTCATTTGAGTTTAATTTACAATATTTGAATGGATTATTAGGGTGATTTTGGAATGTTTATTTGATTATATTTTATGTTTTAAATAAGTGATTTAATGTATGTTTCCAAAGATTGAATTATAATAAAATTAGGTATAGGGATTTAGCATTCTAGTTGTTTAATTTTTTTTATTTATTATTTAAAATTAATCTATGAATCCTTGTGCTTGATTTATAAATGTTTATATAAGTTTATCAAACCATTCTCAAATGGGTTTTGATTACATTTTTTGTCTGGAGTCATTTCCTTAACCGTTTTTGAGTGTCAAGTCTCCTTATTCTGGCGAGTAGTCTCTTTTATGCATGTGCAAGACTAGAGTGCATATGCACAACAATATGAATCAATTGCATAATAATATGGCTCAAAAGTGGAGAAAGATTACCCATATGTGAAACAAGATGTAAAAGATGCACAACAAAACTGAATAGATGCCTAGAATCATTGTTTTGGAGTTTTGACTAAGTTATAGGTTTCCAATTTATTTTTGGTTAGTTATAGACACTTTTATAGGCATAGTTCTATTGTTTATGTGATTTTGAGTCTATAAGACCTTGTTGGATTGGATTGGTGTTTATTTTTCTCATTCCTATACTTGGTTATCGAAAGATTCAGTGATATATGCTCCAGTTTAGGTGTCAAGATTTAACCCTTGTTGTTATAATCTTGCATAGAAAATCCTATTTTGGTTATGAAATATGTGCTTGATATTGGTTTGATGTTGGTTCATTTTATGTTGAAGAGATTCAATCTGAACCTTATGTGTTAGGATAGCTATGTGCATTAAGGGGTAGTGTCTCTCTATAGGGGTCAAGGCCCTAAGTGGTTGTCAGGATAACCCATAGTTAAATAGAGTAATAAGTAATAACTTTAATAAAACTTTGAGTTGGGTTTCATGCACTAATAAGATAATGTTTTCTTCCCCACTCATGGCCTCATGTGCTTGTATAGATAAGGGATAATATTGGGAAGGCCAATACATCTGGAGAGGCATTTGTCTTCACAAGAGTATTCAATGGTTTCGCATGAGTTGTTAAATGGGGGTCGGGGTCTTGAGAGGTTATGTGATGACCCTTTCTCCTTTATGTACCCTAGTATCATATCATGTAAGTTTTTTTGTGGAAGCCTCTAGGAGTTATTTTGAAGGTTTTGATTGTTATTTTTTTTGGAAGTCTTTTGGAAGTTCTTTGTCAGGTCTTTTGCTTGTTAACTTTTCTTACTTATCTTGTGAATTGGTATCTTTTGTATCTTGGTTGTGAGTTTGTTTGGTTCTTTTATCCCTAGCCTTCTTGTTTTTTGTTTGGGGTGTTGTGTCTATCTCCAGCATGAGCGGTGGACCTTTGGGTTCCACATTATCGGGTGGTAGTGTTTTACCATCCATTGGGGTTTATCTTTAACATTTCTGTTAGTGAGCAGCTGGATGGATCTTACCTTGTGAATCAATGATTCTATATTCATATGTGGATGTTTCCACCTTTGTAATGTATTATTTATATATCTTCTAGAGGAAATGTAAATAATGCACATAATAGCATAATTGTATATTTGTACTTGTAATTGAAATCATATTGTAATGAATTTTCCAAGTCGAAAAGACTGTAATTAGTTGCAATTGTATTAATGGATATATTGTAAGTGAATGTACTCTTATGGATTGTATATATGTTCTTACTCTTTATGAAGGTTATCATATGAATCTTTCATTTTGTGCTTTAAAATGAACTTAGCATAGATATTTATATGAGTTATAATATCAATGAATGATAGTGTTTCTTAGTAATGATGCTAGGGAACTTGTAATTGAAATGATATTGTAATGAATTTTTCAAGTCGAAAGGATTATAATAGGACTATTATGATAGTTGGAATTGTATATTTGGATGTATTGTGAGTGAATTTACTCTTATGGATTGTTTAAATGGGTTTTTCATGAGATTAAAGACATCAATATGAAACTCTAGGCAATTAATAGCAAACAAGATATCCAAGTTGCAAAACAATGGACGATGGACCACATAAAATCAATTGTGGACTCCATGCAAGAAATAGTGGGTATGGTAAGTGATATGAAAAAAGACTATGATAGAAGAATTTCCCAGTCGAAGGATAACTCAAGAAAGAATATGAGGGTAGATTGGGTCATATGGAAAATAAATTCCAAAAAGAATGAGAATTTGATATCTTTGATCATGTACAGTCATAAAGTGGTGAAGAATTATGCTAAAAGCATATATACCATGGTTGGAAATCTTCAATCCCTCCATCAAGGAGGAACTACTGTGGATGTGGATGCCTTAGAAAAAAATAAGGAGGAAATAGTTGGAAGTTGTAAAAGAACCAGAGCTAATTTGAAGAATAAATCTGCCAACCAAGATATTTACAAGGTTAAGAAAATTGCTCTAAACATGACTCAATTGGAAACCGAGGCTATAGAGGCCCTTAAAAAAAATTACTTCTTCCTTTCTACTGTCTCTTTACTAGTTTGTCATTTTTTGCTTGTCTTTTGATGTCTATGGGTTATTGTTTTATGGGTATTTTTCAATGTATTTTTTGATGTAGATCTTTGTTAAAGGGTTTCAAGTCCCTTCAAAACATGTTTATTCCATAATAAAAAATAATGTTAGGGAGCCCTTGGAGTTTTATTATGAGATGTGATAAAGTTTTTCTCTTAACATTCTTGCTATGATTCATCTATGTTATGTAATGTATTTACTTAGTGTTGTATTGAATTGAAAGATAAATGATATTTTATGGTTCTCTTAAAAAAAGTGCATTTTCTATGTATTTGTGTTAGTAGTTGTTAATACTCTAGGGTTCCTTGGAAGGGTGTTACAACTTCTTTCTTGCCTCCAAACCTTAAACACCTATTTGTGAATTTTTTGCAATAACCTGAGCATACGAGGTCAAAATTACACAAACAAACTATCATTAGAAAGCTAGTTCTTGCACCAATCCAAATATTTAGTTTATTTTTTCAGATTCTACTCCAGTTTTCCATATAAATCCTCCAAAATAAGACTTTAGTTTTTCACTTTTGGGGCCATATCTTGAACATTCAAACTCCTTTTTGCTAAAACCAAACAAATTATCAGAAATATCTCAAAGTGCTATATATAACTTAGGTCTATTTTTCCATATTTTTTACAATATATTTTATTGATTTTTTTATGATTTCACTATCTAGTCAATTACTTGAATGTTTTGGCACTTAGGATTGATTTTTTTATTGAAGAGAATTGTATCTAATGTTCTTTACATGTTTTAAGATTTTCTGGGTATGATAATTTCATTTTTGTAGGTATCATGGGTTTCTCTATTAATCCTCCAATTGTCCATAGAAAGGAGATGAGGATTAGACACGATAAAGTATCAAGCCATTGTTATTTCAAATATAAATACTTGGGATTCATATTTTATTAGCATTGACACATGTATAACACCCATGTATTTGATTTAGTGTAACAGGTCATTGTTCTTTCAAACACAACTACTTGGGATTTATATCTTATAGAAATATCATCCTTGTATTCAGAGTCCCATATTATAGATCTAGAGGATTGTTTTAAGGATAATCATCTTCTCTTGAGTGATAGCCCAATGAGTCTTTTAAGCTCTTCTTGATCAACGATGGAGCTATTTCTTCATCAAAATTTATAGAGTCCTAATTGGTCACCTCCTTCATTGCTTGGGTATGTAATAGATTATTTGATGGCACCATTATATTTCTTGAACATATCAAAATTTTGAGTAGTTTATAGGGAAAATCATAGTTTGGATTTGCAAATTCCCATTTCTTCTAATTTATGGGAGTTGGTTCTGATACCTCTAATGGATATGTTTCTTCCTAAGGGGAGAAATGTTGTAAGTAGACACTAGATCATGTTCCGTCTTCATGCATTCATGATTGGCATAGGAGCTACTTCTTCATTGGGAGGATTCCTATCCCAATTTTCTCTCTCTTATAGGGAGGATATTCATTGCACTATTCCAATGGAAGCAGTGCCTAGGGGGTACGTTGAGTCCTCCTTTCCTTCTTTCATTGGTATAGTTATTCCATTTTGTCTCATTTGGAGGGGATTTTTCTTCTACCAAGTTTTTCTCATTTTCTTTGATTGTCAAAGTTGTATTTTTTGTATTGGTTCGTACACGAGTACCTCAATAGGCCTTTGTTGTCTACAGTTATTTATGTAAGCATTTTTTATTCATCTTTAGCTTAAAATTATCTTATCCCTAAATTTGTCTTAAGGGGCGTTTGGAGTAATTAAGATACTTTATTTAATTATAATTTAACTGCTCTTTAACTTATTTTTCACTTAAGCTAAAGTGAGGCTATTTTTCTTTGTAGTAAATTAGGCTAATAATAGCTTAAGTTGTCTTAGTCATTATGATTATGACACTTTGTGAATGCCAATTTAATATTGCATTAGGCTTTTGTATCTAGGATTTCATTCATCCTTTTTTAAGGATTCCTTCATTATTTGTAACTGAATCTCCAATAATTCTCATGTGCAACCAATACTCGATTTTCAAGTTGTTATGGAACACATTATCTTTGTCTGATCCCTTTTGTGTGGCACATATCTCTCTTTTAGATGATTCTTAGGTCATGTGGTTGTATCATCAACTTCTACAATCTATATTTTATTATTAACTCCTCTTCACCTAATGTGAGCTGCTCTAAAGGGTTTTAAGTTTGGATTCTACACCCTAAATAATAAGGAAGGATGATATCAAATGTAGGCCTCTAAATGGAAAAGGTAAATATTTTATATTTGGTTAAAAATAAGGCTAACAATAGGGTTGTAGAGATACAATTTAGGTTCTTTCATGAAGAGATTAAATTTTTTTTCTTAGATTAAACAGTATGGTGCCTATGGGTTTCAATAGTAATTTTTCTATTAATAAGGATAAAAAATTTAGTAAAAGTGAGGATTTTCTTCCTGGTAAGGAATTTGTCTCTTGTTGAAGTGAATAAGGCACAAGATAGGGCTACTTATAGTGAAAGATATATATCTCTTATTAATGAATCCAAAATGTATAAGCCTTCCAAATAGATAATATCCTCCTCGAATGGTTTATACAAGAAAATAAAAGATCAAAATCTAAGAACTAACTTATGGATTAATGACGATTGAAATCAATCTAAGCTTATTATAAATATCAAAGAGGAAATTTAGAATATGGAAAATAACTAGTATAAAATAACTTAGTATATGGTAGGATATTCATCAAAGTTGAACAAGGTTTAAAAAAAAATCAAAATTGAAAGATTATTTGAGTAAGATTATCATGAATAAAAGGGTTTGGAACCTTACAAACCCCACTTCTAAATAAGAATTATAAAATCTTAGGCTCTTTTATCTTGATGGCAATATCTAGTAAAACATTATAGATGATTATGATCCAAGTTATAATCATTTTATTGTACTACTAGTTTTTTGTACTAGATATTTCAAGTACATCTATGATATAAGATAAATATTTATTTAAGTATTTATCATTGGCTCTAATGAAAATCTTGTAATTTTTTTTCCTTTTATAGCCTTGGACTAATATTTTACAAGCATGGTCATCTCTTGAACCAATCTTGAAATTTATAATTATCTAAAAATTGAATGTAAGACCCTATACATACATACATACAAACAACCATACATGTGTTGCAAGGTGTGCGCCCTTAGTCTCCTTGTGTTGTGTAGAGCAATGCTCAATATTGAGACATCGCTTAACCACCTCTTGTGGATTTATTAAATCTCATAGTTGTATCGAGCATTAATAGGTTGATCTTCTGGTGCAACGACAATCATGTTTCTAACTACATGCATATGTACGTATGTACATATATACATACATACATAGTATGAGACACATATATAAATTTCTTGATGTTCTTAGAAAAATATGTATATACATGTACATGTAAGTATGTATGTATGTACAATTTATCTAGTAAAATAGGAGATAGTTAATTAGAATTTGTATAAGGAGAGGATCTCTAAAATAGAAATTAAGAATAGAAAATAAAACCGTAGGGATAAATTATTACCTTTGAATGAAGGTGATGTAGCATGTTTGCTAACTAAATCCCTAATATTTGAAGATAATTACTAAATATTAGTCTATCACCTTGCTCCATGTTTCTTAAATAATTTTGCGAAGGCCTAACCCTCCCACATTTGTCATGTTCTTCCCTCCATTGTGTGATTAAAGAAAAGAAGGATAACTAATATTTATGCTATTTGAATAAATAATTGTACATTCAGAAGAAAAGAAATGGATTAAAAATTATATATTCATATTTTTCTTACTTCCGTAATTTTTATTTTAATTGAATAAAATTTTCTCTATATCAATGAAAAAACTTATCCAAAATCCATTTAACAAGATTTCCAAAAGCCCCGAAAATTTTAGTTACCTACTTATAAATAAAAAAGCAGAGTTATTTCCATTGCACATATTAATATGTTTTCAGTGAGCAGTTTGGTACTGATGATTATTTACTAATGCTTAGGAAAGTGAAAACTTTTTGAAAATTTTATGGCATGTTTTAATACTTTTGCAAGCCAATTGGATTTATCCTTTACTATAATATAAAATTATATATATATATATATAATGCCATTTCGTCCAACTTGACTGGATGAAATATTTTATACGGAAAATGGATTGGCAAAGGGTAAACTGATCAAATCCGTTTGCCCTTAATTGCCACAACATTGGGAGCTAAGCCCAAGACTAGTTTTGAAATTGAACATCTGGCAACCTATATAAATTAAAGTTCATTTAATTGAAGAAACTGGAATATCCCTTCTTAGGGATTTTGGATTCTACTGAATGGGCGGAGGAATTGCATAAATGGTGTCGTATGTTGGTGTCGTTGACAATGAAACTGATTCGTCAAGACTCCTTCTACACTTATTTAAGGCGTTTTGGGCATGTGAATCCTCAAAAAAAATGGGAAACAGATCAGATATTGGTATGAAATTTGCGACCTTGTTCATGGTCATACTGATTCTGGGGGGTGCATTCATGGTGGAAGCAAACTATGGTGACTGCAAAACAGATGACGACTGTACTGGCATTTATCCCCGTTGCTGCGATAGTGTTCATGATGGGTTTTGTTGCGATCCCACTTTTATCCCTCCTGATGAGCTAAATCATTAAGCCTTTGCAGATGATATGACTCGCTCACATGGCCTTAGTTGCTGGTTTGTTGTGTTCCCAATATAAATCATTCAGTCTTCTCACCTATGTTTATATAGTAACTATGTATTCATCATATACGGCAGGGATTTGTGCTACGATATAAAAGGTGTTGAAATAATTTTAGTGAATACTATATATTTGTTTGTTGTCCTCCTTCCATATTTATAGTTGAATAAGACTGTATATGTCATATACAGCAAGGCTGTGTGATATGATATGTAAGAATTTTAATATATGTAACTTATGTTCTGTTGAAATAATTGAATCATTCTAGATGATAAAGACTACATCAAAGCTCAATCACTTATAGATCTGACTCAATCGATAAATCAGTGTAGAATATACTCTAGGTTTGGAGAATATAAGTTGTCTAGCGATAACTGAATATTAACCTAATACATAGCTAAGAGAGGAAGGACCTTGCACTTGATAATTTGACTCTTGATTTCAAACCTCCTAATTAGAATACACAAGGACTCGAGTCTGCATAACATTGTGACGCTTCAAATTTCTATGCTTTAGCTCTTCCATAAATAACTTATGGTCTTAGGTAACTAAAATTTCTAAGGCATCTTGGGTGTACTGAATAAATAATAGCTAAAAATAGTCTTTAGATAAAATTTGATCGCCTCACATAATCTTAATATTCAAAGTATGTTTTAAATTGAGGATAGCTATGTTAAATAAATGGAAGTAAATTATCATCATTTATATGATGTAAAACTGATTTATCAATTAGACAATTCGGATAAGTAGAACTCTATTTGGTAATTATATAAAAATGAATTTTAATCTTTAACCATGAAGCAAGATCTAGATAATCAAACTTTTGTAAGGGAACATAAAACTTGCGAAGGTAATTTATTACCTAACCTCAATGACATGTGAATCAACAAATTCATTTACTAAACATGTATTCATGATGTGAATAGAAAATGAAATTGGGTGATTAGAGTTGCAGGTCCCAAGATTCCGAAGTTTGGATCTTATCCCAATAACTCTAGCTGTAAAACATAAAATGAAATCCATAAAATCTATGAATATGTTGGATAACCACAAGGAAATTACTAAGGTTGATGGGACCTCCCTCACATATAGCTTTGCTAAACAAAGGTTGTCTTCCTTAAAATGTAACTATGACCACAAGAAACTAATGCTTGCCCTTATACGAACCATACCCGATGTAAATTATATTAAATTTTTGAAATATGATTTTTCATAGCCACTATAGGTGTTTTGCATTCTAAGCTACGGTATTGACTAAAACAACTTATAGCATAAATGAAAATGGTGTTTCGATGTTTATTTTTTCTAGGGGGATGGGATGTATTTTAGGATGATTGGGATGTGGACCTAGTAATAGACCAATGCCTATATCTAATTTGTAAAAAGTTCACAAAAACACATTTAAAATCTGTAATAATTGAAAGCAATGGTGATACCTAAATGATGATATCATAAAAGAATATGTATTACAAAATGCCAAAGAATAGTATATATTCTACACATATTATTTAAAAAATTGTAGGTATTTTATATATTATTTCTCAAGAATTTTTTACAGTTATAATAACCTCCAAAAGTACATGCAAACATGACTTCAAGTAGAATATAACAACCGAGTTGCAAAGTCCTAATTGATGACAACTTACTAAAAATTCCCCATGAAGGCTATATGGCACTACTAATAGGCTATATGTGGTACCCCATGAAGACAATTTGTCACTACTAGAATATCATACTACCATGGTACCCCATGATGACTTCAGATTATAATACTCTCCCAACTGAAGTCAAAACTTCTAACTTAGGAATAATTCCTGTACTGAAAGATCATTGCAATTGCTACCTATCACCAGATAATCTCCAGACCAAGAGAAGTTTTGCATCAAATGAACTCAACTTTAAATTCCTTTTTTATGATGAAATGCAACATTCAAGAAAATATGAAAACCAATCCCTTACATTATTTTTCAAAGATTGATCAAAAGGTCTCATTATGACATCTTCGTGATCTATTTCATAATCGTCCATTAAATTGCTAAAACTTTGTAGATGCAGAGATCTACTAATTCTAAATTCTCTAAATTGTACTTTGGCAAGTACTCTCTCATTTCATTAGGGATAAATTTTGGACATCCATAAATACCATTGAAATTCAAAGTTCTTTACCTTCTATAAATTAAACCATTCATTTTGCAATGTGATTTAAAAAAAATAAAATAAAAATTGGAGTACTTAAAAGTACATTGTAGCCACAAAGTTAAAGTTACCACCTCCCAATCATGAAGACTATCAAATTACTTCATAATATTTAAATAAGTTGCAATAAACTCCAAATTATATTATTTGGTCACCTAATCAACTCTTCCCAATGATAGCCTTCTATTTTTGTCTCCAATAGAATTGTTAACCTATTGTGACTCAGATGGACTAACACAGCTAGATAATAATTATATAATTTTTAACCAAAGTTTTTAGATCAATATATTTCATTCTCCCTATAAGAGTCATCAAAATGTTGGTGTTTCCCAAATCTACACCCATTTAACCATAAAGATTTTCCATGTCTTATGCTTAGGTCAAAATGGTAGTTTGACCAATGAACAAGAGATTGCATGCATTTATCTCCCTTGTACTTCAGGAAGGAGAAATTGATAAAGAATGAGGAGGGAACGAGGGGAGAGAGAGTAGAGAAGGATGTAGGAAGGGAGCAAAAGAGGTAGCATGTAAAAGGGGTAGAAAGAACAAGATATATCTATGGGATGGAGATGGACAAATGGAGAGGAAAAAATAAAAATTGATGTTGGGATCAAGGGATGGGTAGATAGATTAGGTAGATAGACAAATAGACAAACAAATAGACAAATATATAGAAGATATCGTCACACAAAGAAGATATCGTTGAGAAGCTAGTTCTTGCACCATTCCAAATATTTAGTTTATTTTTTCAGATTATCCTCCAATTTTCCATACAAAGCCTCCAAAATAAGATTTTAGTTTTACACTTTTTGGGTCATATCTTGCACATCCATGCTCCATTTTAAAAAAACTAGACATCGTCAGAATATCTCAAAATGGTATATCCATATCTTAGGTCTAATTTTTCATATTTTTTACCAAGTATTTTATTCATACTTTTTTTTTCACTATCTAGTCAATTACTTAGAGGCTTTGACACTTAGGATTGATTTGTTTGTTGAAGAGGTTTGTATTTCATTTGATTTAGAAGTTTTAAGATATTTAAGGTCTTATAATTTTATTTTAGGAGGTATTGTGGGTTTTTCTATTCATATTTTAATTATCCACCTACCCAAGGAAAATTTTGATTCTTGGCGACATGGCATCTTAATTAATCTCAAGAAGCTAGATATTTTGGCTTATTTGAATGGACTCATACCTAAACCAATGACTTGATAATATCATAGAACATCTTGTAGGTGTGATTTGTACTAGTATTTATTATGATAGTATGTGTGCTCTATCAGACCTTCATTGTCCTTCTACATATCCTTTTATTCCCAAATGATCATATTGTAGATTGCCTTCTTTCCCTTGCACATGAACATTAAATACCCTTTTATAATGACACTTTGGAGAATCTTGAGTATATCATAGGTCTTGCATGCTCTGATGGATTATAGGGTTACCTTCATGTTCCTACTTTTTGCATTGAGATCCTATCTCAATCATCTTTATTTTCTTTTGGTACTAATTAAATTGGCACTGACTCATGCATAACCCCTTTAAGTCAATGTAATATGATATTATTCTTTTAGATACAACTAATTTGGATTCATATCTTTTAGCATTGGCACATGCATAAGACCCATTTGATTTAGTGTAGCGGGTCATTATTCTTTAAAACACAATTACTTGGGATTTATATCTTACAAGAATATCATCCTTTTTGTGGAGTCTCATATTGTAGATCTCAAGATGTATTTTAAGGATATTCATATCCTCTTTACTGATAGGCCCATGACAGATTTCAACTTGTCTTCATCATTGACGGAACTATTTCTTCATCATTTTTTAATGTCTTAATTGATCATCTCCTTCATTGCTTGGGTATGTACCAAATTATAGAATCATTATATTTTATGGACATATTAGCATTTGTGTAGTTTTTAGAGAGAAACACGGTTTGGATTTGGATTCTTACTTGTCCTAATTTATGGGAGTTTCTTGTCATATCTCTAATTGATTTGTTTTTTCCTAAGGGGAGAAATATTGTAAGCGGATAGTGGATCATGTTTTGTCTTTAGAAACTCATAATTGGCATAGGAGCTACTTCTTGATTGGACGGATTCCTATCCTCAATTTCTCTCTCTTATGGGAAGAACATTTAGTGGACTATTATGATAGAAACAATTCATGGGGGTACATTGAGTCCTCCTTTCCTTCTTTTACTAGTACAGTTATTTCATTTTCTATATTTTGGAAAGGAGTTTTCTTCTACTATGTTTTTCTTCTTTTCTATTATTTTCAAAGTTGTATTTCTTTGTATTGGTTTGTACATGAGAACCTCAATAGGAATTTGTTGTTTGGAGTTATTTATGCATGCATTTTGTATTTATCTTTAGCTTAAAATTATCTTATCCCTAAATAGTCTTAAGGGAGTTTTAGACTAATTTAGACACTCTAACTAATTATAATTTAGTTATGTCCTTTAACCAAATTTTCACTTAAGATAAAGTTAGGCTCTTTTTCCTTGTAATTGTCTCTCCAATAATTCTTATTTTCAATCAACACAAAATTCTCAAGTTGTTACATAACATATTATCTTTCCCTAATCCCTCTTGTGTGAGAAGTAATTTTCTTGTAGATTATTCTTGGCTCCTATGGTTGTATCATCAACTTCTACAATCTATATTTTATTATTATCTCCTCTTCACCTAATGCTAGCCCCTCTAAAGGGTTTTAAGTATTGGATTGTATTCCCTAAACAATAAGGGAAGATGATATCAGACATAGGAGTCTAGATAGAAAAGATAAATATTATATATTTGGATAAAAATAAGGCTAACAATAGGGTTGTACAGGATGCTATTTAGGTTCTTTCGTGAAGAGTTTTGAGAAATTTTCTTAGATCAAAGGGTATGGTGCCTATGATTTTCAATAGTAAATATTTTTTTAACAAGCATAATTTTTTTAATAAAAGTGAGTAATTTCTTCCTAGTAAGGAATTTGTCTCATGTTGAAGTGAATAAGACACAAGATAGAGCTACTTATAGTGAAAGATATATATGTTTTACTAAAGTATCCAAAAATGTGGAAGCCTTAAAAATAGATAATAGCCTCCTTAAGTGGTTCCACAAGAAAATAGAAGATCGAATCTAAGAATCATCTTATAGAATAATGAGGGTTGGAATCAATTTAAGGTTAGTATAAATATCAAAAAGGAAATTTGGAATATGAAAAAGAACTAGTATAAGATAGGTTAGTATATGGTAGGATATTCATAAAAGTTGAACAATATTTATAAAATGATTCAAATTGAAGGATTATTTGAGTAAGATTATCAATCTCAATAGTATCACCATTAGACACTTGACTTGTATATTCATGCTCCATAGAGAACTTCTAGAGAGAAGTTATATTATTAAGGTTTTAGTAAAAGGTATATGAGAAATGAAAAGAATAACAAGGACCTAGTTAATGAGAAACATAGTGAGGTGATTGAAGACCACCTAAAATTCCTGAAGCAATATTGTAATGTTTTCATCTTTTTTGAAGAGCTCATTTTTTGAACTATATGTTTTGAATCTTACTTTTTATTATTTTTTTAGTTGGTTGTCAATTTGCCTTTCTATTATTTCTTTTGTAACTTGTGCAAACATTTATTAAATGTTTTCACTAATAAAATGGTTTGGAACCTGACAAAATTCCACATATAAATATGAATTAGAAAATCTAAGGCTCTTTTATCTTCATGGTAATATCTAGTAAAATATTATGCATGATTATGATCCTAGTTATAATTATTTCAACAGACTACTAGATTTTTGTAGTGTATAATTCAATTACTTCTATGATATAATATAGATATTTATTTAAGTATTTATCATTGGCTCTAATGAAATTACCTTGATTTTTTTTCCTTTTATAGCCTTGGGCTAATATTTTATGGGATGAACATCTGTTGAATTAATCTAGAACCTTTTAATTATCTAACAATTAAATCTAGGATATTATACATACATACATACATACATGTGTTGCAAGGTGTATGCCCTTGGTCTCCTTGTGTTGTGAAGCACAGTGCTTCGGTTTGAGACAAGGATTAATGACCTCTCGTGGATTCATCAAATCTTGAAGTTCTATTCAGCATTAACGGGTTGATCTTTTGGTGCAATGACAACCATGTATCTAAAAAGTGGTATCAGAGCCTAGGTCACGGGTTCAAACCCCTCGCTTGCACTAGCGGGATTGTTGCAAGGTGGGGATCCTTGGTCTCCTTTTTTTGTGTAGTGCAATGCTCAAGTTTCAGACATATCTTAACCACCTATTGTGGATTCAATAAATTTCATAGTTGTATTGGGAATTAATATGTTGATGTTTTGGTACAAGAATAGTTTTGTTTCTATCAACATGCATAAGTACACACATGCATATATACATAAATAGTATGCGATACATATAAAAATTTCTTGATGTTCTTAGAAAAATATTTATATGCATGCACATATGTATAATGTATCTAATAAAATATGAGATATTTTAATTAGAAACATGTGTAAGGAGAGGATCTCTAAAATAGAAATTAAGAATTGAAATGTTATCACCTATAAATGCACCCTAACTAAGTTGCACACTTATCTTTTCTGGTTAAACATGGAAATGTTCCTAAGGTTGTGGGTATCCTTGAAACTTGGAGTGAATCTCTGGATGAGGCCGGCTCCTAGTTGTTCAATCAAGTTATCACCTATACTACTAACTTGCAGGGGTAAAGGATGAGGACATGCATGAATTGAAACAACTTAAACTTGAAAATGAAAAGGGGATGCACCATAATATCAAGCAGGATCTATAGATCAACTTACCAAAACATAAAAGTCAATAGTAAGTTGATATGCACAACTCAATACAGATATTCACTAGCATCAATATTTTGCAAGAGGGTTATTATGCATGTGAATTTTGAATGGAAGAAAAAATTTCACAAGTCAAAACACCTAAAATTTTTAAAAAAACTTTCAACCTACAACTGCATATACTTTGTGTCTAAAGATGTTAGAAAGGAGACACTATAACTAGGAATATAGAAATTCAAAAGTTAAAGCATCAATCACCTATGCACATACAATAAGAAATAGAAGATTGAGAAGGTAAAACTTATCTTATTGGCCTCCAAGGTTCAATCTATAATCATGTCCCAAAAGAGTTACATAAAAATAATAAACATGCAGAAGGGCTCCAAAAGTCACTAAGCATCAATATCATAATCAGCATGGAATATAAATGAAGTCAAAAAGTGACTATAACGGTGGAATCCATGATGTGAATGTCTTGGAAATGGATTTGTATAAATCAATTATCTATAATAATGGGTATAATTAATGGATTATCATTATCATTAATCTTATCAAGCTTATCAATTGCCAAAAATATAGGACCTATATCCTCTCCAAAATATCTCCAAATGAATCAAAAAGTCAATCTTGACTTTACCAAACATAATGACACCCAAACAACCCATAAAAATCCCTCAAAAGAAAACAAAAACCCCCTATATATCCTTCACATGTTGGCAACTATCTCTAATGAACCCTATATGCCCTTATTTGTATTTAAACTTAACAAGATGAGTTAAAGGTTTATAATGGCACCTACTAACTCATTTGTTTACAAACGATTCTGATACACAGTACATAAAATCACTCATCTACTAGTGATAAGGCATATCAACATGATGGTAAAAATGACCATAGATATAGGGTTTACAAAAAGAAAATAAGGCATAAAATACCTAAGCTTCACACATTATTCAATGGCCATGGGGTATTGTGTGTGTGAAAAAGTGAACCTGTAGCTGCAAGCACAACACTTCAATTAAGTCATTATATGCATGGTTAGTAATCAATAATCAATAAGAAATAAACCATAGAAAAGTGACTAATTGCCTTCTAAAAGATGTGAGTATAAGATTTCTCTCATATTTTTATAAGCAATACGAGTGACTAGACTACAACAAGACGAAGGATTTAATCTATATGATATTAAGCTATATGGATGCAAGTAATCTAAAAAGGCACAATGATTTCAATGACTCCAGAGCGAAATTAGCGTGATAATAATTTCCAAGCAAGTTCTCAAAAATCTTTGGGGTGAATTGGAATGAGAGCTGAAGACTGAATTTATAGAGAATTACAAAAAGCTCAATTTAGGATTAATTGAAAATAATTGAGAAATCAGGTTGAGTTAACCTTGAGATAGATTCCAATTATAGTTTAATTGAAATGCATTCAAATTAGAAGTCCAAGTTGCATTGGAAAATAATAATAAATTAGTTCCATGCATATCTGATAAAAATAGATAATTATTTGTTTTATTCATGAAAAACGTTTTCTTAATGCAACTGAACTTCTTTTTCTGAAAAGCTTTGAGTTCCAATTTTAGAGAATAATTCCACAATTCAATTAAATTGCTTTTTTGATTTCAAGTTCTAAATTTAGAAAAAGAAATAATATCTCAAGTTTGATTTCTCTCTCAATTCAATTCTTTTTTTGGACTTTTGTTTTGTTTCAATTCAACTCTTTGTAATAAATTAATTCATCTTTTGTAATAAATTAATCCTTTCGCATGATTGAATGTCAAATTTATTAATTAATTAAATATGCAAAGATATTTAATAAATTAAAATGGGATAATTGATCAAAATGATTATTCTTGAAATGATTCAATTAATTAAATAAATATTTAATTAATATTGAGTGGTTGATTTGCCATGTGATTTTTAATAATTAAAGAATTAATAATGTGCTCAAGATTGATTTAATTGCCTTTGGTTAGGACCTTGGTGATGTTGTCAAGATTAGGGGCCCATGGTTTAGATGACCAATTTTAGGGTATTACAGGTATTAATTTATATTTGCATAAAAAATAAAATTCTACCAAAATGTGGTTGGTATTTGTCTTAGGGAAAGGATAACCTTAAAGTAAAACTCAGCAAAGAAAGAGGAAGACATTTCATTGTATTTGGAGCTTCATGAAGAAGCTTTCTCTGTTGGCTAGGGTTTTGAAACCCTAGCCAACCACCTATGAACTCAGCTACTAATGATGAAGATGAGGGTTTCGCCATCATGAAGGTTTTAATACTTGTGTATATTCTTCAGTTGTTGTTATGATAGCTTTATGAAGATTCAACAAGGAATGCAAGGTAAGTTTATCACTTTCCATATCTCTATACCGTGCACTTTCTTTATAAATAATATTGTAGATTTGCATTTCGGCAACTAGCTTTTCTTAAGAGAATCACATGGGTTGTCATTGCATCATAAAAGACCATTTTTGCATGATGCTTGTGGCCTCATTGTATGCATTTCTATTAAAACATTTCAAGCCGCCATAAGGGTTTTCTATGTTTTCTTGTATCATCAATGAATAACATCATGCTCGAACTAATTTTGTGTTTAGGAAGATATTATCTTGATTTTTTTCTAGATTTCATATAGCTAAAAGGCACTTATGGCTGAAAGTGTCATTATTTTTGTTAACAATTTTACTTGATTACTCTGTACTCAACTTACTATATTTGTTGCTACAGGAACATTTACTGTCATTATTGACATCTTTTTCTTCAGGATTGTGAATACCCTATATACTACTCTATTATGTACCTTTGTTTCAGGTTAGGGATTTTGGTTTGACAATCACCCTAGGGTCTTTTCACTATTACAAAACCTTTCTTTATATGTATTTATGGGGCTTTTGCTTTCGTACTCACTATCATTTCTAGCATCATGCAAACCATGTTCATAGGATTTTATGTGTCATAAAGGCTGCAAGACATTGTGTCTATATTGAGATCTTGGTATATGCAATCTTTTAAGTGTTTGGACTGTTACATTGTAAGATTGCTCCTAGAATATGCATTGCTAACTTGTTGTATTTTGTTTTGAAACCCTCCTTTGGACTAAGGTTTGTATTATTGACTAACTACTACAAGTTATTTATCACTGCTCTAGAGCTTCTCTTGACCGTACTCTACCTCTATACCTTTCTAGTAAGGGTTGCATATAGATTGTGGACTATGTTTTGACAATGAAGAAGAAAAAATTGTATTCTCATCCTTTAGATTGAGGCCCTTAGCATCTAGGACTGTACCATCACACTTTCACATAGGGCTCCTTAGGTCTATTTGGGAATTAATCTCTATGTATGGGCTGTGATCTTATTGTATACTTCTAGGGACTACCTTTTACTTCAAACTTTTGTAGTTGAATCCTTGCAATCTCTAGCTAATTGGTGTCTTTTGAGCTTTTCTTAGTGCCTTCACTGTCTTGGGCTTCATAATTATATCTCTCAATATCATCTTTTCATTAAACTCTATGATTGCACTTTCAAACTTTGGTATAAGTATCACTGTTCTACAAAGCTTTTGTGCACATATCTCTGATTTCCTTGTTTTGAAAGTGATATTGATTTCCTGCAAAGTTCTTGTTACTATGAGACCTCAATACTCTGTCTAGATGCTTTGTAGGTTGTTGTATTCTTGAAGTTGATATATGTATTCAATTCTCTCTATTCTTTCACATTCAAACATCTTTTCTGATGTATTAGGCATTGACTTCCAGGCTTATATTCTTTTCAAAATGGAACACTGGCAATGCCTTTTAGCACTGTTCTACCTTGTTTCGATATTGACCACCTTTTTCTCCTTAGTGTAAATTGTTAGGAAAAGAAAAAGGAAGTCATGTCAAAACAAAAATAGAATGTTGAATCTGCACTTGGCCTCTGCAAGGTAGCATGATGTCTTAGGTTATGAATCCCGAATGATGAACTTGTAAGGATTCATACTTTGTAACTCTTACTATCAATCTATCATTGCACTACTTAGTTTTATATGCTAGCAGGCCCAACTCAACCCTTGTGAGAGCCACATTTTACCCCACATGTTAAAAATGAACTTGATTAAACCTATATCTGCACATGACACAAATATGTTAGAAAAATATATGCCTATCTCAGGTATACATGATGATTCTTTGTGTTTTTCCTGTGCACTTAAGATATGCATTGCTTTTAAGTACTCATAGAGTTGAATTTACACATGAATGGGTATAGTGTATATATGATGATAGAGACCTTTCATTGCTTGGAGCTTTTCATAGCTCTAACATCATTTATTACAATGGATGCAGGTACTGCGACAACAGTAGAGCAAAGAAGGACACTAGCAACTGGAGACAGACAAAGAATCAGGACAACATTCAACCACTAGTCATTCAGGCAATGACTGGTCCCTTTCTTCTTATGTACATTTTAATTTCAGTATACCTATTCATGTATGGATATTTCTTTATGTGTATTGAACAAGTATTGGGTAGTCTCATGGCTTGTGTGAGAACAAATGTACATACTTTCAATAAAGATTACTCTTTCGGGAAAGATTTCCTGAATCTTTTTCATGTTTCATGCATGTGTATAAGTGAAGTACTATAATCTTTTATGAATTCATTCTTGCATATGAATGCAATATGGAAATGATTTGTAAATGCATCTTTCTTTTACTTCAGTTATCTCATAAGACAAAAACAATCAACCAAAATGAACTATGAGTAAAATTTTGTTAACAAGAAAATAAAACCAAAGAAATTAATTGTTACGGTCTCTGGATGAAGGTGATATAGCATGTTTACTAACTAAATTTTAAATGTTTGAAGATCATTACTAAATATTAGCCTATCAGCTTGCTCCATGTTTCTTACTTTTTTTTTTTGCCAAAGCCTAACCCTCCCACATTTGTCATGTCCTTCCCTGTATTGTATGATTCAAGAAAAGGAAGATAACTAAAATCCACACCATTTTGAATAAATAATTGTACGTTGAGAAGGAACGGAATGGGTTAAACTTTCTAACATATTCCCTTGATGAAACTTGATTTTCAAAAAGACTCATTTGATTGATTGATCTTATATCTTAATTATGCTTAAAAGTAATATATATTGATATTTTTCTTACTTTCATAATTTTTTTTTTAAATTGAATAAATTCTATATATCAATGAAAAATCCTAATCAAAAATCCATTTAACAAAATTTCCCGAAAGCCCCAAAAGTTTTAGCTACCCACCTGTAAATAAAGAAACAGATTTTAGACATTAATATGTTATCAGTGAGCAGTTTGCTACTAATGATTCTTTGGTAAAGCTTAGGAAAGTGAAGCCTCTTTTGAAAATTTAAAGGCATGTTTTAATACTTTTGCAAGCCACTTGGATTTATCCTTTACTATAATAAAAAAAATATATAGATAGTGCCCCTTCTTGCAACTTTAACTCGATGAAATATGTATACGGGAAATGGATTGGAAAAGGGTTAACTGATCAAATTCCTTTGCCCTTAATTGCTACAACATTGGGAGCTAAGCCCAAGACTAGTTTGAAATGGAACAGCTGGCAACCTATATAAATTACACTTCATTTAATTGAGCAAACTGGAATATCCCTTCTTAGGGATTTTGGATTCTACTGAATGGGCGGAGGAATTGCGTAAATGGCGTCGTATGCCGGTGTCGTTGACAATGAAACTGAATCGTCAAGACTCCTCGTACACTTATTTAAGGCGTTTTGTGCATGTTAATCCTCAGAATTTCCTATTCTACAGAATTAAAAATGGGAAACAGATCAGATATTAGTAAGACATTTACGACCTTGTTCATGGTCATACTGATTCTGGGAGGCGCATTCATGGTGTAAGCACAGGACTGCAAAACTGATAGCGATTGTGCTGGCCCTTATCCCCGTTGCTGCAATCGACTTAGTGATGGGTTTTGTTGCGATCCCTATTTAGTCCCTCCTGATGAGCTAAATCGTTAAGCCTTCGCAAATGATCACATGGCCTTTGTTGCTGCTTTGTTGTGTTTCTAATATCTATGTCCCAATATAGATTATTCAGTCTTCTCACCTACGTTTATATAGGTTTGCTACTGCCATAAATATAGGAAAGATGTATACATCATATACGGCAGGGCTTTGTGCTACGATATAAAAGCTGTTGAAATAATTTTAGTGAATATTAGATATATGTTTGTTGTCCTCCTTCCATATTTATAGTTGAATAAGACTGTATATGTCATATACAGCAAGGCTGTGTGATATGATATGTAAGAATTTTAATATATGTAACGTATGTTCTGTTGAAATAATTGAATTATTCTTGATGATAAAGAGTACATCAAAGCTCAATCACTGATATGAGTCTATGGATCTGACTCAATCGATAAATCAGTGTAAAAATTATTCTAGGTTTGGAGAATATAAGTTGTCTGGCGATAATTGAATATAAATCTAATAATAGCTAAGAGGCGAAGGACCTTAGACTTAATAATTTTTACTCTTTGATTTCACGCCTCCCATCTAGTTAGAATACATAAGAGAGGAAGGACCTTAGACTCAAAATTTGATTTCACACCTCCCGCCTAGTTAGAATACATAAGGACTCCAGTCTGCATAAGATTGTGGGGCTTCAAATTTCTATGGTTTAGCCTTTCCATAAATAATGCTTCTAGGCACGAAAAATTTGTAAGGCATCTTGGGTCTAGTGAATAAATAATAGATTAAAATAGTCTTTACTTAAAATTGATCATCTCACATAATCTTAATATTCAAACTATGTTTAAAATTGAGGGTAGCTAAGTTAAATCAATGGAAATAAATTATTTTCATATATATGTGATCTGAAACTGATTTAACAATTTAACAATTTGGATAAATAGAACTCTATTTGACAATTATATAAAAAAGAATTTTAATCTTTAACCATGAAATAAGATCTAGATAATCAAACCTGTGAAGGTTAATAGATTAACTAACCTCAATTATATGTGAATGAAGAAATTAATTTACTAACATATAATCATAATGTGTATAGAGAAAGAATGTGGGTGACTATAGTTGTAGGTCCCAAGATTCCTGAGTTTGGATCGTATCCCAATTACTCTAGGTGTGAAACATTAAATGAATCCCATAAAGTCTATGATTATGTTGGACAACCACAAGGGAATTATTAAGATGGGTAGGACCTCCCTCACACGTAGCTTTGCTAAACAAAGAGTGTCTTCCTTAGGATGTTGCAATAACTATGAACACAGGAAACTAATGCTTACCCTTATACAAATCATACCTAATGTAAACTGCATTAAATTTTTGAAATATGAATTTTGATAGCCACTATTGGTATTGTGTATACTAAGCTATGATAATGACTAAAACAACGTATAGCATAAATTCAAAAGGCATTTCAATTTCTTTTCTTGCAAGGGTGGGGTGTATTTTTTAATGATTGGGATGTGGACCTAGTAATAGACCAATGCCTATACTCAATTGGGTAAAAGTTTACAAAAAAGCATTTAAAAGATGTAATAATTGAAAGGAATGGTGATACCTAGATGATGATATCATAAAAGACTATGTCTTCCAAAATGTTAATGAATACTATATATTCTACACATATTCTTTAAAATATTATGGATATTTGTGTAATATTAATTGAGTCTACATTCTAATCCATGACTACACCTATTTTTATTTTCTTGAAAATATACCTTGTAAATATTTAACAATTGTGTCCAAGGGGTTGAGCTTAACTGGTTAAAACACTATGTTCTCACTGCGGATACCCAAGCTCAGTTCCTAATAGGGACATCTGAAATGGAATTCTAAGCTATGACTCTTGGCCTTCCATAGGATGGGGAAGGTCTTGGGGTCAATCTAATCAAACATAATAATAATAATAATAATTCAAAGATATGTAATGGGGATGGGGAACCCTACTGTGTCCCCACTAGTTCATAGCTCCAGTCAGAGCAAAGCATTTTTTTATCTTGTTTACTTAGGGGGGTGCTTATATGCAAATAGAAAATATTGTTGCATCAAACCTACAAAATATCTTTCTGTGCTGGGTCTTCCTCAAACAACAGGATGTAAAGTGTCTTGATGATTGCTCTATTCCATTGATGGTGCTCATTAGATGGTTATGAGGTGATACAAAGGGAAGCCCATACCATGTAGAAACTAGACAGTTCATCAAAGTAGAATCATAGGGCACACCAGAAGATTCCTCCATTGATTTTGCCTTGATAATTCTCCAGAAAGTGATACTGCTCACGGTGAAAACATGGAATGATTGTTATGAATTTGGTGTTTTAGAAGTGCATCATTAGGCAATAGCATATGTGAATATAATAATAAATATATTATATAATCAAATAACATAATATAAGATCCATTTCAGGTGGCTTGGTGAATAAAATGGAGAACACCTCGATAGCGGTTACAGAAAGTTTAGGTCCAGAGCTTGAGGTTATCGAAGATTGGTCTCTAAACTAGGTAGCGGAAGTAAATGCTCTTTGTTGGTAGGATAAAGCAGGCAATGCTAGTGTAATCATCAATGAAACAGGTCTATCTTGGGCTTGAATAGGGGTATGAGCTCTGGTGTTTTCTTTCTCTATTTAAGAATAGAGTATGATTTTCCTTTTCAGTAGATCTCATTTTAAGATTTTAGTATATTTTTCAGTTTTCTTGGGACATTTGACCTTTCTGAAGGTTTATATGTTTTTTGTAAACTTTTGTTAATATTAATATAAATTATTCCTGGCTTTGACCTGTTACTGATAAAAAAAAATAACATACGTAAAGATTAAAGTCATATTATAATAAAAAAAATTATATGAATTTTTTTATTTTTAACATATAAAAACCTATTATATCTGATAACACAATAAAATTTGTCAAGAAAAGAAACAAGTTGGCTACCGATAATGAAAGGCTCTCCTGTTGAGAAACATGTGTCTCAACCTTGCAGTCTTTTTCTAGAAAATTCCAGAATTTGTTTGAGGTAGTTTTCCACATGTTTGTGCATTGTAAAATGGTTAGTGAGTTGTTAAAAATGAGTGTTGTCCATAGTAGAATATAGGTGGGCCATTTTTAGAGCCTTAATGACTCATTTTGTGACTTTTAAGAGGGTCTAAGCTAGGGGACAAAATTATGGACGGGATTACTATTTTAACCTAGTTGTTTTTCCATTTTGGAAATGTAAATGTCAAAAATGGGCACCATGTGGCATGGTGGTTAAGCCCATGGTTTTGTAAAACCACAAGTGGTTTCCAAGTTGTAAAATCACTATAAAAGGAGGGCTTGGGGAGGAGTTTGATCAATTGAGTTTTTTGCAAGACTGGATGCTAGAAGGAGTCTCTCTGAGTTCGAGTTGTGGTGATGCGCTCCTGTAAGAACTTCCATTGCAAGTGTATTGTAATCAGCCTGATTTGATAATACATTGTGTGAGTTTTGGAGGGTGGGGTTTTTCTCCCAGAAGGGTTTTCCCACGGTAATCACTGTGTTATGTGTTCATTGCTATTTTGTTTATGCTTTATTGTGCATTTCTTGATATCTTAGTAATATTTAAGTTGAAAGTTGCATAACCATCCCCTCAAGATTAGCATAGGAAGCATTTCCGCACACCTTTGCTTCCTTACAAGTGGTATCAAAGCCTAGCCTAGCTAATTAAGGTTTGAGTGGGAGCTTGTGTAGAGTATTTCATTTTTGTATTGCAGGATTGAAAAGATGGCAAGCATTTCAGGGAGGATTGATGTAGAGAAGTTTTCTGGCACAAACTTTGAGATGTGGAAGTTGAAGATGGAAGATCTGTTGATTGATCGAGATCTATGGGATGCGATTGATGAGAATAAGCATAGGCCCGCAGATCCGACTTTAGCCGCACAATATGATGTGACTGATAGAAAAGCTAAAGGTCTCATCAGATTGTGTCTTGCAGACTCTATTTTGATAAATGTCCATGAAGAATCTACTGCAAAGAAGCTTTGGAAGAAGCTAAGTGAGATCTACCAAGCGAAATCACTTGTGAACAAGATCTTCTTAAGGAAGAAATTGTATTCTTTGAGAATGGAAGAAGGTGGACAAATTTTTGAGCATCTGGAAAGCTTTAATATGTTGGTAACTCAGTTGACCTCTATTGGGGTGCCAATGGATGAAGAAGAAAGATGCCAAATCTTGCTATGTTCATTGCCAGACTCATGGGATAGCCTTGTGATGGCCATAGGGAGCACTGCAATCGTCTTGAAGATGGAGGATGTTCTTGGTTCTCTACTTTCTGAAGAGATGAGAAGGAAGGTCTCTCTGAATGCCAAAGAGGCTCTGAGTGTTCAAGGAAGACCAAAAGAAAGAGGAAAGAATGAAAAGCAGCATGGCCGTTCTAAGTCCAAGAATAAGGGGAGATCAAAATCTCCTGGTAAGTCCAAGGTAATTTGCTGGAATTGTGGAAAGCCCGGACATTTCTGAAAGGACTGTAAAGAAGAAAAGAAGAAAAACAAGAAGAAGCAAGATTCTGATTCTGAGTCTGAGAAGGAAGATGGAGATGCTTTCATCGCGGCCTTGGCCACTTGTGTAGGTGACAATGCATGGTTAATAGACTCAGGTGCATCTTCCCACATGACTCCTAATAGAAACTGGTTTAGTAAGTATGAAAATTTTGATGGTGGTAAGGTGTATTTGGGTGATAACTCAGTACTTGATATTGTTGGTCGTGGAAGTATTCATGTGGAATTTTCTGATGGTAGAATTAGAATATTTGATGGTGTCGGGCCACAAGCCTTCACTTAGACATCTGAGAGTGTTTAGTTGCGAAGCATATGCTCATGTGCCAAAGGAGAAGCGGACAAAATTGGACAACAAAGTTGTTAAATGTATTTTCATCGGATACAGTTATGGTGTAAAAGGATACAAGCTTTGGAATCCTATTGAACAAAAGGTATTTTATTCAAGAAGTGTTATTTTTAGAGAAACTAAGCCTTCTTTTGTTACAGTGTAGCCAGAACAAACAGAATAAAAGAAAGATGTGATTCAGCTACCTGCTACACCAGAGAAAGTTGAATCGAGGCCCTTAGAAAGACAAGAAGTCGAGGAGAGCTCTATGAGTTCTGAATCATCAGAGGAAGAAGAGGTACCTGAATCTAAACCTGAACCTGAACCTGAACCAGATCTTGCTCGAAGGTCTACTAGACAAAGGAAACCACCGGAAAGGTATGGGTACTCTCCTGATGATTGGAGATGCATATTTGCATTGAATGCTAACGTTGATGAACCGAGATCTGTAGAAGAGGCTCTTGGTATGAATGATTCAGAGTCCTGGAAAATAGCCATGGATGAAGAAATGGCAGCTCTTAAGAGGAATGAAACATGGGACCTTGTACCATTGCCTGAAGGACGAAAGCCTATTGGTTGTAAATGGGTGTTCAAGAAGAAGATGGGTTCAGATGGAAGCATTGAGAAGTATAAAGCACGTTTGGTTGCAAAAGGTTACTCTCAGGTTGAGGGAGTAGATTATGGTGAGATTTTTTCTCCAGTAGCCAAAATGACATCCATTAGATTTTTACTTTCTATTATAGCAGCCTATGATCTAGAGATCGAGCAAATGGATGTGAAAACAACTTTCCTTCATGGAGATTTGGAGGAAGAAATTTACATGACACAACCAGAGCACTATGTGATGAAAGGTAAAAGTCATTTGGTCTGTAAGTTGAAGAAATCCTTGTATGGTTTAAAATAGAGTCCTAGGATGTGGTACCAGAAGTTTGATACATATGTGTTGAGTTTGGGATTTGTGCGATCTAAATCTGATCATTGTATATATTTTAAATCTGATGGTGATCATTTCTTGGTCATTGCCCTGTATGTTGATGACATGTTGTTTATTGGCAAACGAAAAGGTTTGATTGCAGAGTTAAAATCTCAGCTCTCGATAAAGTTTGAAATGAAAGATCTTGGTGCAGCTAGGCACATTCTAGGAATGGAGATTGTAAGAGATAGACAAAATAGAAAGCTTTGGCTAGGCCAGAGCAAGTATGTTGGAAGTTTGATGTATGCTATGGTCTGTACAAGACCAGACATTGCCCAAGCAGTGGGAGTTCTTTCTCGTTATATGTCTAATCCAGGAAGAGCACATTGGGATGCAGTAAAAAGAGTTTTTAGATACTTGAGGGGTACTTTAGAGTACTAGATATGTTTTCATGGAATAGGAAATGAGCGTTCCTTAGATATTCGAGGCTATGTGGATTCAGACTGGGCCAGTGATGTTGATAGAAGAAGATCCACTAGTGCATATGTGTTTACATTATTCGGTGGTGCAATTAGTTGGATGAGAAAGTGACAGGCTGTGGTCGCTATGTCAACTACTGAGGCAGAATATATGGCAGCTACTCATGCCTATAAGGAAGCCATCTGACTAAAGAGATTGTGTTTAGATATAGAGTTTAAATAGGGTGCAGTGACAATTTACAGTGACAGTCAGAGTGCAATCTGCCTAGTGAAGAATCCTACTTTTCATGCCAGGGCCAAGCACATTGATGTACAATATCATTTTGTGAGAGATATGATTGAGGATGGCAAGGTGAAGCTGGAAAAGGTAGAAACATTGGTGAATCTTGCTGATGCATTAACTAAGCCTGTGAGCACAGAGAAATTCAAATGGTGTTCAGAGTCTATGGGCCTCTTGGCCCCTAGCAATTAAGTCCATGATATTTTGGATCCCTTGACTCTTGCAAGGTGTTCGACAAGTGGGAGAATGTTCAGAAACATGTGTCTCAACCTTGTAGTCTTTTTCTAGAAAATTCCAGAATTTGTTTGAGGTAGTTTTCCACATGTTTATGCATTGGAAAATGGTTAGTGAGTTGTTAAAAATGAGTCTTGTCCATAGTAGAATATAGGTGGGCCATTTTTAGAGCCTTAATGACTCATTTTGTGACTTTTAAGAGGGTCTAAGCTAGGGGACAAAATTATGGACGGGATTACTATTTTAACCAAGTTGTTTTTCCATTTTGGAAATGTAAATGTCAAAAATGGGCACCATGTGGCATGGTGGTTAAGCCCATGGTTTTGTAAAACCACAAGTGGTTTCCAGGTTGTAAAATCACTATAAAAGGAGGGCTTGGGGAGGAGTTTGATCAATTGAGTTTTTTGCAAGACTGGATGCTAGAAGGAGTCTCTCTGAGTTCGAGTTGTGGTGATGCGCTCCTATAAGAATTTGCATTGGAAGTGTATTGTAATCAACTTGATTTGATAATACATTGTGTGAGTTTTGGAGGGTGGGGTTTTTTTCCCAGAAGGGTTTCCCCATGGTAATCACTATGTTATGTGTTCATTGCTATTTTGTTTATGCTTTATTGTGCATTTCTTGATATCTTAGTAATATTTAAGTTGAAAGTTGCATAACTATCCCCTCAAGATTAGCGTAGGAAGCATTTCTGCACACCTTTGCTTCCTTACATCTCTCACCCGAGCGAATTTGAAAGCCTTCTTCAATGACTCTCTTGCCCATGCGAACAAGCTTGCCCTTGTTGCTGTCGCTTCTAACTGAGATGTGTCAGCATCTGCCCCTTCTGTCACGGATGGTTTTTCCATAGAGGGTGTAGGTAAGGGCGTTTCCTCCCGCCCCAGGGCTGATGGTATTCTGCATGACTTAAGGGGTACTGGTATGGTGCCAAATGATGATTCTATTGGACAGGGTGTCTGGAGGTCCCGACTCGGTAGACAACAGTTTAGAGGGTTTATCCCTGTTGCTAATGGCATCATTGTTAATCTGAAAGATGATACCACAAAGGAAATCATTTATAATGTTTCTATTATCTTTTTGCATGGTATGATCTCTTGGTTTCAAGGTTTGTGGTCTTCCCTCCCTCAGCTGCACACATAGATATCAGATCAATGGGATCCCCTTATTATCGGTAAAGTTCATATCTTCCCCATGGCTAAGGGGTTTTTTGTTTCTAAGTTTGATAAATCTTATGTGATCAATTTTTTAGCTGAGAGGACAAATTTTTAAAAATGATTAAGCTTTGGCAATTTCAACCCTTCTATTAAAATGTTAAATAAGATTCTGACTTGGGTAATGTTACCTAATCTCCCCTTTTATTGATGGAAAGATTATATTTTGGAGTAAGTGGGTACAACCCTTGGAGATTTTTTGATGGTGGATGATGAATCCTATTATGTTTTTCATTCTACTTTTACACACATATTGGTTGTATGGATGCTTTAAAAGGGTTTCCTATTGAGATTTTATTTAAATCTTCTATGGGTTCTTGGGTCCAATCTTTGGACTATGGAGGGATTCCCTTTTGATGCAAAAGGTGTTTCAAAACTGGTCATGCGGCTACACAATGTGGCTTTGATAAAAAGGCTATGATGATGACTTGCTAGAAAGGCGCTTCTCATCAGCATTATAAGATTGAGAAGAAATCTGATCAACCTAGGAGCTTTCCTAAGGTGGTTGCTAGGGAACCACGGGATTTTGGGGATTCATCTCTGGATGTCACTATGCTTGAGTCTCCTGCTAAAACCCCTAATGTGAGAATGAGTGGGCCTCAGGAGGCTAATTCTTGCAATATCACTCCGGCTCTTATTTCTAGTGGCCTTTATGATATGGCCATGTCGACAAGGAAGAATATAGTGGATTATTCTAGGACTGAGGTTGTTGGCTTTCATTCACAAATAATGGTGGGCTGGACTGGCATGACATGGCAGTGCAAGTGGAAGAGGGTTGGATTTCTATTGAGGGAAAGAAAGCAAAGTGCTCTATGCCTCCTTTTGACATGACTCTCTCCTCCGACAAGAGTAGCTCTAAAAGTAAATCTTGATGGTTCCTGTTCGGGAGTTGGTTGTAGGTTAGCTGTAAGTTGACCTCTTCACAGTTGTGTAGTTGAATGCATGTTGTTCTTTTTCTAGTCTTCTATCCTAGGTTGTTTGTGCCTTCATGTTCATTTTGTTTAGATAACTCTCTTGTAGTGGGTTCCAGATCCTTTCAAAATTTGGCTGTAAAGGGCTTCGGTCCCTTCAAAACATGTTTTTATTTTAATAAAAAACTATAATATCTAATATAAATTATATTTACTAACAACACTATTATATTATAATTAATTTTGTTATTATTATATATATTATAAAATATATAATATTAATATCGTAATTACAAAAATATATTATAATATAATTAATTAGTTATTTCTATCCCTTCATTCTATATTTTCATTATATCTCTTAAAATAATATAATGGTTTAATATAATTATTATAATAATTTAAATAATATTTTATATAATATAAATATAATATTAATTATATAAAAATAATTATATAATACATAATAATAGAACTACACACTCATTCATAATTTTTTATTCTCACCCCATTTTTTTGTTGTTTTGGCCTTGATAGGTTTTGCATGTCTTTGGCTCTTACTATTGTTGAGGTTTTTGGCCTGGGTGCTCTTTCTGTAAGTGTGGCTTATGATGGATTTGTGTTTGGAGTGATGGTTCCTCCTTTCCTTCTGTGATCTATGCCTATCAAGGTTTGAGGGGTTCTGTGGGCTACAATTTTGTTTTTCTAGAGGGCTTAACTCATGCACATTAAGCTTTGATTTCCAGGTTTAAAAATGTTCAACATTCAGAGTTGACTGACATTTTCGAGACTTAATATATTTCATAGTGTGTGGAGTTTATGACTGACCCTGCTTCCCCTTGCGCATGACCTCTTGATGTGTGGTACGACTGGGGTATGGTTGAGGTTTCCTCCCCTTATTGACCTCCTTGTTTTATTCCTTTTCCATCAAAAGGGTTGGTATGTTTTTCTCTGGTTCTACCTCATCTATTTCCACATGATCTCATTTCTTTGTGCTCATTGTTGTTGGGGTTTGATCTACTGAAAAGGTCATCATTTGGCTCCAACTCCTCTATTCACATAGGAGCTCATTACTTTGTTCTCATTGTTGTTAGGGGTTCATCTTCTGAAAAAGGTCATCATTGGTTCTAGGGCCTAGAATCCATTGGTTTTACTGGCCAACTTTTGTTGGGGATTTAGTTGGGGAGCAATGACTTGGTTCCTTAGTTTTGTTTTTTGGTCTTGTGTTTGTGCTACTTTAAAGAGGTGGGCAGTTTAAATCACAGATATATAGTTTTGGTTTTTAAGCTTAAAAAGTGTTAAACATTCTAAATTAACAGACATTCTTTAAATTTAATATGCTTAGTGTGTCGGGTTTAAGACTGGCCCTTGAGAGATTCTATGGTGTGTTTTGAGGTGACATGGGTGTTGAGAAGTGTTACTCCACATGGGAGGTCTTGGGATTGTTTACAGTTTGGTGGTGAGCTCTTTGTGGGAGATGGTCCGAGTATCTCTATTCTTGTTGGGTTCAAAACTCCTCTTGATGCAGAGTTGCCTATCTTTTGTGCTTCCAAGTGGGTGCCTCTATTGCCTACTTGCTAAAGGCTTGGTCTTCCTTAGGTAGATTCGATGGTGAGCTCCCTCATGGTGCTCATGCTTTGGTAATTATTACGAATAGTGGTGGTGCTATTAGTCCTATTGAGGTTGACTCTGCTACTAGTGTTGTTCATAGTCCTATTGAGGTGGACTATGCAGTTAGTCTTTCTCGTTGCTCATTGATAGTGAAAAGTAGCTCATTTTGATCAAATATTTTTTTTATAATTAAGTTATATTTAAAAATATATATCACTTTCATTTAAGTGTGCTTTACTTATTTGCAACATTTGAAAATGAAAAAAAATAAAAATTCATATTTAACTTGATCAAAATAAAACATACTTATAATTTTCTTTGAAATTAATATTTCATTAAACTCGCCTTTTGTTTTGTCAAATTAAACCGATTTTAATCAATTTTCTTAGAATAAATCCAATAAAAAATATAATTTATCATCGACAAAATTATAAAAAATAAAATAATAATCTATTTATTTTATATAAATTTAATTTTAATTTAATATCACGTTCTTCAACAATGAATTGTAATTTTACATCTCATATTTAAAAAAAAAGTAACAATAGTTATTCTTCTCTGATTAACCAATTTTTTTAAGAATAACCATCTAATATCAATTAGAATTCTTTTATTAGGTTATATGGTAGCATTATAGCCTTATGGTGCATATAAAATAGATAACCTAATTCTAGAAAGAGGGAAGTATCATATGCAACATTTTTATAGCATATGTAAAATAAAAAAAGATTAAACAATCTGTATGCACTGATCAGCAATAATAATGATCATTGCAAAAGTCAAGGCCATCCCCATAGGATCCAATGTCATAGCAAACCAAGTTGGTACCATGAACAATGCAATCCCCATTGCTTCTGCAATAAGGGTTGGAATCATGATTATTGTAGATTCCTTGTCCGCGCCTCCTAACATAAGTATAACCATCAACAATATTTATCTAAGGATGACTTATTGAAGATTGAAGACACCATGTTACATTCTTTCTACACTCATGATTATTGCAAATTCCTTGTGCACACAATTCTCACGAACACAACTTCTTATAAAGCCAGTTGGTCATCTATATTTATCATTCACGATGCCAATTACAAATAATTGATATGCAATTCCTTTGCCTAATGTTTTATCCTGTAGCAATAGATTGTGATCAATGGATAGGCGACTGAGTGTAGTCATATTCCTTTAATTCCTTGTTTCATACATTGTTGAGTGATGAGATTGTTTGGTCTCAAGTTCACCGATCTATTTTAGAAAACAAATTATAATTTTTAGTCATTGTTACAACTTTTTCCTTAGAAAATAATTCATATTTCTTAATAATAAATTATGTTGACTATGTTTAGATTATTCTAATACTTCCCTTTCATGAGGGGTGAAGGAAGAGAACAAATCTCCTTATGGCACAAGAAGAGCCTTTTCAAAAGGTCTTTTTAAATACTGTCAATACTCGCATCAAGTAAAATGAGAAGCAAAAAATGAGGTGAACAAGGTGACTAAAAGAGTAGAGTTCCACATTATGAAAGTTGAGATTGAGATTTGCACATAAAGGATGGGTTTATAACTCTAAATAAGATTCATACCTACAAACTTGATTTAAAGAAACATATAGTTTGATTGTTGAACGTGAGGGATCTTGGTAATAGATGAATCATAGTTTAAGGGTTGAAGTATTTAAGATTTAGTATTTCTAATGGAATGGAATTCATTCTTCATTCATAGAGCTATGTACTTATTGGTAAATATATTATTCACTATTAGATCCTAAAATCTTAATAGGTCAAAACCCCTCCTAAGTCTAGTGAGGATGACTTATTGTATGTCAAAAATGTGAGATATATAGATCTATCAAATACATCATACACAATTTTATGTACCATCCCTACCAAAAGTCCTCATCAATAGGTTGGGATCACTTGTACAAATTTTTTTAATATATCAATAGCTTCCAAGGATGAAAGAAAATGTTATGATTCTCATCTATCAAACATTTAACAATGAAAATAATCATAACTATTAAAAATATCATCAGGAAAGTAAAAGGAATATCATTATAAATCCTCATGAACTGAAAAAACATATCACTTTGAGCAAGAATGGAAATTATAGAAGAAATATTAAAAAGTGGAAAGGAAATGTATGAAAGGAAGTTACGGTAGCAAAAAAAATCCTACACTAACCTTGAGAGGAGGGTTGTGCAAAATTTAATAGATCTTTGAAATAGTTATGGAAAATTAACATAAATAGCATCCATACCAGAACATAGTGATTTAGGTGGCAAAACCCATAGGGAGGCTAGATGCTAGAATTTTTCAAGGGCCCAACCTAGCCTTTTTTTTTTTTGGTTAAGGATAGGTTTTGTGTTTGGTGGCCTGAGGACTATGTCATAGGTTAAGCGAGCCAGAGAAAACCATTTTATGTTGGTTTTGTGTGCCACTTTAAAATCCAAGTTGAAGGTTTGGGGAGCCTTTCAAAACCCTATGTGTCCAGATTGTGATTCTATGAATAGTTGTTATAATATAGTGTTTTTGAAGGTTATGGGTGCCTGGAAACACCCATGGTATCTATTGAAGGTTAATGGAGCCTTAGCAAAACCCTTGTGCATGTGAAAGATGTTGGTCTTTTCTGGCATGCCTGAGATTGGGCTACTAGTTTTTTATTATTATTCCTCATGGCAGTGTTGTATTGTGGGTTCGAGATAGCAATAAAATCTAAGGGTTTCAGGGCCCTCCAAAACTTGTTGTAAGGGGTTCTAGGTCCACTCATAACTTGTTTCTGCCATAATAAAAAACAAGCCTCCAAAGGAAATTCAATTACAATCAGAGTCTTAGAATATATCACAATACACAACTATAATACAATGTGAGAATGATATTGATAGGTAAATGAAACTCCTCCAATGTGGATGTGAAAATTATGGTAACAAACAATGATGCAATAAAATGTTACAAATTATGTCACTCTCCCCTAACATTTTCTTGTTATCTTACTATTTTGCAATTTACATGTTCCTCTTTTTCTAAGGGACAACCAAATATTGTCTAGATAGAATAATATGTTTCTATCCATAATATTATTAGGGATGGAAAGGGAAAAAACTAGACAGGGAAAGAGAAAGGGTACCAAGGAACCCACAACAACTGCTATATTGAAACTTTTAATGGTTCAACCTTTGAGTTGGAGGAAAAGTATTCAAGGAATCCACCTAGAGTTGAGGTATTTTATAGTCATAACTTTAAGGTCCATGGAAAGAGTACACAAAATCTACCCATAGATGGGGCTCTCAAGATGGACCTCAAAATACTTAACCAGTTGAATCAATGTAGGTTTGACCTACCCTTTAGGCCATGCATGTCCGAAATTTGACATAAATTCTCCAAGCGTATGAAGTACACAATGAAAGGTTGAAGTTGTAGGTCACTAAAATCGACAAAAGATACACTAAATTGAATATGAATTTCTTAGAAGTGGTTGATAAGAATCAAGTGTTGGAGTGGGAATTGCATCGACAATAGTTGACCATCAACAACCATGAGGCAAGATGCATGGCCAACGAGAAGATACAAAGTTTTGTATTGATAGAGTTTGATGTCATATTTGATGTGATGAAGTGTACCATAAAATATTGAAAAGGGATGTACAAAGAGTTAGTGTGTGTTCCTTTAGATGATGTTAATCTACATGTTGTCCCACTTTGCACTAGAAACAATGAAGGGAAAAAAGAAAGTTTAATAGTTATGTTTTTTGTTTGTAATATGTAAGCTCTAAGTTAGATGCTTATATTTAGAAGATTGATGAAACTAACTTCTATAAAATAACAATTCAGTCAAGGATAAACATTGTTTTCAATTACAAATATATGTATGTGTAAAGAAGAAACTATATGTGCAATTACAACCATCTTATATCTTCCTTGTATATTAAGCTATCATATAAAGAATATAACTAGTATCAAGTTTATCTATCAGAAAAATCCATTCCCTTGTGTTATATATTTATATTAGGCATCACTTTGAATGTCATTTTAGTTTTGGAATATGCAATTGTATCATATCTTGGTACATAACACTATTGATTTTCAAATCTGTGAGCACACCAACCTAGTGAAAGTACCAAGGTTGTGAGTATAGTGACTTAGTGGGGATTTGAACCTTGGTGATGGTTTCACCAAGTGTTATAACTGTTGTACTGCATTGGTCACCTTGCATACAACAATAAATATTAAATATCTATATTATTGTTCTTTCTAAATGTGTAATTCTACCCTATCTTGATGGACACTAAAGTAAACAACAATAAACCATTAACATGTATGCTTTTTCTCTTTTCAAATTTGTATTTCTACCCTATAATAATGGAGACTAGCATAAGAAAAAATTAACCTTAAGAATTTTATTTTATTTTTCTAATGAATAATTCCACCCCATATTGATGGACACTAAGGAAAGCATCGATAAAAAATTGACATGTATGTATTTTTAGATTTTTTGAATGCACCATTGCGCCTTCTATTGGTAGAAACCAGCCCTTTAATACCATGGTTCTTTCACTTTCAATTTTCTGATTCCACTCTCTATTGATGGACACTAACCCTTTAACATTTGTGTAACATCTAGGTATTTTGTACCTATTGAATATGTGTTGCCACCCTCTACTAATAGATAGTAACTGAAATAAGATTAAACCTTTAGGTCTTCTATGTTCTAATTCAAACAACAATAGAAATTTCACTCCTATGTTTTTGTAATTTTGAAATTAGTAGTTGCACATATTTGAACATAATTAAATAGCTTTGATACCAACAAATAAAAAATAATTTAGATACAAATTTCTACATATAAACACAGATAAATTGTTGCTCAACAACTAGTAAAAATTTATATTTGTTCAATGAATTATTGATACTCTTGATCACGAGATCAATAATTTGTTGATCATAGAGGTTAGACACAAATATTTCATTAAAATTTGCCTATGTAGAGGTCTTGGACAAATTTAGGAACAACTAAAAATAGAGATGGTTTGATGTAGCTTTATGCAAAACTATAGTTAACGACTTCATTCTAATTTTAGAGAATTTATTTTTAGCTCTAAAAACTAGAGTTCAACTTCATTCTATTTTTAGATATCCTATATTTATATCATGCAAATAACCATAGTCCAGACTACAATTAATATCTTATAGTGGGGAGATCCACATGCTAACATTTTTTCTCCCCCTTAATTTCAACCACTACTAGATTGCTTCAACATAAAACTTGGTATCTTCTTCCAACTTAAATAGGATTTTCTCTTGATGTGGTGTATCATGCAGTGATCTCCTATTGGATTGGAAATGTGTAACTTTTAACTCCTTGTTTTCTATGACTTAGATTTGACTTCCTCACACAACTGTATATCGGTGGCTTGAAATAATTTTTGCATCAATTTCAAAAAATGTGTGATCTTCTCTCCTCTTGCAGAGGTATTTTTTTCCTATTGTGACAAAAATTACTATGAACATGATTTGGCTTCCTCACAAATTGAGTGCTTCGCCTATTTCATAGGTGGTTTCAAATTTTATTGTGATATTTAGATCTTCTCAATATCAACACAATCTTTTCACACTATTGTGATCCCTTCTTACCCTGGCAATCTCCTTGTTTGCCTGGGCTCTAACTTGTCTAGTTGCACCTTCTTTTAAGACATGAGGTTATTCTAAACCTCTATTCCTTCTATGGTTGACATGCAAATATCAATTTGACTTGATTCTCCTCTTTGGAGGGTGAACTTCACCTTCGAATAGTGGCTTTTTCATTGACAACATGATTAAATTCATTGACTAAAAATACTTTGCCCATGCAACTTGAACAACTTCTCATACTAAAAAACATATCACCTAAATGACTTGTGTTCTTCATTGATATCCTCTAGTGTCTTCCTATGGATTGCTTTTTATTTTGAAAAACAACTATAGATTACTTTTTTTCTAAAAACCAATGATCTTCAACATGAAAATCATCCTTGTTTGATATGTGATCATCTTGCGACTTCAAATGTGCCAACAAAGCTTCGTCTTGAAAACGATGATCTTCTCATCAACCTTCCTTCTTACTAGTCGAATCTTGTTGGATATTTTTGTAGCTTCATTGATTTAACCCAGATAATTTCTTGAATATGGCTTTGATACCAAATTAATATAATTAAATTTCTCTAATACCAATTGAAAAAAGAGTTAGACACAAATTTCTACATAGAAATAAACACACAAAAATTGCTTCTCAATAGCTAATAAAACTTTACATTCATTCAATAAATTAAAAATACTCTTGATCACAAGATGAAGGATAAACTGATCATAGAGGTTAGAGATAAATTTCATTACAATCTACCTATTTATATGAAGGTCTTCAACAAATTTATGGACAACTAATAATAGAGATGGTTTCATACAACTTTGTGCAAAACTACAATTAACAACTTCATTCTAATTTTAGATCTTTTATTTTTATCTCCACAAACTATAGTTCAACTTTATTCTATTTTTAGAGATCCTATTTTTATATTGTACAAAGAACTACAATTCAAACTATAGTTGATCTCTTGTGTTGGAAAAATTGACATGCTAGTGAAATTGGTGAATGGTGTACATGGAAAAACATTTGAAATCATATCATTTCCCTTGCCTAGTATTTCTTCATTGTTGCAACAAATAAATTAATGTTAAAAAATAGAAAAATGTTTTAAAATAAATCATTCCACCTTAATAAGTGTTTTCTTTGTCTTTTCTATTTTGTTGATATTAACCATGCATAAACCATCCTTAGACATAGACCTGCACATGTTCAATGTTCCCTGTTAGTTTTTAGTTTGAATTGGTTTAATTGATTTACTCTTGCCTTTGAATCAAACTTCCTTGCACTCATAATGGTGTCTTGTAGTGAGGTATATTCAATTTCCACATAATAAGGATTCCAAAATGATCATATACTCATCAAATACAATGATTATTTTTTAAGGTGAGTAGTGACAATAACAAATGCACAAAAATGAATTCACATGATCTACAAACTCAATGACTACATAATTTGTAAACTATATAAAACTTCATCTATATTGCTAAACTTTATAAATATATTACTTCTTAAATGTTTGGTAAATTTTTTACTTGGATATTTATATATTGATTTTACTTAGTTGTTTGTATGTGCGTACAAGGGTAAATACATTAAGTTAAATCCACTTAAAGTGGGTGTTTTGGATGTAGCCAAAATTGCAAAATTGGGCTAAAATGAGATTTATTCCAAATGAAACAGGATCATCGCAGATAAATAAGGTCCCTTTTAGTTTCAATTAGGATCTCATTTAGAAAATATATTAAATTTTCTAAAAAATAATTTCTAGCCTATTTTTCTCTCATAAAGGCTAGCTAAGAACTCGGGATACTAATCCATGGAGCACAACATCCAGCCAACAACAAATACAAGTAGTCTTTTTTTTCTTTTTCCTATTTTTTATATTTTATATTTTTTTATTTTAAATGAAAATAATAGTTTTACAGTTTTGATTAATAAAAGCAGGATAGGCCCATACCATTACATATTTGTAATGTGACACTAAGAGTGCATGAGGAATGTTCAACCAGCTAGCAACTAAACTAGAAAACTACCAAAATAGAGATGAACTAAACCCCACATAAAAAGAACAACCACCTACTAAAAACACAAAGAGACGACCTACTACATGGTAGAACCTTTTCCTACCAATCTTGGTAGAAACTTACACTTTATTAGAAAAAGATACTTTTTTGCTCATAGTGGTCCCAAAGCTAGAGGAGACGAATGAAAAATTAGGGGTGGCTTTAATTAGAGACACCATGGGGCATAAACGCATAGCTAAGGCTTCCATCCATTTTCATTTTTTCACCCTTTTCCTTTCCATCTCAGCCTAGATAGCCTGTAGGGAGGCATTGTGCATATTGAGCGCATTCTTGTAGGCAAGGTAAACCTCCTCAATTTTCTTTTTGAGGACCTCTTGGGATTTCTTGACCTCTTCTATCTCAATTTTGGTCATTACCATTTTGAGCTTTCCACCCATATCATCAGTCTTCGCACCCACCTTATCCCACTACTTCATGAGGCCAACAGGGTCATTAGCAGTTTTCCACATTGTCTTTGTCTAAATCAGCCACCTAAGTGTTAGGCTAAGCTTCTTCCTCTGTTGCTAGCTCCAACCAATTAATTTTCCTGATAGAAACATTCATTTTCCCAAATAGCCACTTTAACAGGTCATCTTGTCTTTGCACATTATCATGCAGGTCCTTCACAATTTTAGTAAAGACCGAAATAGAACTAGGAAATAGAACTAGAGGGATTGGTATTAGTAGAGGCAGGAGGGTAACTTGTGGGCGAAAGGCTAGGGTTAGAATCAACATCAATATTATTGGCAAGGGACCAATCTGACCTAGTGGTTTTCAAAGATTCCAACTCATCCAGGGTAAAAGTACAAAGATGTGTCACACCTTTATAAAGGAAATGGTCAATGTTGATTCAAATTTTTAAATTAAAGCAAAAGAAAGTGAAATGTATGTTTTGAATTTTGAAATGATGTAAACTAGAATAAAATTTATATTCTTTTGTCTATTTTATGTTTGTCATTTTAAGAAAATTTAAAAAAATTATTTGAATGTAGTTTTTTATAAAGTAAACAATATAATTTAGTTCCTGATAAAATGCTAAAATTGAAGTTACACAAGCCGCCACACTTTATTTAGTAAATTTTACCTTTTTTTCTTCAATTTTTTTATGTATATTGATAATTTGAAACTTTAGTGCATGGATATATTTTTTATTCTTTTTTATCAATATATATTTTTCAATAAATTTGAAAAGTTTTGTGCTTAAATATAACTCTTTCCAATTCCCACCACTTTTTTTCTTAACTACTTATCCAAATTAGAAAATAATTATATCATCTTTACATAGAGTCTTTTCTCTAATGCATCATATTTTTTTTAATATTTTCAAATAATTTTTAGTATTTTTCCTTGACAAGACAATCAACCTTATATTTTAGTGTTGATGACGTACTTTCAATAAAAATTAAATATAAAATATTAAACTAATTAAAATATCAAAAGATATATATTTTGGAAAATTCACTTATAGATCTATAAAAGGGTATTTTTACATTTCAAAAAAATAATTATTTATAAGAGTAGGAGTTTTTGAAACATCAAGTTTTTTTTTTTTCTGCAAATAGAGCCAAAGCAGTATAAAATATACATTTAGTAGACATTTCCTATTAGAAAAATTGTGGCCCGTATATAAATTAGCTATAATGAATTTGTATAGACCATATGTTTGACTAAAATTAATTTTTAGTTAGAATTACTTAAATTCACTTGTGCTGATATGTTGACCTGAAACTTGACATAATTTTGTGTTTGTGCCCTCCAAGGAAAGAGACTCAGAGCCTGAATCCTCAACAATGTCCACATTATTTTTCATCTCAAGGT